>NW_017728915.1:15541350-15561517 GCF_001723895.1 Crocodylus porosus
GCTGCCAGGCAGGGGCGTCAATCCCAGCTGCCCCCCACTGCCCCATGCTGCATTGGGGGCTCTGCCATGAGCCCCCCCAAGCCCCACTATGGCTGCCCCACCTACCCCAGCTATGGCCCTTTAAGTAAAAAAACTAAAAAATGAAAAAAAAACCCAACTCACCAGCTCCTGCAGCAGCCTCAGGGCTTTGAGGGGCTTGTGGAAGAGCCTCCCGCATGATGCAGGGCAGCAGGAGGCAGCAGAGATCACCCCCTGCTGGGCAAGAACCAGTGAGTCAAATTTTTTCTTACTCCTAAAATGATTTGTTTTCTTCTCTAGCTTATGTAAAGGAAGGGTAATTCTTGCTCTCACACACTGGTTTTTGCATCCTTAGTCTGATGAGAGCAATGAGTCACTCACAAAGCAATCTGGTACAATGTGTCTTTACTTATGTATGGGCCTCAACAGGTATTAGCTTGGATCCTAACAAAAAAAAAAAAGATAAACATTATAGAAGGAAAATACTAAACAACCTTCATATGAAAGTGCCAAGCTAGTCTGACTAATGAACATTGGTTCCTTTTTTCGTTGTAATTTCTGATCATTTCATATCAAAGCTGGCTGGAGAAAGCTAGAAGAATGTTTGGAATTCCATATTGTCAGCAAAATGTTAAACAGTATAAAACTAAACCAAAAGTTGTGAAACATTTGAACATTTGAAAATTAAAATGTTCCATCACCTCTGGTCACTATACGTACTGCTGACATAGCATGTAATGACAGTAATATTGATAATGTATGGATATTGGGGGCGCAAGGTGTGCTAGAGCCTCAGGGCTAATAACTAATCATCTAGTTATTTTGATCAAAGTAATACAGTTGATCAAAACAAGCAGAAGGCACTGTTCTATGTGGTGTGTAGGCTGCCACTCGGGAACCTAATTATTCTGCATGCCTTAAGTTTCTATCTTTAGTCTGATGATACAGAACTGTCCTTTTTAGCATCATTTGCCTAATGCAGTTGGGGTACATTTGTAAATGGATGAAATTCATATTGCTTGAAATGAATCCCTCATACCATCACACAAGCCTCTTATCTTTGTTGTATAGTAAGCCCCAAGGGGTTATGCTGACTAAAACTTAAGCTTTCATCATCAACAACAAGCTTTAGCAAAAGCTACAATGACTGGTTGTGGTGGAACCTGCACTCTAGGTGGGGTTATTTGAGAGCACCCTGAGAGGGAATCCCCTCTGACTCACCTGCTATGCCTTTGGTGTTAATGAAAAAAAGGAGGGTTTAGTGATGCAATTATGGGTTCTGCTTTCTGGGGCTACTCACGGCACAGCAAGTTGATGATTTGGGGCTCCACCTTCCCTACACCCCATCCACACACCAACTGCAGTGTCACCAAGGAGGTATTCGCCAGCTAAGCCAAGCCACTGGGCTCTATCAAAGGTTAGGATTGTGGCAATGCAGTTTTGTTCCTTGTCTCCTGTGGGGCAGTGATCAACCTAACAGCTCCTATCTGGACATCCATTCCCAGAATATCAGAAAGGAGGAACAGAAAATATATAAACAAAATAATAAATTTCCCAAAGGAGAAGCATTAGATCCCTTGCTTTCTGGATCTTCCCCAGGGGAGATACCCTTAGCAAAAGTCCTACTCAGGGTTCTGGAATCCTCCTGAGCCTCCGGAAGGCCCCAGTCAACATCCAGAAAAGAATATAAACTAATACAGGGATCTCCACACCGTCAACTGGGCCTGCAAACAAGAAAACAAAGACAAACCCCTCTGGGGTACTCACAAATAAAGAGAAACTGAAATTGAATCCAAACGTGCAACCCTCAGTAGAGCTGATTCCTTTCAGGCTGCAATACTTGGCTTTCCCAGGGCTTCCTGTCTCATATACAAGGGCAGCCCTGAAAGTAAGGATGACAGTCTCAGACCTCTCACATCTTACCTCCTTGGGGATGCTTTGGGAAGCTGTTAAACCTTCTTTGTACCAGGCTCTGGCTCCTAGCTTTCTTCCTCCCTGTGCACGGCCATGCCTCCTTTTATACTGCCAGCGTGGCCCAGTTCCCTGATGTCATCCACCATGCATCCCCACAGCTGGAAGGAGCACGCATTTATAAATCAATGGTGTGGCACCACACGTCACTCTGCTGCTGACTGAAGCTTACCTGCAGATAAGTCCAATGGGCAGTAGGTCATCTGCAGCTCCAGTACAGTGACCCGGTGTCTCATTCATGTCCCCCCGGGTCTCACTATCACACTGGTCAATGATAAATTGGTTCTTAAGTTTTACTCCAGATATCAGAAATGCAGAACTTGACTCGTAATAAATTGCCATGGGTTCTTCCTCTTAGAAATACTCAACTTACACACCCTACCTCAGTTTCTTAAATTCATTTTTGTTTTTATTCAGACCTTTTTTTTTCTGCATTGAAAGTCTTGAAACAATTGTAATTTGCTTAATATAGTGCTTCCATATTTTCCATGAAACTGTGTTACATCATTTCATTGTGAATTGCATTTAACTTCCTAGGATAATGAGTGGAAAAATCTTTTACTTACTATAAGGTCTAATTTTGATGTCTGTACTCTGGGACCAAGGAACCCACAGTGCACACTCAACAGGTTATCGATCAATGTCCTCCAGTTACTCAAAGATTCAGATCCCATCAGGCATATTGTTTCATTACCTCACATTACTCCCTCTTTCTTAGGTGCCCAGAAAGACACTGACTGTGTAGACATACTGGGCTAGATTTCTACATAAGCAGACTCATGCTGTGCAGCCCCTGCAGCTGTTTCATCAATATAATTGTGGAGGAGTGACTGAAACTCTATGCAACTGCTGCTTGCACCCAAAGGTCCCCTTCCAGTGAAGCAAATAATTGAAAATTCTCAGCCTCCAGTCCATTTCAAACTGTTCCAATGTTATACATGACAATTAAAATTGAAGAACCAACTGCAGGAATAAGTCATATTATCTTGCTAATTTACACACGTACATGTAGCAAACAGTGTATGTTCACGTTTAGATTGTTGTTCAAAGTAGGCATCTTAGTTCCTTAAGGTATTTTTATAGTTCTATAGTTATTAGACATTAAGCCTTTTGCCACTAAGCCTGTATCTGTAAGGCTGGGGGCATGAGCAGTCTCATGGAGTGTGGAGTTAGCCAAGTACCTGAGCATAGGGGGATCCAGATTCATGGTTAAGGCTGTGTAAAAGGGGTCAAACCAGGTAGGCAGTCACACAACTAATCTAAAACAATATCCATATTCATAGTCCAGGTCAATCCTGATGCAAAACAGGATAGGCAGGGGAAAGGTACTGAAGTCTGGGGATGGAGTGGGACTGAGCTGTATCAAATATGAGGTGGTGAGCCGCCAGCACCCAGATGAAAAAGTTGCAAGGCTTTTCAGTCTCAGTCCTGACTCTTTATGCTAAGTCTTTTATTGGGAGTAAGCACTGGAGAAGGAAAAAGGAAAACAGTACAGAAGCTGGCCTTGTGATTTTCTGCCAGCCAAAATTTTCTGCCAGCCCTACTTAGAAGACAGATTGATCTCTAATGGCGTCTACATTTTTTCATATTTCCCATGGTTACATATTGTTAATGTGGCAGTACCCATAGAATAACTTATGGAGTGATATGGTAGTCAGGGTACTGGTGTTCTTTCTATTGTATTATATAACTCTGCTACAGGTGTCTTGAGTTTTGTTATCACTAGTGCTCCTACTGGCAAGAATATAGTAGTGACAGATTTCCTGAAAAAGTATCTGATTCTGTGCCCATGGACTTGTCATGAGCTGCCCTAGTCCCAGTAGAGCCCTGTCACACCCCTTTCTCATCCCCAGCACATTTGTTTCTTGCTCTTTATGCTGAGTCTTCTACTGGGCATAAGCACTAGAGAAGGAAAAAGGAAAAGGGAGAACTGGTACAGAAGCTGGCCTTGTCAATTTTATGCCAGCCAGAATGATCTTTTGTAAATGGAATTCATGCCAAGAAATGGACTGTTTCCCATGCTTGTTCAGTTCAAAATGTTGAAAATTAAACTCAAAATATCGGTTGCTCACTCTTACCCTCCATTCAGCTTACATTTGTTGAGAATATTTTTGTCTTAAGAATCAAATTCGTAGGAACAATTGCATGGTATTTTAAGTAGAACCTTGCTACTGGGATGTTCTCCTTCTGAAAATAAATGCCCATAAACTACTGGTGCCTTCTGAGACTGGGGGGGGGCACCATGGCGGTGAGTGCCAAGTGGGGACTGCCCGCTGCTGCCGGTGTTGGTGGCTGCAAGCAGCGAGTGGGGACTACCCACAGCTACCAGTGTGAGTAAGAGGCAAGCAGGGACTGCCCACAGCCACCAGTGTCAGCAGCTGGGGGGCGGGATGGGGGAAGGGGTGGTGAGCGGGAAGCAGCAAGTGCTCACAGCTGCTGCAAGCCACATTGGTTGCAAGTGGGGGGTGGGTGCGGGTGACAAACACCCACAGATGCCAGTGACAGCTGTAGCAGTGGCCAATCTCGGGGGGGGGGCACATCCCCCCCCTTCACATCGCTTATGGCCATGCTTAAGAGTTGCAAGGCTTTTCAATTTGCCTTTCCTTCCCACATATTATGGATTATAAAATACCAGACTCTTAGCACATTAGTGAGGTCATTAAGCCTTTTGTCTTGTTTAAAAGTGAAATTTGCAGAGGTGTGGGGTGTATTTCTCTTCTGGATTCAGAGGTGTCAGTTAACCCAGTTTTACTGAGGTAAAATGAACTCTGAGATGCTGAAGATGAGTATATTGTAAATGTGTGTAATGCTATCTAACCATAACAGACTTAAGAATAGGTCATCAACAGGGATCAGGGTTTTGTGTTTCCCATGGAAAAATGGAGAAAACCATGGATTTCACATTTTAATGAGAGAAAATGCAGATTTTCCCTTTGAGCAGGAAAACCCACGGATTTCCCCCTTTTGCAAAGAGCTCTGCAGGCTGGCTGAGTTCCAGCTTGCAAGTGCTGTTTGCAAAAGGGGTGGGAAAAACCCAGCCCTCCCTGGAGGGGAAGGGAGAGGGGGAAAGGGTGGGACCCGATGCAATCATTTACTGCCACAGGAGGAGGATCAGTCCTCTTTGTTCCTGGAGGTAAGTGGGGCTTGGGAGTTGTGGGGTAGGGCTGGTGGAGAAGCTGGCTTGGGGCTGAGGGAATGAGGATGTGATGGGAGAAGACATGGAGTGCCTACTAGCCAGCAGGCACTCCTGGTGGGGCTTTCCCCAACACTTTCCCCTCTCTCAACCTGGGCAAGTGGGTGGGCAGGAAGGTGGGCAGGCAGGGAGAGGTGGGGGAACAGAGAACACCCCAGGGCATGGTGGCAGAAGGGTGAGGGGCACTGCCAGCCCCTCACCTCAGCTCACTCTGTGCCCACTCCCAGGAGCAGGTCTGGGGGGGTGACAGCAGCAGTGCCCCTCTGTGGGCGACACGTGTGCTACCAGGCTGGAGTTTGCATGCGGCAGCCACTGCCACCACCACACCCACATCACTTGCCTGCAGCCAGCAGCAGGAAAGCCACACGGGATGTGGGCTGTGGTAGTGGCCACTGCATGTGAGCCCCCTCCAGCCAAGCAGGCATGTGAGGCCTGCAGAAGGGCACTGCTGCCCTCACCCCTGCTCTGGACAAGCGGCATGGGGCATGGCGGTGGTGGTGCAGTGGTGCTGGCGGCCACCATGTGAGCAGAGGTGTAGTGTGGGAGTAGCTGCTGGCAGCAGTGTGATAGCAGCTGCCAGTGGCAGCATGGTGGTGGTGGCAGCCACTGCTTGCCAGTACTGCTGCACCACCACCACCATGCCCCACGCCTCTTGCCTGGAGCAGGGCCAGGGGGGCAAAGGCAGTGGTGCACCTCTGTGAGCTCCATATGCCTGCCTGGCTGGGGGAGAGCAGGGGCTCACACACAGTGGCTGCCACCACACCCCATGTCTCATGTGGTTGCAGGCAAGCAGTGTGAGGTGCAGTGATGGCAGTGCAGTGGTGGCAGTGGCTGCTGTGTGTGAGCTCCCCCTCCCCCCCTCCTGGGCAGCACGTGTATGGTCCACAGTGGGGCACTGCTGCCCTTGCCCAACTGGCCCTGCTCCTGGGAGCAGGCACAGAGTGAGCTGAGGTAGGGGGCTGGCAGTGCCTCTTGTCCCTCCCCCACTGCACCCCAGAGCACACTCCTTCCCCTCCCGCCACAGAGAGGCACTGCTGCCCTCATCCCTGCCCCCCTTCTTGGAGCAGGCACAGAGATGCACTTCTCCCCCACTCTCAATCTGCCCCCCAACCCCTTCCTTTCCGCCTGCCCCCCCCACACCTGCCTGCTGGGGATGTGTGTGTCTGTGCCTGTGTGTGTGGGGCTGGGGGCGTTTGTGGGGGGGGTAAGGGGCATGAGCACAACTGGGGAGGTTGTGGCAGGGAGTGAGGGGGAATGGGGGGTCTTTAATTTGTATCACGGATTTTGTTTTTTTTTATCAGAGAATTTGTGTTTTTTTACCAGGGAAAATCAGGATCCCTGGTCATCAATCACATGCCCCTGTGGGATAATCCTTTGTTACATTTCAGCTGATCCTCTCTAAAAGGCACCTCTGGGTTATACCAAAGCTACCCTGTATTTAGCAGCATTGAGAGACAGTACCTTCCCTATCATCTAAAGGAGCTGATAAAGCAAAATTACCCAAAGATTTTGAAGGCAAGTGCTGCCAAAAAGAAGAAACCAGGACCACACCAGCGCTGGACCATGATGAGCTCTCAGCTGAAAGTAGCAACTGATGAGATGCTCATTATTGACAATTCAACTTCTGCTTCTGATTGCCCCTTGTTAAATTTCCAAACAAGTTCCTTTGTTGGACACCTATGCTGCTGTGCTAGAGACAACCTCCTCAAACATCTCCAAAGCCATGTTATTGTCCTCATTCAAATCCTTCCTTATAATACTCCTTTGCTATGGTGCCAACAGAAAATTTTGACCATGGATAAGCTGCTGGTATGTCGAGACCACTGCTTGTAATTCTGAACAATATTGTCTCATTATTTCCTTGTAGTCCTCTGTTTGTCTGTATCCACCTGTCTCTGTCTCTTGCCTTAAGCTTAGATTTTCAACTCTTTGGGGAGCGACCATATTTTTGTTCTGTGTTTGCTCCACCAAATACATTGTGATCTTGACTAGATCCTTGGTGGTGCAAACAATTAATAAGTACCCTCCTCAAGAATGGAGATGTCAAATGCAACACTAATAGTCTATATCCAGAACCCTTTAGCTGCTGAAGATAGAAAAATGCTAATATTTTCTAAGACTGGTATGAGAGACAGGTAACGTCCCACTTGGAATAAGCTGTACAGAGAACAACTGAGGCACTGACAGATGTACAGACCCCCACTCTAACTCATGGCACTTTACATAAAGCATCATGAGTTAGAGTGCCCCCCTGATCCAACAGATAGTCACCCTTTTGGTTGGGGGAAAAGGGGGTGGAGGGAAATCGAGTTCCACTTTGGAGCCAATTGAGTTTGAGGACCCTGTTTGCAGCCTCTCTCCCCAACCTCCCTCCCCGCCCCCAGATCTGATGTTGTCTGCAGGATGGGTGGGGAGTGAGCTGTAGGGTTTACCTGGCCTGAGCTGGAGGAAGCAGGGGCTGGGGAGGGCCATGCTCCCATCCACCCAACCCCCCTCCAGCTCAGGCTGGGCAAGCCCTAATCTGCAGCTCACTCCCTGCTCCCTTCTTGTAGATAGAACCAGGAGTGGGGCTGGCATCAGACCAGTCCTGATCATGCAACAGATTGACCCTAAGGTGCTCCAAAGTGGAGTGCCTTCATCTGATCCCTTATTTGATGAGGGTTAATTTGTTGCACAATCGGCCCCTTTTAGAGCACTCTGCAGACATGCATGTGTGTCACAGCATGACTGAGTGCTTTCAGGAGGCCAACTGCATGCCAAATGTAACTTCTGCCTGTACCCTTGGTTTCAGCTAGGACATTTGTTTAAAACAACTGAATGCCACTTACATTTCTGACTTTATCGAGATCCTTAAAATAGAGAGGACCTAATTTTCCCCAGTAGCTATCCTTCTGCAGTGTAATAACCCCCTAGTATTCACCATATCTCCTACCCCCACCCCCAATCCTGCAGTTGGTAGCTTGAAAATGATTTTGCTCAGTACCTAGAAAAATTAAATTTCTGATCTGTGTCTTTGACATTGGCCTCGACTTCGGGTGCTTTTTGTAATGCCAGACTCATGATTTTTATGTTCTTGCAACCTGACAGACTTTGATACCATTACAGCTGGGCTACATATCTTAATTTATGTTACAATATTGCCTCAGTGATGTCGGAGACAAATGTTTAATTCACGGAACCTCCGTTTCAAACTAGAGACCCTGCATGCAAAAGGCAGATTTCTGTATTTTTTCATCAATTTCTTAGTTCATAAAAATCAATTTTTGTAGAGTTTTTACACTGTACATAAAAGACTGTGGCATCAATTAGCCTTAATTCTTTTTTTTTTTCTTTTTTGGAAACCTCTTTGTAGGAAAATCTCATATTTCAGCAATTTGCATTATCCACACAATCTGCTTTGAAGTTCTAAGTTATGGTAAGAAAAGGATCCACTTATCTGCACATAAAAAATGTTCAAAGCTTATAAATTCCCTGAAACAGATGTACATTATCATTGGATTTGCCTTTCTCTCTTTGCTGTTGCATGGCTAATAGAGTTTCATGTGCCCCCTCACATCCTCCCCATTTAGCATCTTTTCTCTACAGAAGCATGCACCCTACTGTGCCAATCCACACTTCAAAGATTTCTGTCTATCTATTAGAAACAAAGCACAAAGTGAGAACATATGGCCCCTTTTAAATTTCCCACATTTAAGTCAATATCGTTTCTTTTCTCCTTTGGCAAAGAAACATAATAAGGTTTATCTTCTCCCTTCCTAAATCTGCTGGCTCTCTCAAACTGCTTGTGCCAATTCAGCAGTTACTTTGCAGGATCAGACTTGGCAGCACATAGAAAAACAAAATCTCTAATTTTTTAAATTGCTTTTATTTCTCTAGATCAAGAAGATGCATTTAAATGATGAAAAAGGGACTAAAATGTAACTGCACACTTTCAGATAAGTGGATTTTAAAACCATGAAAGGGCACAGCAGAGAGTCAATCGCAAAAACTGTTTCATTCAAGTTCCTTTCAGAGTGACATCTTTCCAAATCTCTCCCTTCACCAGCTAAAGGACTGGAAACATTCTTGGGGCTCGATTCTTTATTGGGTGAGAGCATTTTGTGTTCATAGAATCACAGAAGTCGGGTCGGAAGGGACCTTGTAGATCTTCAAGTCCGACCCCCTGCCAGGGCAGGAGAAAAACTGGGCTCAAATGACTCCATCCAGGTAGGCATCAAACCCTCTTTTAAAGACCCCCAGGGTAGGAGCCAGCACCACTTCCCTTGGAAGTTGGTTCCAGATCCTAGCCGCCCTGACAGTGAAGTAGTTCTTGCAGATGTCTAATCTAAAACTACTCTCCAAGAACTTGTGGCCATTATTCCTTGTTATGCCAGGGGGCGCTGGGGGAAACCAGGTCTCTTCCAAACCCTTCTTGTCCCCCCTAGTGAGTTTATAGATGGTCACCAGGTCCCCCCTCAGCCTTCTCCTGTGAAGGCTGAACAGGTTCAGGTCCCACAGTCTTTCGTTGTAGGGTCTGCCCTGTTGTCCCTGGATCATGCGGGTGGCCCTCCTCTAGACCCTCTCCATGTTGTCCACATCCCTCCTGAAGTGGGGCGCACAGAACTGGACACAGTACTCCAGCTGTGGCCTGTGTTGTTTTGTCCCTCTTCTCAAGATCCACAGAAACACAGTGACGGCATTCAAGGAAGTGGCCAAGCAATAATTACACATCAATTACCTGATGTACAGGAAGGAAAGTAACTTACCTCTAGTGTTTTTTTGGATCTCCAATATCTTGTGCATGTGCCTCATGCATAATCCCAAAATCTTTTGACCAGTAGTATATTTTGGAATTGCTTGCCCCTCTATGCCATCAGAGAGGTAGACACAAGGATATGCAGGTATAGACATACTGAGCACAGCTGGGCAAAAGATTCTGTTCTCATATTTATGGCGTATAGGTTGTAGCCTCTGGTTTCCTTACTATTCATTCCATCCAGGAAGAGCACAGACCAACTGCAGATGCTTCCTTAGCCTGACGAAGAGTGTTTGTACCTGAAAGCTTGCAAAGAATTTTTCCAACTATTTGAGCTGGTCTAATAAAAGATATCAGCTTTACCCAAAGAACCTTGTCTGCTCATATTTATGTGCGTTTGCAGATTCTAGAGCAGCAAAAAGATTGTTTTTTGCTTATAAAAATGTGCCTTTCATGCATAGGTGCTTCACATAACCTGAGAATTCACAAGCTCGCTGGAAATTGTTTGCGACACAGTCTGTGTAGACAGCTTCATGGGAATGTTCTGTATTTTATGGGGTGTTATGACTTCAAATTCTCACATCAGCAACACTGATGTACTTGAAGTAACATTTATGCTTATTCTGACACTCATTTCAGTGCAAAGGTGAACAGAACTTTAAAAAGACAGTCCCCTAAGCAGCATGCAGATGGGATGAATAGTGGGAAAATAAAAGGATTCTGTAAAGATGCTGGCAACAAAAACTGGCAATTTTCTTTTACATTTTGAATAGCAGTTTTGTTGCTTTAGGAAGGTTTAATCCATTTCATCCCTACTCATCTTTTACATATTGGCTAGAATCCCCATTGAGATCAAACAGAGTTTTTCCCTGAACAAGACATTCAGGATTTGACCCAGATTGAACAATACCAATAGATAAGTCAAGTTTCAGGTCAATCTTGGTGGAAACGTCAGAGGGCTTACCTAATAACTGAACAGAGCAGAAAGAAAATGAGGGCCATCTGTGATACATTCCCTGCCATGCAACTTTGAAGAAACATTTGCAGTTGTTTTATGTTCAGGGACAAACATGTTGAAAAAAAAGTTCACACTTTTTTTGTGAAGTGGATGGAGTTGGTGGTTTTCATCACTCCTAGAAATCTCTTTAGAAGCACAGAAAAGTGACTGTGGGAAAGCAGGAGCAACCACATGGAGCCCTGCAGAAATAGCCATTGTAGCCAACATGCATTATGGCTGCTTATCCTTGATGCTCATTTGATCATCAGGGATTATAACACATTAAGGAATGAAATCCTGGCCCCAGGGAATTCATTGGGCTCAGCTTTCACCCAATGGGTATTGCTACTGAATTTCTAATGGTCAATCTTACTTTAGTGTTGTGTACCTGGTGCATCTGAGATTGTTCTGTTACACCATCAGAACTTGAGCCCATTTTTAATTAGTCCTTACTCAAAGATTTCTTAGGGCAGTATCTTTTATTGGACCAACTACATAGTTGGGATAAGATTAGACAAGCATTTGAAAGCAAGACATTCTTGCTTAGCAAAGACCCCTATGGGAAATTTACTCATGTAGGAATGTAAACTGAGGGCCAAGTCATTTTTTTGTTAGGCAAACTCTCTCATGTGAAAACTAAGCAGAGAGGAAGCTAGCTAAGAATTTCTCTAAGATCCCCACAACGGGGAAGGGTAAGAATAACCTAAGGAAGTCTAGTGAAGCCCAGAGCCAGACACTGACATTTTAGTGCCAATCTGTGCCTCTCCCCTGTTCCTTAACTGCATGGAATTTGAGAACACAATTGCAAATTGTCCATAAATTTGTGACCAGTCCATAAAAAAAAAAATACCTGTCCACATGTTCTGTAAAAATAACAAAGCCTCTGTAAAAGTAAAAGCTGATCTCATCTCAATATTTGTTGCCTGATTTAAGCTACATTCAGCTATTGATGCTGAACACAAAGTGGATCAGCACTGCCCAGTGGCTAAGTGGGAGTGCTGCCCAGCACCTTGCAGTAAACACTGTCAGGCCTTTCTGGCTCCCTGGAGCCTCTGTAGTTCATTGTAGCTGGGACAGATCTCTGGGGATGGGATAGGGGAAGAGGTGACAGGTGGGGGTCTGTGCTATTAGCAGAGAGCAGGACCAGAAAAAGTAAGGCTGGGGGTTGGATTGGGAGGGACAGTATGGTGTGTGGTGCACTTGGGGGTGTCAGGTATGGGGTGAGTATGGGTCCCCTGGGGTGGTGACAGCCAGGTGTAAAAACACAGCTGTAGTCACACAAGGCTGCCAACCCAAGACTTTTTTTTTTATAGTAAAACCGTACTTCAGTAAAAAACCTTGGTTGTCAGTAAAAAGTTTGCAGATTATCAGTAAAACAAATTTCCTGGGCTAACAATTGTTTGAGGATAAACAGAACAGTGTAGCTGATGCCTTCCCATACCCCAACATAAGAAGTCTTCCCTTTTCAGATGCAATTCTGGAGAGCAACACGGTTCCCAAATAAAGTTTTCATGACTTGGCACAGGCAGAGCTGTCCCTTGCATAGGGCAAATCGGGGCGACTGCCCCGGGGCCCGTGCTTTGGGGGGCCCCATAGAGCCAGGTCAAGCAAGCCCCTCCCACAGGGCCCATCTGGAGCGGGTGGCTCAGCCCTGCACCACAGAAGAAGCATCCGGTTGCTTGCCCCACCCCGCCACTGGCTTTGTATCTGCCGAAGAGCAGCTTGTCTGGGGCACACGGGATCTGGTTGGCCCCGGGCACCAAATGTCATTGCTATGGCACTGCCATGCCCTGCCTTTGCAAGGATCCCATGGCCCTGTGCATTGTTAAAGGGGCTCTGCACCGGCTGATTTGCCCCAGGCCCCTAGGGTCAGCTCTAAGCACAGAACAGATTTTTTCACAAATCATGCACCTCCAAATAAGATTTTTTGTTTTTGTTTTGAGAAGATGAAATGAAGTAAAACAGATTTTTCCATAATCATAGCCAAAAGCTCACCACATGGAGCAGCTCATCCCCTCAGCCAGCTTAGTAGCTTCTTCAGGCAAAAACGCAAGCTTTTACCCCATCACAGCTGCTGCCAAATTGCCGAGCAGCCAAACCTTCTACCAGCTTAGCAGTGGCTGTGAGAGAGTTAAAATGGGACTCTCTTGAATGTTACCTAGAAAGAAGTGAAAAAAGCCTCTAGCAGCCACTGTAGTATCTCTGAAAAGGAGAACACAGAAAGATGGGCTCAGCTCTGGAGTGAATCTCACTCCAGGAAAACAGAATAAGGGACAACTGTTATTGCAAAGTTTAGTCTCTGTAGACTGGAGGAAAGACAAAAACTACATATGCTTTTGAACGTGAGCAGATGAATTGTTTAATGAATTAAATTTTAGCATCATTTGGTTGGAGCATCATTTGCTACAGACATCTTCCCCTATTTAGTAGTGTTGCATCAGTATACTAAGGGAAGATTCTCAACAGGTTTAAATTGGTGTATTTCCATTTACTAAGAAGCTGATGCAGATGCATGAAGCCCATGGAAGTTTTGTCTCCAGTATTCCTCTATAGCAGATGATGCATTAAGTGGGAAAGAAATTATGTTCAAGGTCTTTAGAAGGAAAGTAACTCTCCCAGAAAAGTTGTAAATATATGAAGTGGTCCAAAAATTACAGAGCAATCATATATTTTATTGTCGTCCATTTGCTTTACTCATTGGGTTACTTTTCTATGTAGTTTCCTTGCTGGTTGACACACTTCTGTCAGTCTCACGCTACAGTTCCTATCCGTGAGAAAAAAATTTGGGCTGGTCTTGAAATCAAGCTTATACTGTTTCTTGCACTTTGCCATTGGACTTGTATCTTCTCTCTCCCAGGGCTTCCATTAGTGCAGGGGTAGCCCTAAAGCCACTCTATGCAACCCGCCAGACTCCTGGCAAAGCTGGGGAGAGTGGCCTGCCATGGAACTGTAATTGGCAGTAGAAGAAGCCTGACAGCTCCTGTCACACTCTCACCACTTGCTGGTCACCACTGCCACAATCCTACCTCCCCAGCTTCCACCCCCGTCCCATGCCCTGTGCTGGACCCAGAGCTCCTGTCACAGCAGGGGACACATGGTGATGGCAGCTCTGGCTTGGGCACGCTCTGGCTTTGGCCACTCTGGCACAGGGTACACAGTAGGAGCCAGCTGCCATGTGCTCCAGGTTAGAGCTGGAGCTGCCACTGCTGTGTACTTCTGTATGGAGATGAAGCAGGAGCTACCACCAGTGCAGCGGAGCCCTTGTGCACCCTGGTCTGGATATGGCCCACAAGGAGCCCCACAGTTTGGATCTTGCCCAGAGCACAAGGTGAATTTACCACCCCTATTTTAAAGCACCAAGCAGGCGAAAGTCACATAGAATAAGGTCAGGGCTGTACTAGGGTTGAGGAAGGGTCTCAAATCCCAGGTTTTCGCTGGTTTCTGTGGTCACGAAAGCAGTATGCAGAAAACATTGTTGTAGAGGACGTTCTACAATACCTACTTCAAACAGCTGGCTTCAGATTTTCACTGAGCAGAGTGCAAAAATATTTTTTGTTCACAAGGGACCCCTTGCTTAACAAGTCTGTCACCAGGACATCATTAATGTAGCAGAAAGGCAGCAGAAGGATTTCACAATCACATACCCCAGTTTCCAAAAATTGAATCACAGAACACAATCTTCTGTGGTGCAACTAAGATTTGTAACCACCATTTTTATAACTGTGCAGAGAGCACACACAGTGACAGCCAAATCCATAATCGCCGCTTTGCCGGCACAGGTGGTCCCACCAGCAGTACTACAGCAGGATTATGTTGCTAGTCTGCTAGTCATATTTTTTCTATTACTATAACAGATGCCTTGTTAATTTTGCAACAAAGAGCCGTAGTTAGCAAGAATGTGAAGCACCCCATCCTATTGTTTCTGCTTCCCAATCACGTTTTGTGGTACTAGAAATCCTGGGTCCATTTTATCAAGCTTTTTTTGTCCTATGTATCTAGTATAGGGAGGGGTTAATTTGCCTCAAGTCTTAAATGCTACAGTTTTCATAGATCCAATTCCTAGTGGAACTTTCAAAGTACAGTAATGTTCTGTGTTTCAAAACTAAATGACTTACCTAATTAAGTATTTTTCAGACCTGATGAACTAAATAGCTCTCAGCTACCATGGCAATTGGTATCAGTACCTAGGGTGGACAAATATAGTGCATAGGACCTATGACTAACCACGCTGGCCAATTTCCTACCTTAGAGTTCCTACCCTGGCATTTCACCGTTTATCTTGCTTGAACTAGCATGACAAGTCTGGCTATTAACAAGCTCAAGTGGCACTTTATCTATCAACAATCCTATCCTGTGAACAAGCGTATGCAGAACTACAAACACCCACTCCAACTTTACTTTGCAAACACCATAGAAAAAAACATTGTCAGGAGTAGAGAAAATACAGGCTCCAACATGGGTTTTACTCTACAAAGTTTTATTTGCAATTTTAAATTTGTAAACCATAAAAAAGAGCTTATCAAATATTTATCTGAAATTGGTACAAGACAATATTGAGACTTGTATAATTATTGGCAAGCTGCATTGGAAGGACCAGATTTCCGCCTTGAGGCGTTCATGAATTTCTTCTGATTCCCAGTAGTTACATATGTGCGGTTGAGAACAAATTTGGCCCCAAATTGCTTACTTTGGTATTTGCTTAAAAAATTCACCAAGATTTAATATAGTGTATTTTTATTAATAGAAACATGGGAATGACAAATACAATAGTGCCCACAACTACCATTGCCTTAACTCAGGACCATCATCATCAAAGCACAAGCTTCTACTGCTCAGCCAAAACAGTACACCTATCAACTACCAGTAGCAGAAGATTGCGCTCATCTGTATAAACTACACACTAGGGAAGAGATACAATACACACTTCACTAGCATGTTGCACAATGCACATCACAGTTTATAGAATTATCCAGTGCCTGATAACAGTTATATGAATGCTTGCCGTTGCCAGCCCCATAGCACTGTTCTTGTATGTTCTGAAACACCTGGTACTTTCTACTGTCAGAGATGGGATAGCAGGCTAGACAGGCCACTGGTCTGATTTGGTGTTTCCTATAATTCCAAGATTATGAATACGCTCACTGGAGGTACTAAAATCCTCCTACTGCAAAAGGAACAGCTAGTGCTTAGCACTTCAGAATAGACACGTAAGCCTTCAGCAGAGCCCAACCAAGTCCCACCCCCATTGTTGTTTGATGATGTGCACTATTCTCTTCCTAAGCAGCTTAGCTGGTACTGCAGCTGCTACTCAGGAAGTTTTCTTTAAAAATATTGCAAAAGACTTACCGAGATGCATCCTCTGCTAACAGAACCCATGATAAATCAGGCATTGGCTTGGAAGTCAGGAGTCTATTTCTGGCTCCATCCCTGGCTTGCCAGTGGGTAGCCTCATGCAAATTACTTCATATATAAAATTGGGTATGAAGAATACTGACCTCCTTCATCAAATGTTTTAAGTTCTACTGATGAAAAGCTCCTTCTAAAAGCTGGGGTTTATTAATTATATTATGAACCCAACATACTGTATTATAAGAGGGTCAAACAATGCTATAGACGTGATTCTCTTTCTCCAGATAGCATTTCCTTTTCTGTCTCTTAACTGTCTTTTTTCCACCCTCTACCCTTGTCTCTAAAATCTTGCTATCAACCTCTTCCCAATTTCTCTTCCTAGCTCTAACCCTCACAATAATCAAGTATCCCTTAAAGCCCTTCTATTCAAAAACAAAAAAATGAAAAATATCTATGTCATATAATCTCCATTATTTAGTTCAGTGGGAACGAATTAGCTGGAAATATATAAGTAGATTAGAGCGTGATTGATAAAATTATTTAATAAGCATGATCCAACCTGCATATGTGATACTATGTAATGTCTACTTCATAATTAATTGTTATTCTACTTATCTGTTGTCCAGCCTGGCATTTAGTTTTGACTCTCTGAGCACCTAAAACTTGTATAAAAGGCAAAAAGGTAAAAACACCATTACTAAGTCATATCAGCTCAACAGCACTCAAATTCTGCAGATAATAATAATCATGTGCTAAATCAAGGCCCAGTATTGAGGCCAGTAGCAACAGAAGACAGAAATCTAATCCAAAACATTTAGAAAGAAAATTCAATTTGATTTTCCCTTGTGTTGCTTTTATTTACCCTTCAATAAAATAGGCCTTGCAGAATATGTGGTCAATTTTTTTAACAATAACTGCAGAAGCACAAAGGGTCATACACATAACTGACCTCCCTGGCTGTGTCTATAATGGAATATTGCACATTAGAACGAGTGCTAGCTAGCACAATGTTAAGTATGACTAGAAACATGTTTTCACATTTTTAATTCTAGAGCCCATAGGTTACTCATGACCAGTGCACACATCTTTAAATGAATGCGTTTGTCTGCACTACAGGCAAAATCATGTTTCAGATCACGTTAGTTAACATAATGCATTTTTTCATTGTAAGTAAGACCACAGTGATGCTACTTTGATTCATTGGAATATAGGATGAAATATCTCTCGTAGCAATTGGGGTACATGAGGTCATATGGGCAATAAGAGTCATTTGTATGTGTATTCATGAAGCAAAAGGTAAGTTCTTGAATATGAGGGTTGGCTGTCTTTTAATACTAAAATGCTATCAAATTATTGTCTAGTAGTCTCCACTGTGTAACATACAACTTGTAATTTTTGACAGGACATTTTTGAAATTACCATAAATTCTTGTGTTCTTCAGAAATTCTTTTCCATGAGAATACTGCTGTAAATATGCTCCTGATCATTACAGTAGTGAGGCTAATGATGCCAGAGATACAAAAATTACGCAGCTCTCTACATAACATTTCCTTAATGGGTCCACTCTGCCATCATGCCAGTGGAGCCATACATAAGCATCTGGGGGCTGAACTGGGCCATATTATTTGCTACAGTGACTGGAGGATGTGTAGAGATTGTAAGTCTTGTTTAGTCAAGTGCCATGAGATTCTCTGATGAAATATTCTAATAAAATACAAAGCACAATTAGTATTTTTAATAAAGTTGGCAATATAATTTCCAAGGGCTGAAATTTAAAACATCTGTCTGACCAGGGCATAGATTCCAATACCATACGCCTGGAAAGAAAACATGGTCCCAGTGAAGTCAATAGGCACCAATGGATGAAGATATTAGCCTTGCTGTGTCCTCAGACTTATTTGCTTTTTATAAAGCAGCCACAAAATACCAACAACAGCTTTGAGGCCCTTTATTTCCAGACTTTGCACTCCCTGGGCAGAGCTGGGGGAACTTTTCCACGCCACTTTTTCCTGTCAAAAAATGGATACTGGGTGACACTAAAACAAGTCATGAATTAATCTCATCTTCTCCAGGTTGTTTATTTCTGAAAAATTAGAAAAAGTCAAAGTATTCTGATGTTATCAAAATGATACTGTTTCAGTTTTTGACCTGAAAGAATTTTTGTTTCAAAATTTCTTTCAATATTACTTTTAAACATATAAAACAAAACAAAAAAAAAAGCTGCAATCTGAAAGAAAACACTTTATTATGAGTGGAACGAAATGTTCCATTTCACAGGAAATAATTCCTTTCAACTTCTGGATTTCCCATAAATTCTGAAAAAATGCTTGTTTGGGGTCAAGGTGAAACGCATCCTATTTTTGATTTTTTGGAATAATCAGTAAAATGAATAATCAGTAATCTGCAGAGATCTAGTAGCAGATGAGAACCGTGAGCTTTGGGGCTTAACACTTTAAATATAAAATTAAAGCACACTCCCTTCTCAATGGCCTGACCTTTTCCCATTAAGTTAATGAGAATTCTTCCATCAGTGTGATCCCCTGATCTGTAAGCACTGACAGCAATTGCAATATGCCCCTGAAATCCACAACAAAAAAAGGAAATATACTTTCTGAACTAGTAAAACTTTAATTAACAGGGGTTTCTCTTGGCACAGTTTTTGCTATTAAATAAATAAAGCATTTAGTCAAAACCATCTATATTTACTATACAAAATACTGAAAAGCAAACATTTTAAAAGCTATGGAACTTAGGGTTTTGTGAAAAAAAACTGTGCTATACGAGCAGTTATTCACACTTAATGCACATAACACAAATGCAACACAGTATCAAAATACTGTCTGCTCGTACATGGCTAGTGTAAAGTTGGTAGTGTGGGGATGCCATGTTATTAACATTCAGATATGTACTTCACAGAATCCAAACCAGATCAAATTCATCTTTTGGATCTCAGGAAAAAAAACAAGCTCAAAGTTGTGACTTATGTTCAATGTAATACAACAGCTCAAAAGTCCACTTGCCTCCAAGTTTTGTTTTGCTGTTATCTTTTCTGGCAGAGTATCTTTGCATTTTAGAGTATTTATGCCCCATTCTACATTCTCTCCCTTCAGAGAACTGGCATACGATTGGAACACATGTTGAGTATTTCCTAGGTTTACACATTTTCACCCAGGAATGATTTGTGTAAAGTGAAAAAAAAAAACAAAAACAAAAAAAACCTAAAATGGCAGAATACTCTACCGAAAAGAGAACAGCATTGTGTGCATTTCAGAAAAAATAGCATGGCATCCCTTTTCAGATGGAATGTACACTTGTGTGTTTGCATGCGGTATAACATAAGTCACTTGAATACATCAGACTTTGTTAACACTATAATATAAATAAGCTTATTCCTTCTACTAGACATGTAAATGCCTTTTTTTTTTTGCAGTCAATAATTATATATACATTGAAAAAGAATGATACACAAGCAGCAAAATAGGCTTAGACTAGAACAACTCAGTGGTAACTAACCAAATTTGTGGCCTTTTCATATGTTCAATACAGAATATTCTGCATATAAATATTTTTGGACTTTAGGAATTTAAAAAATAAACAGAACAGTATAGTTGTCACACAGATCAAACACACTTTAAAACATTTCGCTAGATTTAACAGAACACAATGCTGACAGCTAAAAAAAAATAAAATAAACCAGATTTTTAAAAGGGACAATAAGTCTAAACAAATGCTGATTTTGGGAGACATGAGATGGAACTAATTACCAAGAAGCAGTGATTCCACCCAGTTCCACAAGTTGGCAAGGCTTTCAGCTTTATTTTTTTAAAACATTGATATCTCTTTGTCCTTAGATAGGCCAGCCACCTTCTAAGAGTTTCTATGCTCAAAAGTAGGAAAATCTTCC
>NW_017728915.1:15562372-15610590 GCF_001723895.1 Crocodylus porosus
TGCCAACATTTAAAGTGAGACAGTATATTTCCCCCCAATTCTCTCTCAAAACAAAGAATTGCTAATTTAACCACACCCCCCCAACCCAAAACAAACCATGAATATTAGTTATGGCCCAAGCACTAAAGTTTAGTGATGGTTTTGAAAAAACCCATTTTACATACTCCTCTTTTCTTTCCTCTCCATTGGTTTTCCAAAGCAGAACAGAGAATAAAAGAAAAAAGAAGTATATTTAAATATATTACCCAGTCAGTATCTAACAGACTGTACTTGTGTCAGTAAAGAACCTTAAAAAATAAAGTACAAGTTCTAAAATGTAGCTCTGTTGACAAATATCACTAGTATTTCCTTATAATACTATTAAGATAGCTTGAAAGGATGTGAAAGTCCAACACAAACAGGCTACATGAATGCAGTATATTAAAATCCCCCTGTAGCACATTACAATCAATAAAAAGAAAATAAAATCTGAATAATACTAGAGGTAGCAGCTGTTTGTATTCTCTGTTATTCTGAGTATTTCTGGAGTCCAAACCTTCGAACATTGCTCCCCTGATAAAAGGCTTGCGTGCAATCAGCCAACATACAGCAGACTGGTAACCTAGATGTCTGCAACGCTGTTTGAAGTATCTTTTCTAATACAATGAAGGAAGTACTTGTAAAGGAAGTGCGCTGACGACCTGCATTAAATCACAGCTCAAGAAGATATGGCTGTTTGCTGTTTTACAAGCCACTTTAAAACACACACACACACACACACACACACACACACACAAAATCAATCCACAAGTTTTTAAGTAAGCTATGCAGTTCCACAACATATAAATAGTGTAAGGTTCAAGAGTTTCATATACTTTCTAAAATATATGCTAGCTGAATATTAATGGAGTAACAATAGTATTAATTAGAGTAATGCCTTAGTCTGACGTCAGAGGAACATGTTTCCTTCATATGGGATGATTCTAGAGGATGTCAGAGGGATCTGCTTTATGTTTGGTAGAAATGATGGTAATGGTGGTGATGCTCATGATGGTGGTGATGTTCATGTCTCTGTATCATTTGTCCAACTTGACCTTCATATAAAATGACAGTGGGCAGGTCTCTCACATGTTCTTTTTCTACAACTGTCCCCGGAGACGGGAAGGTTTTGCACATTTGGTGATTCTCCTTTGCTCGCTGCTTGTGTTTCTTGTAGGCCTGCTGAGACTGCATGGGAAGATATGGAAGATTCTGGCCTACCCGTGTGGTTGGGGAAGCCAACGGCATGGATACCCCTTGAAGAGGTTTATTCCTTACAACCCTTCCAGGGTGAACAGAGGCTACATTTCTGGTCAGAACCTTGGGTGACCTAACAAAGTGCTTGTTTGAGTCCTGATTCCGCAGCCTCTGTTGTATTTCCGCAATCTTGGCATATGAAGCATCAGCCAAATTGATGTGACTGGGGTCCACTACTTGAGATTTCCTATGGTGGGCATGGAAGGTTTCAGGTTCATGAGAGCGGGATCTAGTTTGATTTGCAACTCTGCTTGGTGGGTCTTGTTTTTGAGCTGCTGGAGGAGATCCTAGGAAATAAAAACAGAGTTAGGTATCTCAGATTTCAAAGTTTTAATTAGTAGCATGTTAGATCTATCAGTAGAGTGGAATTCTCCTCAAGAACTAAATGCAATTATAGCTATAGATGTTTAAAAATATTTAACAAAATTCTTGTTATTAAATACGAACTATAAGCTATATATTTTTTAAAAGGTCTTATTCTATCCTGAAAAATGTTGGTTTTGGCCATCAAATTACAGCACACCAAAACAAGTACTTGGAACTATAACACTTAGAGCAGTGCCTTCCGAACTTTTGATATGTGGGGCTCACTTTCTTCCAGTTTAAGACTGGTGGCACACTTTACTTTTACACCTGAAAGGGTTGGGGGTGTGTGGGGGTGTGTGTACACATGCGCACATTTCTCCCCCTCAAAATATACAACATGGTCCATTCTCCTGCCAGACAAAACCACAACAGTGTTAAAAAAGAACACCAAATATATCTTTCTTTAAGCAAAGGATTAGTCTCTACATCAGTAGCTCTCAGCCTTCTTAGCCTCAAGACACCCCTCCAAAACATTCCTGAATGCTGGGGTATGTCATTTGAAAATCACTCAGAAAGAAGAGGGCCTTGAGACTAAAGAAGCTGTGTGCCCTACTCTTTCCATTGTCGGCCCCCTCCCAATACCTACTCTGTTCCTTAGGGGCAAGGGCAGCCCTTGCTGCTAAGGCTGCTCTGGCAGGTCCACATACCAGTGGCCACTCCCATAGCTCCTCCTGCCAGCCCAGGGAGCATGGAAGGAGCAAAGGGGACAAGCAAAGCAAAGTGCAACTCCATTTGTGTGTCTAAGCCAGGGTGGGCAATTATTTCAGCAGGAGATAATGGGTTTTGGTGAGCTGTTCAGGGCCACCATTGGTAGCCCCATCACCCTTTGACAGGGGCCCTGCCCCTGGTTGCCATCTTGAGACCAGAAGTCCTGCCCCCTAACCTCTGATCTTTGTCACTAGAAGTCCCTCCCCTTGCTCCCAGAGTACTCTTTTTGGGAAGGGGGTTTCCATCTTGGAACCAGAAGAAAAAAAACAGCAACCAAATTGTATACTAAAACTCAAACACCGACAATAACATATTTGAATTTTATTTAAAAAATATATTTTTGTTCTGATTTGTGTGTTTGCATCGTGTATATAGAGGTGATTCCAGAATGGCTCAAAATGAAGCCTAACTGTTGTATATTGCAGGGGGTGTGGAGAAGTGTGGGGGGTATGGATGGGTGGGTATGGGGTTTGTGGGGAGCTGTGTGCGTGTGGATGTGTATATGTGGGGTGTGGGCGAGGGAGTGGGAATGTGTGTGAATGTGGGTCGGTGGTTGGGTATGGGAGGTTTGTGGGAGGGATGTTTGTGAGGAAGGGGGGCTGGGAGTGTGTGGGAGGGTGTGGGGTGTGTGGGGGAGGTATGAGTGCATGTGTGGTGAGGTGTGTACACACAGCAGTAAGCGGGGCTCCACCTAGAGGCTCCATGTGTGTGCGGGGGAGGGGGCAGAGGGGAGAGGTGCGGGGGGTGCAGTATTTGTGGGGTGTGTTATTGTGTGTGGGGGAGGGTGGGGTTTGCAAGAGAAGGTTTGTGGGTATGGTGAGGTATGCATGGAAGCTCCCCACAGGCACCCTCCTGAGCCAGACACCACCCACTCCTGCTCTGCAACAGCCTGGGGCCTGCGTGCCATGTGGCACCTCCCCACCATGGCCAACAGCACACAGGCCTAGCCCTGCCCCACGGCCACTCTGGACTCAACCCCACGGAAACAGATCAGCCAGAACCCATGCACACAGCCCTGCCCACCCATGGCATATCCTGCTGTCCCCCAGGCATGCAGTGGGGCTGGGGTGGCTCTGCAGCTGGACTGCCTTTCTAGGTAGCCTAGGCAGTGGTGTCTCCTTCTGGCTGCTAGTGCCACTGGCCCCAGCCCCACAGTACTGGTGGAGACACGAGTGCACAGCCCCAATGTGGCCCACCCTGTGCCTGCTCCAGACTTACCTGCTTAGGCTCAGCAGCGGCAGCAGTCAGACAGAATCTGTTGTTCAGTGTGGGGAAAAACCGGACCTTTCCCCTTGCCACTGCCGGGCCCTTCCTGCTGCAGTCACTCAGAGCCCACACTTGCCTGCCCTGCAGCTGCTCTGCACTGCCATCGCTGCCTGCTGGGCAGCCTGAAGGCAGCAGTTACAGTGGCAGAGATGCAGGGCAGCCCAGCATGGGCTCCGGGCAGCTGCAGCACGAATGGCTCAGCAGCAACAAGGGGGAGAGGCCGCTTATCCCTGACACTGAGCAACAGTTTCTGCCTGGCTGCTGCTGCTGCTGCTCCATGCAGGAGAGTTCAGAGTAGACAAGAGGCAAACCAGGTCAGAACTGTGTGCTTGGGTCCCCACCAGTACCATGGGGCTGGGGCCAGCAGCTGCTGCAGCCAGAAGGAGCCACCAATGCCTGAGCTACCTAGAAAGGCAGTCCAGCTACAGAGCCACCTCAGCCCCACTGCGTGCCCAAGGGGCAGCAGGACATGCCACGGCCAGATGGTGCCTGGGCCAGGTGGGACCAAGGGACTGGCTGTGGGATGGACAAAGAGCCTCCATGGGTCGAATCCAGCTCACGGGCTGCATTTTGCCCATGCCTGGTCTAAGTTCACAGGAAAGCACACAGCTGTGATTGTGGGGATGGTGTGGAAGAGAGTGTATTTGGCACAAGGGCTGTCTGGTGGAAGGCAGGGTTGGGGAATGCAGCAGTAGCAGTAGTCCCCAGGGAAGCAGCTGCAAGTGCCCTTGGGGAAGCTGGGGTAGGCACACGGTGCCAGATATGGTAGGAGATCCTCACCCAGGGAGATCCCAGGGCATGCTTCTTTTACTCTCACAGCACACTAATGTGCTCCAACATGCCTTTTGGGAATTATTGACTTATAAACATGGCAAATATGCAGTCTTAACCCTTTGAATTTAGGGAGGGACATCAAGTCCCTTTGTAGGAACTCACCATTGGTTTTTGTTCTGGATTAGACCCAAAAAAACCATTTTCTGGTTGCAGCTTAAACCTAGCCTTTACCATTGAAAGCCCAGCCTTGATTCTTACCATCTAGCAACCTGCGTCTGAACACTGTACTAGTTGGTCCATCACCACTAAATAGCTATAGATCAGTCAACCAACATGGTCATTCCAAGATTCCAAGCAAGTGCCCAATTTGGACTGTGCAGCTGAAGGAGGACTGGACACAAAATGCTTGAAAAATAAAAATTACTAAACAGTTACCTGGCCCAAATTTTGATGTATAATTTTCTATTCCTGCAAGATCCAAATAGTGGTTTCTCCTTTCAATGTTCTCATCAACACAATGGCGGTAGCAGCCACTCTGCTCAGGATTGTTGTCACTGTAATGATATCTGTGAATGGGAAAAATAATTTAAGTTCAGCAAGCTTGCAAACTGGTTCCCCCACCATTTTCAAACCCAAGCTAATGGGCTGGTAAAGCCAATGGGCCCCTTGAACTGATAGGTCTCACTTGCGAAGACATTTAACACCTGGTGGTCTGTATTTGAGAAGGGCCTAGACTAACTGCTCTTTCCTTTCATGAATTGGCCCCTGGTTTTGTAGAGCAAGGGATGCTTTTGTATTTGCATAAGGCACACAAACACAAATACAAAATCTTTGAGGGTTTACTGCAATCTGTAGATGGCCAAACCATTCAGTACATTCTCTAATCATGCCACGTCAGGGAGAGTCTGCCGGCTGATCTGGCTGTTCCCAGCTCTACAGGGAAGAACTGAGCTCAGCTGAGCTTGTTGTTAAATGGCCTAAATGTCTGTGTGGTTCTGCTTCAGGGAAGTAGGCAGCAGCACAGGTGGATTTACTAAAGGAAACTGGGCAAAAAGGTGTCAGTGGAAAAATCTGAGATAACTACTGTTTGCCAAAATACATCTAATAAGCAACTCTGGGCTTCATAATCCTGACTCCTTTTCCTGCTCAGCTTTGCTATTTTATTTATAGCAGAACTATTTCCTGAGAATGAATATCTGAAATACCACTCATTTATGAGCAAACATGCACATGCACACACACATATGAGCTTACAGTATTGTAGCCAATAATGCTGAGAGGTTTAAATTTATCACATCCAATAAACAGATGTTTATAACTGAGACCAATTTTTCCAGAATAGCAAATAAGATGAGAAAAATACAAAATTTTAAAATTATATCATGGACTACCATTCACCAGGGCATTGCCATCTCTGAAAGCAAGGAGTGGATTCTGCACTCTTCTGTACCCAATTCAACCTCACTAATTTAAGGTGAGACCAAAACTTGGCTTTGCATTTCAAGCTGGTTCCAAAATAAGGACTCATTCCTGGATGATGCCAGGCATTCAGATCTAAGTCTGAATGCACTTTAGCCTATGCCTCTTTTTGGCATGAAAATAACTGTACTGAAGTCAAGTACGTTGTGCTTTGCTGAATTGTCACATGATTGTCTTGTTCTCTTGCAGAACTGAGACCTATGCGACACTGGTATGTTGTTAGGGATCTACTGAAAATATATACTCTCCTTGATAAAAATTTATTCTATTGCAGGGTGTCACTTGCATTTGGGAGATTAAGTTTACACTGCTTTGATATATGCAAATACTTATGCATGCGATGCTGCTTGCCAGGAAAGCAGGAAATCTTTGAAGGCTTTGAACCTAGTTCTTCAGCCACCGGTGTACTTGAAGTAAAAGACACTGCACTTGGACACCCAAAAGAGCTGGAGGAGGAAACTCCCCTCCCTGATAGTGGCCCACATCTCATATGTACCTCATATGTATCTGGGTGGAATTTTACAATTATGGTAGTTCAGCTCATAGGCATGCAATTCAAAAAGCACTTCATGGGCTACTGCTAGCATACAGAGGACCATGGAGTGCTGCTGATTTGCCTATGGCAGTCAATAAGTAAGCGCTGCGTGCACAGAAGACACTGAAAGGTTCATATAGTGCAGGCATAACCATTTCTGATCCAGCATAATTAAACAGCAGTGTTTGTCCAAAACTGAACTGCATACCATTCTTTTTCTGGTACCATAAATGAATTGAGACCCTGAAGAAACACTGTGTTAGTCCCTCCACAGGCCCACATTCTAAAAGCTTTCTAACATGCAAGATGATATTCAACAATGCAAATATACACAGAGAAGCAATTATACATTGCTGAGAAATGTGCTTCATTACCAAAGAGGACTCAAGTATTTCTGAACACCAGGGCTTCTGTCAGCTGTCCCCAGACTGCTATTTTGCATATACATGGAAAGATTCAGGCATCAAACACCTGATCTGAATCTTCTGCAGGGTGTAAGAATATATGTTTTTATAAAAGATGCTTGCTTGTTTTTTTGAATAGTATGTGAAACCCTTTTCTGAATTCCCAGGCTGGAATGTCATTATGAGGAGGGTCAGGCCAGCATAGAATGGGTCAGGAGATACACGTGAGAATGTGTAGGTCAGGAAATCACAAAGGACATTTCCTGAAGGCCGCAGTCAAAGAGAACAGTTCATTTACATGAGTTAAAGCTAAGTTACCTAAGCAGCTCAGCGTGAAAAAAGCCTATATGTTCCAAAGGACAGTGTTTCTCTATAAATGAAAGATGTTTTGGGGCCTGGTGCAATTATAAACAGCTAGAGTAATGGGAAGGAAATAAAACACCCCAAATCATAAAGTTGCCTGTCATTGCTCTTCTCACCATCAATTTTATCAACAGCATAAGGCACCTGCTGGGTAAACCAGCCATAAATCTGGATGTTTGCATTAGCACTACTTGTGGAAACTCTAAGACTAAAGGATGAAAAATCCCTCGTTCCTGAATACTCTTCCCACCTTAGGGGTAGAAACATCCTTAATAACTTCATTTTGAATATTAAATTAAACATTACTTGTGGGGGGCAGGGGTGCAAATGGTTGAAAGCTCAGAGGTTGCAAGTACAAGGCCATAGCAGAAACACTCAAGGCGTGGTCTGACATTCCAACAAATCTGTGAATTCTGCTAAATATCTTCTCACAAGAACACGAAGGAGGAAGGAACCTTCCTTAACATTTTTAAGAGATTGCAATATTTCATTACTGTTCTCAAAGGAACCCCCACAATGCCACAGATGAGATTATAGGATACTCACCAGCTTAACAATTTGGCTTTGGTGCAGAGAAATGTGGGACTTATTTCTTTTAAAGATACAAATGTCCACATTTAGCTAGGTGCAGCACCAAAAGGGGACAATCAGGCACTCTGCTACGGACCTCTGAGAAGCCTTAGCTAATTTGGGTGCAAATTAGAAATCCTTAGGAAAGTTCTAACGTGTGCCCAATGGCAAAGGAACCTAAAGACCATCTGTCACCCTGTGGCAGAGGCAAAACGGCAACAGAAGTAAGAATCTTCCCCTCAGTTGAAGGCAACTATAACTGTGGGTTTCAAATGAGAGAAATGAGTATCCTCCATCACCTAAGAATGCTGGTCATGCAAACACATATCAATTATGAAGCAAACAGTACTAGATGCAAAGAGAGGAGGTAAATCCTGAACTGCACAGCTGTCACTCTGGAAGTAATCGTTCACCAAGCCACAGGAAATCCTCATGCTAAAAAAAAGCCTATATAGAGTTTCAGGTAAAGAGATGGAATTAGTTACTGTCTTATAATTCTGCCCTCTCTGAATCTAGGTGTATTGTTCTGGACAGAAGTCATACCTTAGAAGTATTTGTGAGCAGACTGAAGAAGGAGGGCACGGCTGTTTTTTTTTTTTTTAAGTGAAAGCGAATGCTCCTCCAACATGTTGGTATATTTGCTGAGCTAAGTGTATTTTCCCCAGACAAATACTCCTAAAGCTGAGAAAACACAAAGCTAGAGCATTTTTTTTAATTGCACCTGAAGAAATGGTTTCAACGTCATTGCTGTGGTGTTTCCCACTTCCCCAGCCTGAGAAATGAAATCCCAGTTTAAACCAAATAGACACTGAATAGAAAAATGATCTCTCTAGCAGTGGATACAAATTGGGAGATACCTAAATTGGGGAGGGGAGGGAAGTATCCATTTGAACAGTATAAACTAAACTGCGAAAAGTGCATTTTTTGCTGTTAGTCCAATGAAAAACAAGATACTCTAAGAAATCTGGTTTTAACTGATATATCCCAAATGGCTATCATGTATTCTGGAATTCAGCACAGCATGCACCTGTAAGGCAGATGGAAGGCTTGATACTGGGGCAAATCTGTGCTTATCTTTGCTAACCTTGCCATTGACATGACTAGACATCTTCAGAGGAGCAACGCCTATTCTAGACTAGCATCCAAAATAATATTATACATTCCTTCAGGGAGAAACTTCAAATAGGCCTGTTTTATCTAATCTCTAAAAGACTGCAACTGTACCAGCAGCTGTGCATAAAAGAAACTACTGTGTCTGTACTTTATTGGAAATAGATGCATTCTGAGTCACCGGCAGGAATCCATAGAAAAACAATATATAGAGGTTTTTTCCAAGTGGTGAAGGGCATTCTAAGACTAAACAGAAAGTAACCTAATTTTCCTTGAAGGTTTACTATAAATGCATTAACCGATAGGAAACACCTTAATTTTCAGATTGATGTCATCTGGTAACTGACTAATTTTCAAAAAGTCCAAGAGGAGAGATTTTGTGGTAAGTAGGAGGAATGGTTTCTGGCAGCTTAGGGGCACAGTGAGTTGGGCTCTGGCCTTTGTTTATATAGGGAAACTACTGAGGCAGTAAACTAAGGTATGAATTTACAGTGCACGTAGTATTCCTTGTGTAGATACTCTTGGTCCTTTGAAAGTGGAGTAAATTACCTTATCCTTACTGGACACTGGGCACATCTACACAAGACATTTGCTGCACAGTTGACTAATTAGCTGTGCAGTAAATGCCATGTATCTACATGTGCACTGCTATTAGGCTGGAATAAACTAATTTACTCTGCAACAGGATAGTACTTGTAAATATTAGTACTATCCTGCTGCATAGTACAAAACTCTGCACTGGTTCCCTGGGTAAATGGAAGTTGGATGTTTCGCCTTGGTGACCTGGTTGATTTTTTTCAGTGATGCAAAAGAACAAACTATAGTAAGGGAAGGGTGGATCTCTGTTGGTCCTTTTCAAAGTAGAGTACTTGCACAAACTATCCAAAAAGTTCTCAAAATAATGAAAGGAAAAAGGAAGCATGTATGGCTAGCTAGTGCTAGTTTCCTCAGCTTCCTTGGATATAAATACTGGCATTAGTATCAGGGCACTGCCTATCAATGAATTTGTGCTGTGCGTTCCACAGTGACAACCCCCATAATTCCTATATTTAAAAAAAAAAATTATCTCCAGCCTCTTGAGGGTAGCTACCACAACTCCTTTTCACAGATGAGAAAGGAGTTCTTCCAACTTACCTGAGAGAAGCTCGCTGTTTCCTTTCAGACCCCTTCAGTTCTTCACTGGCTTTGCTCTCAGTTCTATGTCTAGAGCTCTGCAAATCTGTCCCCCCAAAAAGGTAAGGTATTATTTCATTCTTGCTGTGATTATTCTGTCAGGTATATGCATTGCAATACATACAGACTTATTACTGTCATTACATCAATGCCTCATAATTCATTTTGGAGAAACTCTTCAAAAGTGACATGGCAGTTCAAGGGCAATTGACTTTCACTGGGAGTTTGAGGCCAAAGTAACTTAGGCTCCCTAGTGGAAAAGTAAAGAAATGAATGGGCATGGCCAAACAAAATCATTGGCACCCGTCAGCTGCTTCAATAACTAACAGTCCCTGCTGTTGTGTAGTTTCCCACTCATCGCACACAAAACTACTGTTACAAGGGTGTTTCAGGAAGTATAACTATTACAGTAAAGACATGACTTTTTTTTTTCAAACCAAAATCATTGAACTGATACAAACCCTAGTCTGCACAGAGTTGTACTGATAAGACGACTGTATTGTATGCATTGTAACAGCATAGTTTATTCCTTTTTCTGTACAGGAATAAGCTATATGGTTATAAGGCACCATTATACCAATAAAAATTATGATCAGATTATGCTGGTACAGTTAAAATGATACAACTTTTATATTTAGACAAGTGCTGGTAATGCTGTAATGTGTGATGCTGTTAGAATAAACACATTACACACAGACTCTACTAGCCACATCTCTCTGAAATTTGTGAGAGCCACCCTTGTATAACTGGTGACAGTCATTAACCCAGTATTTTCATGTACACTGATCAACATATATTAGCCAGGGATGTTTTACTAGCAAAGGGAACTGACTAACTGAAAAGGATAAACAGATTCTATGCATCACAGGATTTGAATTTAAGGTACAGATGATGTAGTTCCTCGTTTTCTCCCATTGGCTTAAGACCCGATCAAGTCTTAATGATTTTGGCTAGGAGTATGTTTCTTTTTAATGATTTTTTTTACTTGTACAAGCTGTAATGTAATGTTCTCTTCCTGTACTAGAGTATCTATATTCCTATAAAAAAAACTCTTGTACAAATATAATTGTGTCCACACTGTAAGGCAGGTGGTCATACTACTTTAATTGTACCAATGTAGTTTAGATAGTACAACTTCCTAGGGTACAAAAGGCCTTAATCTTAGGGCATACTTTAAGTACAACCACGCATCTCATAGCATGTAACTCCTGTAAATCAGAAATAATAAAAAAGAGGGGAAGTTTAGATTTTCAAATGTAGACTCCTAAATTAGAGCAGATTGCTCTACAGGTAAAATCTCAAATGGGCATTTAGGGACCAAATTACCCCCATAATTAATTGTCTCAATTTAATTTAATTTTAAGTTTTTCTACCTATCAGATGCAAAGAGGGACCTTTAAGGGAAAGCTTTTCAAAAAGTGTAGTATACATCCTTACCAGTATGGTTTAAGAGAATACTCTTTTTCTTCTGACTGCCATCTGGTGCCACAGTAAGCTTCACTCGCAGAGTTTTACTTGAACTTGGAGAGTGGTTTACTGATGCATCAACTACCTCATAGATGGTATGAAGCAAGCTGGTAATATCCTACAGTTGGGATTAAGCACAGACAAAAAGAAAAAATATGGTAAACGTGGGTAAGCCTTGTTACTTATTAATATAACCATTCCAAAAATGGATCTGTAGGTTGCAGAGACACTTTCAAGTCTCGCTGTATTCATAAGGAATGGATGGTATGCAGCACTTAACTGTGCTAGAAGTGTTTGGCCTCAACAATTCCAGTCTTGTTCCTTAGACAGGCATATCTTTAAGAAATATATTTTCCTACTGGACTTACAGGTACATATACTTCATAGCAATTTTATGACCTTGGGTGACAGATACACAGTAGCATTTCAAGCACACAATCTCTGTCTCTCATATTCTTTACCCTTGGATGCCATAAAACATCATAAAGGTTATGATATGGGAAAACCAGACCAAAACACCTTTAGGGGAAAAAAAGAGATTATTCACCTTGTCCCAAACCAAACACACATTATTAGCAGTCTGGGATATTCAGTGTCTTTCTATTCTCTTAAATGTAGCTAAAGTATAATTATTGATGCTGCATTACAAAATTGAGTTCACATGATCCAAGCCACAGAAAGCAGACATTTCCACAAAGCCCAAAATATAAGACACACCACCCATCATAAATTCAGGGAACTGTTTTTTTTCCTGTTACCACTTTTGGATACATGGGGGATAGATCCCAAAGAACAAATTTGGGCTGAGTTTAAGCTATGTGGTTAAGAGATCAGGCAGGACTGCAAAGTTCAGAGCTGAAATGGGACTGGATCGAACTTTCCCTAAACTGTAAGACTGCTAGTTCAGCCTACTACAGAGACTGACCCCCAATGTTCAGAATGGGATGTGAACTTTACTCAAAGGTTTGCCATACTGACAATGTGGTGTTCAGATTCAGGCCTGTCTCAAAACATTCCTCTTATTAGCTTTGTATCTCCAATGCAACATAGGTGTCATAATGGGTAGGATTAACCCCTCACCCCTTCAACATTTCATAATGCAACTATGGCTTTAAAAATGTTAGGCATAGAAATGACTTTGAAAGCCAGGGTTCCTTTCTAACACCCCAGTTCAGAAAAACATTTATTCAAGCTTGAGCTTAAGCCCACACCTATTCAGCAAAGCACTTGAGAATGTGTTTAAGTCCCCTTAAGTCAATAAGATTTAAGTACTTTACTGAATAGGGTCTGATCAAAAGAAAGCATTTCCAAATTCATACAACCCCTTTGTCTCATACAGGAGATCCTGATTGCTTAATATATAGGTGGAATATAGCCCCTTTTTAGCAGCTAACATTGCTGCAAGTCAGCTCATATTTAGTCAGCAAGAGAGCTCCAAGCCAGTCAACCTTTAATATTATACAAATGCCCTTGCTTCATAAGTGGCTTCTGCCCAGATGAGTGAGAGATCAGTTGCTTGGCTCATTACTTGAACGGAAGTCTTTTCCCAGAGTCAATTAACTAGGACAACAATCTAGAACCAAAGCACTGCAATCATAGAAGACAATCCCATTGAATATACAATTTATAAAGTATCTTCGCCCATCTTCTTTGCCCCAACACCCTATCCCAGAACCTACACCCTTTCCAGAAGCCAGGGGGAACAAAAGGAACTATCTAAATCAGCTGTATTAAATACAACAAACTGGTTCGGAAGAAGATTGAGACTAGTTCAATAAAACCCTCAAATTCTATAGGATTTTTCCTTCACACATGGTTCATACCCTTAACAAATGTATCCTCAAAGCTCAGTGTGCTCAGGTGAGCACCAGCAGACACACCAGTTTAAACAAGTGATGTAGCATACACCCCTCATTATCTAGTCAGCTTTATAGGAGACAGTGAGACCTTATTCACTGCACACAGAATATTTTGTTCTTAATAATCATATTCCTTTCTCTGTAACATGCAGAGAAACATTAAAATTATTGCCAAGGCAAATTACACTAGACGCAGTGCTCACTCTCTTCCAGTCCGATTCAAATTCTGCTCTTTATTTATATTCACTACATTTGCTTAATGTAATGGAATTACACCAGATTTATGATCTGATCCTATTCCCTCTGACTTCAGTAGTGTAGGATCAAGCACTTACATTGGTATAAACAGAGCAGAAGTTGGCAGTCTCTCCATTTTTTCCACAGAAACATTTTTTACCCCAAACCTAAATGACCCTATTTATAGTATGCCACAAGTGTGATTGGAGCCTGTTTCTATCCTCTTGACAAGAATCTCCGTCTGAAAGCCTGTGCAAGAGAATGACTGCTTAATAAGATGGGTGGTTATGCGATCTCTTTCACCAACCCTTTCCTTTCACACTTCCATCCTGTTTTGACATCTACCAAAATGGAAATTTCTTAACAGACACAGCAGCACTGACAGAAGGTGTCCCAGGCTGGGCCTTTTGCGACAGCTGACAGATAGAGGGGGGACAGGTGGAGGGGGGGATGGGGAGGGGGTTGCAAGTATTTTGCTTAATAGGAATGGGCAAAAACATACACAACGGATATCTACCTTTGAAATATCCCATCCTAAACTAACTTCTGGAAGGCCCACCAGTTTCAATAGGGCTATTGCTAAACCATTCACCTATAACCCAACTCCTTCCTTTTGTTCGGATACAGTGAATATTTTTCCTAGCTGTTAAGGTGCTCTACATTTTACTCTGACATATGTAAATACAACAGAGTATACCCTTATGCAGTAGCATGAGTAGGTGTGGGAGAGAGGAGACCCAGCCACAATCACCAACTTAGGTGGGCTGCCAAAACTGTCAACCCCATGCCTGCAGAGTCTGTGCCCTGGCAGCAAGAGCCGTTCCACAGCATTGCTTTTGCAGCTGCAGCTGGTGCACAGACCTTGTACTGCTGCTGCTGATTTGAGCACAAGAGCAAGGGCAGGTAAAGCACATGGCAGCAGCAGCCAGGGTGTTTTCGGTAATAAGTTAGACTTCTGAGCCACCTCCTCCCCCTACTCTATTTGCTGAACCATTCTACCTCCTCCCCCTCACCCCTGCAGGGTTTGACCAGGCCACAGACTGCTTGCCCAGGCTTTTGACTTGGGTTTTTGGTTGGTGTTGTGGCTAGGGGCAACTCCCACACGACATGTCACCCTTTTTCCTTTTGCTGTGTTTTGTGGGTCTTTCCCAGCAAACCACTTGAGCCAACTTTTTAAAAAGTACTTGCAGGCCCTGTCAAGGCAGGCCAGCTGCAATACTTGTGTAACACATCGTCTCTCAGCCAGCAATGTGTCTGCACACACATCATGTCAGAACATTTTGCCTTGCTCAGCCAAACAGGCTTGGATTTTCCCAGACTGCTTTAGCCTGCCCAGCCACTAGACATTTAAACACACTGCACAAAAGCCTCACTAGACCTGTGGGTTTTTATTGTGCAACTTTAGTATTTTGTGATTTTCCCCAGGTAGAAAATCAAATTCTTTCTAAGAGGATATGGTCTCCTTTGTATCCATAAATAAATAAAAGCACCCTTCTGATTGTGCATGAATCACACAATCATCCTTATACAACTATTTTTTGTGCTGTTATACCAGTCTTTTCAATATCTACATTTTAATTAAAGGATTCATTTATTCCTGGTGACTATCTAGGGGCCTATAGAGTATGTACAGAAGTTGCTTTTTTGCCATTTAAAGCATTTTATTGCTCTGACTTAACAGAAGTCCACGCCTTTACAGAATTAAAAAATGGATAAAGCACTTCAAATTAACCATTGCTAAATAAGGTATTACATTTGAAGCGCTGTATTTTACATCACTTTAGCAACCTACAGTGCTCTTAATAACTTCTGTTCCATGGTCAAATTTCTAGCGATTCTGCCAGTAGTCCATGGGCTTTGCAAGTTTGGTTCATGCACTCTGGTACCACCAAGTCTGCAAAAGCCAGCAAACCACCCTGCTTCCGTCAGCCGACTGAGACAGAAGTGATCAGGCTAAACAGGACTGGGGAAGGGTAGGAAGGAAAGGGAAGGGTGCATCCCTGCCCTTTGGTGCACAGATCACTGCAGCTGGAGGGGCTGGCTCCATGCTGGGCACCCCAGGCCCTGTGGAACTCCTGCCACCCCAGAAGGCTGGTGGATGCCTAGCAGGGCTTACGCATGGGACAGGCTCTGGGCTGGGCAATGCTGTGGGGAAGCGGGTTGGGTTCAGCTCTGTGCAGCCCAGGCAAGAGAGAAGCACTGGTACTCGTTCCACACAATCCTGCTCAGCTGGGAACCTGCTCCCTCCCAGCACAGAGTGGCTGGGAAAGGCCTCTCTGATCCTGGATGAGTCAGGGAAGTATGGCAACTCGGCATGTGTGAAGTTGGGGGAACTCAGCAAATACCCACAGACCACAGAGCCAGCTGCGGCTGGGAGCCTGGCACATCACCCAGTGGCTGGGCACTTCCTGGGGGAATCTGGGAATGGAATGGCACCTCTTGCCCACTAACTCCCCTAACCCACTTCTGCTGGCCCCCCTTTCCTTCTCTGTTCCCCTGCTCTGTGCCCAGCTCCGCCTTCTCCTCCGCTCTCCTGCAGTTCCAGGAGGCTTCAAAGTGTCCCCTGCCCCCTACCTTGGAAAACGCAGGGAGGCTCAGAGTCATGCTGCACCCCGCCAACCCCCGCCCCCAACAGACACTGCACTTCATGTTTAAGAGCGCTGTAACTTTATAGTGCTATAAAAAGTGCTCTAAATTACAGTGGTGTAAAACATGCACAGAGCATTTCTGTATACATCCATAAATCTGGTATATTGGTGTCTACCAATTTTATTCCCTTGTTATTCAGCAACTTTCTGATTGAACTGCCACCAGCAAAAAGACATCTTCTACATCCTGACTGCTCCCTAGTACCACCCTCACAGATATGACTACCTGAAATCACTCAAATTCCTGAGATAATGACCATATGGGAAATGAAGCCTCAGACTGAGTCTTCAGCAGGACACCTGCTTTGAACTGTGACTGAGACTGCTTTCTCATGGTCCTTTCTCTATCATAGATTTACTTAGCTACTGTGGGGCTCACTCCTCTTGCAAATTATTGGCACCAGGCTCATCAGGATGCATGCTACAAAGCCTGTACTCCAACCATTCCTAACATTTTTCTTCAAGGTGAATTTTCAATCTTAAAGTAATATGCCCATGATAGCTGAGCAATTTGTGCTCATCCTGAAACCTGTCTTGCTGATTATTATCAGAACTTAAAATTCTTTGGACAGCTTTCTGTAGGTGTTCACGTTATTTTATAATTCCATCCACTAGCTGTCTAGCAAATCAGTGGTTGTCCCTCCTCAAGAAATTCAAAATCAAAAGCCAGTTTCCCTTCTCTGGCATAGCACCAAGCATGTTCAAGAAATCTCAGGTCTTCATACATCTTTGCAAATCCACTTACCAAAGAAACTGTTTCCTACCATACAAATCAAAACTTTTGGACAAGTTGAAGAAAAACATACCTAGAACGGATCAAAATTTTCTGCACAAGAATCTTTTTTAATAAAAGAAAAAGCATTTTCTCGTTACAAAACCAATTTTTTTCATAATTTATCTAAAATTTAAGCATTTTCCAATTTTGTTAAAGTTTTACATATTTTTGCCAAGATATTTAGTGAAGTTACTTCCAAACTGTAACAAAAATATGTTATAATAAATACTGGAGAAATTTTCACAAAAGTGAAAAATTTTGAATGTTTTGCAAAAATAGAAACAACCTTAACATTGATTCTAAATTATTTTTTCAACCAGCACTAACTGGCACTGTGAAAATAAGGACCATGGAGCTGGGAATTAAAAAAAAAAATCTGAATGCCTTTTTGTTGAAGGGCTGAGATTTCTACTAAGATTATATACTTTACTAGATGGCTAGTAAATTAAAGTATGGACACATAAACTAGTTACCATATAGTAAGTAACTATAATAACTGTGCAGTTTCTTCGCCCTGATAAATGCATAGTAACTTCCCACCACTTTTATTGGGAGCAAGCTATCTTGCAATTATTTTGTGGTAAAAGCAGGCACATGAATAGCTGGTGTGCTACTAAGTACCCTACATCATCTCCTGGTAACTTGCTTGTGTGCCCACACACGAGGAAAAATAAAACTATTACTTCTTGAAGAGAAAATTATGTTTTTGATAGTATCTAAGCATTAGTACATGCCATATACAGAACATGAATGTGTTTCATTGATCTAATATTACAGCTGCTTTTTTCAAGGTAAGAATGCATGAATTTTAACACGTATCTTTTCTTTGAGCCTAACCTGCATAAAATGGACTGTGCCAAACAGGAGATTTTACCACACTTTCAACCTTCCTGTGAAATATGAACTTTCATTTCTACCTGGGAGACCTTTACAATCTTTTCTCCTATGCCTGAAGAAAGGTGCTTGTGTCTGAAAGCTTGCAATTAAAGACATTTTTTGCAAAAATCTAGCTGGTCTATTAAAAGATATCACCTCTATCACACATTCTGAACTTCAACAGGGTTTTCAGAAATCACTTGCTTGGAATTATTATAAAACACACTGTTAAGACAGCATGGTGCATGCTAACATTACTCATGCAGAATATTTTACAAATTCCTGATAAAAAGCCGGTAGTAGTTTACTACATTAAGAAGCCTGTTGGGTTTTTTAAATAAAAACAACATAAATTGATAATCAACTACTATGTGTTCACAGTTTACAGAGCAAATTCTGATTGAGGACATCCTCATTCAGGGTATTCATTTTTTGCTTGTAAGAAAACAATGCCGAGGGAGACTGTACCCCTTGGTATTTCTAGACCTCAGATCTGCTTCTAAGCAGTAGGATTAGTTAACAACCCCAATCCACAGATTTGGGGTATCAAGGTAGGTTTTCTCATTCCAAATTAACTAAATAGAAGGATATCATTGCAACAAGAAGAGAAAAATTTAAATAAACAATGTATTTAACAATGAAAACAGAGCAAGCAATGCAATTTCATTCCTAGATATTAAAATATAGTGTGAAAGACAGATAAACAGGCAAACTTCTGTCTCCTAAATAAATTCAAGACACTAGTACAGTCACAATAAGCTTTGCTTTAATACTTCCCATCCATGAAATTTCACCAGTGATTGCAATGAGGTGCAAGTAAGGTGCCAGTAACTGCTGGCCATTTTACAATCATATTGTCTGGATGTTCCCTGTGAAAGTGCCAGCGCCATCTCCACTTCCCCTCTTGCCAGCTGCTCAGAGTACTGGAACTGCTCCAGCATTACACAGAGGTGACAAATGTAGTAAAAAAACCCCAAAATCCACAAGGTACAAGAATAAGACTTGAGGTTCAATTCACCTAATTAAGTCCCAGCCTGAAAGAAATCAGAATCCTCCTTCAATCTTTTCTCTAGGCCAGAGATTTGAGTGTTATTGCTGAACAGAAGTCTGGGGCTGAGTTTTGAATACAGAAAGAACTAATAATCTTTTCCTTTTCTGGCTAGAGAAATATGTACAAGGATGGACACAAAAAGAATGGAACAAGATAAATAAATGGGGTATTTAAAACAAGATTTAAGGAACACTTTTAGCATTAAATATAGATTAAGAAAAACCTTAAATATCAATTCTTTCCCTTTCCCTCTGAAAGAGAAAGTACAAATGTCTCATTTAGAAGCTTGCTTGTAGCTTGGTTTTGCCAGCATTACATACAGTAGGGTTCTTTATTGCAACATCAATTTTTTATACTCATTTACATTTTTGAAATGCTCATATTTGGAATTGGAAGGAACATCATTTGGTAACCAATCAGCATCCAAGCTAAAAACACTAGTACTTTTAACTCCTAACAACCAAGGCTCTTGAATACTTAGAACCCTGTAACTAAGTAACCCTCTGAAGGGATTATGCTTCATGGGAAAGAACAGATATTAAAAAAAGGGAAAACTAAAGGGTGTCATTTCTCAAGTAAAATTATATTCCGAGAACTCAATACAAAACCTCCCAGATCACAACAAATTAGTTCAATTATCCAAGTTTCAAGTATGATTACAAATATCCATGTGAAGATAATTACAATGCAGCTGTCAGTTCTCAAAAAGCTTACAGTACATAATGAATTGGACTCTTAATGGCCTATGGAATGAACGGGAAACATTATTAGACAACTTTTTAAATATACACATTAGAACTAGAAAGCTATCTTCACACACAGCAAAAGAACTATAAAATGTTTGTCTTATATCACATTAAGTACAGCATCCTAAGCACAGCTATCGAATGCTAATTTTATAATATGCCATTCCATCAATTATGCTTTGAAACACAGTCATATCACTTCATAGAAGCATGGCTATATTCAAATTTCTAATTGTAAAGAGCAGGCAATAAACCATAACACTCAAGAAGGAAATCATAGATACTTTCAGTTCAAAAGATATTGTTAAGATGCAGAGGAAATTTTGCTGGGATGGAACTTGAGCTCTCTTGTGAAATTTGTTATTAATACACTCGAAATTTTATCTAGTGACCAAATCTGTGCTGCTTTTAGAATTTTTCAGATAAATACTAAACATTTTTGCATCAAAATAATATCTCATTAACAAAAACTGGACTCCATCTAAATGCCTTGTGTTAGGTTCATTTTCACACTGTATATATCTTTGTAAAACATCTTAGAGATAAGGCCCGAGCTTTAAAAATAATTAGTAATTCAGTGGGCTTAATCCAAGACCCCAAAGAAGCCTTAAAGTTCTTTCACATCTAACTTTTTAAAGTGTCTGAGTTGGACACTCAAAAGAACAGAAAGTCAAATCCAAATTAAGGTTGTAGATGTCTTTACTTACATATTGCAACGCCCAAAATATAGGCATCTTGTCCTAGGAAGGAGATCCAAACAGACAGGTTTGATCCAAGCTGATCCAGCTTGCCCCACGCACGTGCCCAAGCCCTTGCCCCTTTTTCTGGTGCACCCTGCCCCTGCCAATTCCCACCCAGGCAGTAGGAAGGGTGCTCAGGCCAGTCCAGCCCACCCCCCATCCGCCAGCTGCTGCTCAGGAGAAGCCAGGCTGGGCATGTGCAGGCAGCATGGCACCAGTCTGGGGCTTTTGCTACACTTTTAGCTAAACGGCTAGGATGCTGGGATGAAATCTGAGACCGTTCCAGCCAAACTGGGATGTATGGTCACCCTATTTATACCTCTGTTTCCACATAAGAAAAACAGGATAACATTATTTAACTCTCTTTGTAAAGCACTTGGAGATCTACTGATGAAAAACAGGATATACAGTAACAATTACTGCTGTTATATTTTCCATGAGGAAAGGACATTTTACCTCATTTAATTCAACAGGGAATCCAAGAGCTACTCCTATCAAAATGTCATGGCAAACTCCAAATGTTTTTTTTTTCCATTTGTTTGGGATTTTTTTTGCTTTTTGTTAATCACTGCTTCAGTTCTGTTGCTTGGAAAAGCTTCCTGGGTCCTGACAGCATTTGTCCTAGTCTGCCAAGTAGGGGTGTAAATATTGGTTTAAGCATGCTTTATGCATTTAACCTCCTCTAATTATATCAGTTATATGGTTAACTGATAACACGTACCTAATCCCAGCCAGGGGGTGTGGAGCCGCAGGTGAGCGCTTTCCCTGCCCTGCCTCACCACAGGGGAGGGGCTGGAGCCACCTGCCCAGAGCCAGGGGCCATGAACAGATCCATCCAGGCACAGCTGCTGCTGGGAGCCATTCCCTGGGGCCTTTGATGGAGGAGTGGGGAGTCCTGCCAGGCAACACAGCCCATGTGAAGCAGTGGGTGGCAGTAGCAGGCAAGGGGCTTTCCCAGCCCGCTGCAGCCACTGGCGCATTGGAAGGGAGGGAGCAGACTAGCTACGGGTACTAGTCTCTTCTTGCCTGCCTCTCTCCCTTTCTCCCATCTGCCTTGTTGCCTTCCTGATCCTGAGGCACCATGCCACTTCCCTTTCCCAATGGACTGCATCCCATGCTAAATGTTAAGCAGTAATGTATTACTGGTATAAATATACTTATTATTTAAATATTTAACCTTTCACTTACTTCCAAGTGGGCACTGTTATAGGCAACAATCTTTCTCACTGTGGGCTTCATGCTGCAATGGGTCACTCATCCTGCCTGTGGACTCAGCAAAGTACTTAAGCTGTGTCCAGTGAATATAATGGAACTATTGGTCCATTTCATATTGAGCATAAGCTAGGTGTTTTGTTGGGTCCACAGAAAAATACTCAGAAGCTGGTAGAATTCAATTTTTTTTTGATAGGCAATAACCCAAAAATCACTGGACATCATTTCAAAACTAAAATTCTTACAGACTAATATTTGATGCTTGCTAAAAGCTATCTGTACCTGTTCATGTAAACATATATGTATTCAATGAAGAAAAATGAATAATTCAAATGACAATTTTAGGTTCAAAACCTTGGAAAACAAGTGTCAGACACAACTGGAAAGTTTTCAATGGCATACACATTTGTTCCTAGTCCTGACCATATGGGAAGAGATGGAAATTATCAGCCTATTTGGTCTCTTGGTCTGAAAGAATTTTTTTGGCACAGATTCAGAACCAAATATAGCAAGCCCCAGACCTCAGAGTAGTATAATTTTCAATCCCTGCACAGATTTGGTTTCAGTTAAACTGCAGTCTGCTCTTATAGCAAGGCAGAGGTAAAATTTGGCTGTAACACATGATCTAAGTACATTCAAATTAAGCTCTCTGGTGTACCACATAATCACAAATAATTATTGTGTACATACTTAAAAGCATATTCTCTGTATGTTCAACACATGGAACTCCCACTGACATTAATAGGAATCCTATGCTTGGGTATAAGGGACACTCTGAGCAGTTTTTCCACTTCTGAGAACCAGGTTGTTCTTGTGCTTCAGGCACAGGTTTAGGCTCAGAAGACCACGGTTCAATTTCAAATTCTACTGCAGACATCTTGCATGACTCTGGGCAAAGCAGTTATGCTCTGTGTGCCTCAGTTTTCCATCTAGAAAACAGAATGGCACTTCCTTTTACTCTACTTTGCTTCTATCTCACCACTTTAGATGTTAATCCTTGCTCTTCAAAGCAAAGCTTGCCTCTTTGTATGTGTTTGTAGAAATGCCTAACATCAGAGCACCCCAATTTCATTTCAGTCCTCTCTAGGTGCTACCATAATGGAAATAATAAAAACAGTTAAATGTTAATATTAGTAGTCCTTTAATATGGTTGGCTGAAAAATGTGAAAGTTCAGAAAGAGGTTTGTTTTCCCCCTGAAGAAAAATCTTACTGCTATTTTCTGGCTAGTACCACCACATTTTCAGTATTTATGCTACTGCTTTTTACTCAGTTCTTACTCATTTTCATAGGTGTCAACTTCAAAGCTGATGGAGAATGAAGATTACAAACTTTCAGTTAACCAGTTCAAGACACAGGAATGAAACAAGCCTTGTAAAGAACCAGTGACAGCACACTGTATGGCATTTCACTGAAATGTGATTTATTTTGGTTAGTAAGCTTTTAAAGAGGACTGTACACTGGTCCCCATTCTTATAAGGGAAGAGGATTTTTGGTTTTTTTATTTACCTAGAACATACAAGTTGAATGAATCCAACATGAATGCACTTTCTATTGAGAGCTATCCATTATGAGTCTGTGGTAGGTTTCACAATCTCTATCAGAGATAACCTATACTATGACAGAGATGGCAGCATGGATCTCTGCCCAACACCCAAGAAATAGTATAGTTTGTACTACTGGAAAGAATTTCAAAAAGCAACCTTGCCATTTGGTTAGCTTAACTCCGAAAAGCAGGACAGGAGCCAGACCAATATATGTCTGTAGGGGCTTATTTTGACAACACTTTTGGGGATCCAGTTGTTTCAGACCCTGCCCCCCCCCCCCAAAAAAAATGTTGGTCCTATTTTTTAAAGGCTAAGCCACGACATTAAACAGCAACCAGTTTAACAAGTGGTACAGTAATCCTGAAAACAGTAAACTACTGGTGGGGCTGTTTCTGGAAGGGAAGGGTCCATGGAAACTGCTGTTTAAGTTGGCAGGACACCTTTATTTCACTGCAGAAAAAATGTTCCTGTTATAATACACTTTTGTTAGCAAATGCTGCACAGAGAGGGGCAGCTTTACTTTGCTTACCTCACGTGTGACTCTTCCGTTGTTATCAAAGTCATACAGTGTGAAGGTCCATTCTTGCCTGTTATCTTCCTCTACAGACACATCACATTGCAATTCCTAAGAAACATGCAAAGAGCAACTGATTACCTAAAGCAAAAGGCCTATTTGCAGAGGAGGCTAACTCCTCTCTGTAAAAAGAAGCTGCTCTCTTTAGTCCTTCCTTTCTCGTGGGAGAAGGCATTCAGGATTTGTTCCTGGCAGCAACCCTCTGTCCTCTGCACAGAAGGAGTCTCTTGACAATAAGGTTCTTTTCCTAATTCCCCTGAGCTAAGCTGCTGGGATACTGAGAAATGCTTTCTACTTTGCTCTAGAAAATACAAAAGTACAAGAAAGCTACTTCTTGAAGCTCTGAAAATATAATAAGGTTTCCCATTAAAAAGGTGAGAAAGAAAAACTCCACTTAACTGAAGGAGAACAGAAAGGGATAACAGAAACAGACTCACAGTGTGAAACAATATGCCATTGAATCAGAAGTGGTAATTACTACAAAATGGACGCATGGTATTAACCCCACCCATGAAACCTGTCCCTGACACAGATACTTGATACACCATATCAATTTTGGCAACCCTTTGACATCATCACGCCACTAAAGTCACTGAACTTGAACCTGATTTGGAATTGGTAGGTAAGAAAAATAACCTAGGTAACATTGCCCGATCCTTATTTCAACTGTTTCATCTAGGAAGAATGTGATTAGAAGAAAGCCTGCAAGAATCAATTAAAAACCAACCAAAAAAAAAATCCTAACCAACAAAAGGTGCACTTATTCCTACTCTTATCACCTAGTTACAAGCCACTTGTTTTCTCAAGATCTGTACAATCAGTCATCCAGAGTCACAACAAGGCAAACACAAAAGTTACAGTGCAATTAAAATAAAAGCCACTGTACTCAAGTAAAATAAACAGCTCCAAATAGCTTCAGCATGATAGAGCTCAAAATACCTGGTTAATCTGCTGACTTGAAACCAATTCCCTACAGCAGTTAACGGTACCCCCATCCCCTGCTGAGTTCAAAGGCAGTCTTCTCTTAGTTGTAACAAGCCCTTCTGAAAGCTGCCAAGTGCCCCACACTCTACTGTGGAAACACAGTTTCATATTACACAAACATCCCCAGCACCTTTAGAAGCCAAATCACATCCACCTCAGATTTAGACTTCTTGTCTCAACACTTGCGTTTCTGATTCTTTTCTACCTGGTCATAAAATAAAAGCATTTATCATTCTCTCAGCCCCTAACTTACATGGTTAGAAAGCTTTGATTTGGAGAACAAGGAGAAAAAAAAAAATCAATACTTGGTTTCTTGCCGCATATTAATAGTTCCCTGTCCCACATTGCCTAACATAAGATCTTTATGTGAGGATGTGCACTACTCAGTTAATAACATGGCAGTCTTCCCTGCATTAGTCATGGAGCCTGGTACCAAGTGCTAACCTTTATGGCATGCCAAGAACTACTTGGGAACAAACACAGTCTTTGCCAGTATGGTACAGTTCCAGCCTAGCTGGCATCAGCCACGTTGACAGGTGTCCTCCAACTTTTCAAGCATCAAGGCATTGTTAATTGTAATTTATCATGCTTTTCATGTGTGCAAAATCACATGTATTAATCAAGGTAGAACTGAAAATTTGCCTAAAGTGTTATTCCCCTGAAAAAAGAGGGAAAGAAGCCATCCATCAATGTGAATAAACACACAGAAACACCAGAATGTTTGTGGAAAAGCTTGCTCCATTGAATCGTCCTTAAAACAGCAAAAAGTAATTTGCACAAGAGTGCTGAACCTTCTGTAGAGAGGCAGATGAATGTTTTAGTTACAAGGTGGCTAGATAGTTTTTCAAATAATAATCGATGAATGCAAAGCTCATTAATGTGACAGACTGACAGCACTGAAAGGCAGAAGTTTGCCATGTCTGCTGTAGCACAAAAAGATGAAATGCATGCTGTTCTCCCAGTACCAGTGTACCTCCCTATTCGCCAAGACAGACAACCCTCTAGCCGGATGACAGCATGTTTCAGTGCTCATATTTATTAAATCTCTCTCTTTATAAGCAAAACCTGCCAGCTAGGCACAATGTCTGGCAGTTATATGATGTTTTTAAGTCTAGAAGGAAGTAGGCCATCAGACTCATTCCCTGAAGGATCCTTTTCCTCCCGCCATCTAATCAGATGAACTGCCAGTACAGTAGGGTCAAGGTTATTTCACTCTGGAAACCCAAACATGAAAGACTGATGGCTAAGGCATCTTTCACAAACATCTTTTACATCAGCCAGATTTAGCTGAATATGATAGTCCATGAAAGCCAATAAAAGAATTTCATAACATAGTGGGTGGCACAAGAAATACATCAAAAGTACAGAACTAAGAGATAACAGCTCTCCCTTACTGTGCACTTTGGATCCTCCTGAGAGGTCACCATCATTTGGCTTTATTTGACCTCAGGAACAAAACTTGCTAACCATCTTTTAAGAAACAATGCACTGACAGTAGGAAATACAGACGATAAGCCAAATCCTGCTCTCTGAGACATATGCATATCCATTGTTTATAATGGGAGCTGCATAAATGTTCCAGAGGGCACCATTTGTCCACAGACTAGTTATCTGACTTAAATGTATCTGTAAACTGCAACCCTGGAAAACAAGGAACTTACTTCAAATTTTAGTTGCTTCTTGGAACTTGTACGTGTGTCATTTTCTTTTTCTGCTTTCTTTTCATCTCCACTGCAAACTCCATCTGTCTTCTCTGGAGGTAAAGCCACTGCAAAAATAATATATTAAAAAAGTTTAGAAGGAACTGCTGAAGTCATCTAACAGCACATCAAGTCAGATCCCTTGGTTAGAAAAGTTTCATTGTATTTAGGATGAAGTTTGATTTTGGCAAATTTTTATGATAAAGATGTTATTAAATTCAATTTGCTTTTGAATCCAATACATACTTATGTGCATTTTGATGGACACTTTACTAGCAATTCTTCTCTCAAGTACACTTTAATAGAATTTACATTAAATTCATATAGCATTTTGACAGTGCAAACTGACTCAAAACATTACTGTAAATTTGTTGTATATTTTTGTCTGTCTTTTTGCAAAACAGTACAGAACCACAACTTTCAAAAACAGAATTCACTAGAAGAAAATAAGATAACTAAAGCTGAAATAATGGTTATCTTCTATGCCAACCTCCTTCTTCAAAAACTCATACAACACTTTCTTAAATTCCTCCTAAGACAACACTTTCTATGCTGGTTAGAGCCATGTGTTGATTTATATTTTCAAAAAAGTTTGACCAACTTTTTGAGGTACACAAATATAAAGGAGACTTTTCCAAGATGTTCAGACTGAACTATTTGCACAACCATAACTTAAAAACACTTGTGAAAAGCTTAAACACTAGCATGTTTCAGAGTCCTGTTTATGGAAGGTAAGACTATACCAAAGCCCAATTACTTCTCTTTCAAGTCTGAGGCATCTACTGGGCACGTCTACATGTTCATTAATGTGCAGTAGTTACTGTGCATTTAATTTAGTACTTGTATAATCAAGTACTAAATAAACATGCAGTAACCAGAGTTACTGTACAATAGTGCCAGCAAACACCTTTTCTTAATGATCCTACTGAGCAGTAGCTTAATAATATTGGATAGTAGCATATTAGCATCGTCCATGAGTGTTTTAACTTTTGCAAATTCAGGGTCACATCTTCAGCAACAGCGTTCAATTTTCCCATGAAATTTTCCATTGGCAGATAGTCTTGCCTGATATTTTATGCCTACAATTAACTGCAGGTGCAAATACTAGATATCTAAATTCTTATCTACACATGCATATATTGTCAAGAGGCCTAGGTAAGAATATGTCCTTTAATGTTAGCACTGTTTCAGTTATACATGGACATCTGCTTTAACCAATCCATTTAACCTACTTCCATTTAAGAACCTTTTTCTTAAGAATGCCTAGATTAGAAATATCATCATTAAGTATCTGCTTAGCAAAAGGCATGTTTGTTGTAAAGCAGAAAATGACCTCCCTCAATTTAGAATGTGTCATTTAAAGCTGGGCTGTTAAAACAGCTATGTAGCTAGCACTGAAGATACACAGCGCTACAGAGGTGCCATACAAATTACCCCAAGAAAACAAAGGTATCAGTAAAGCAACTTAATCACATTCTTTGCTTTGCCCTGGACATTTTACTTAACAAAAAAAACAGGAAAATTGATTTTCAAAACCTTTTCTTAACATATTTAAAGTTCAGAATTCCAAAAGCTAAGGTTTCTATCACAATAAAAACTCAGCCACATTGCCCATAAGTACCACTTTAGTCTGGATTTCTCTGATAAATATATGCATTATTATAGTACTGCTTTCATTTTTAAACCTTTAGTTTACCGTAAAATGTATCGGCTGTACAGTAAAAACAAGTTAGCAATGAGGTAGAAACCTTAACCTTTGGAATTTCCTGGCTTACACATTTGATTTTGGAGTTTCAATGTTGTATTAATGTCAGCTTTATAAGACGCACACATGCAGAATTTACTATGCACCTACTCTCATACACACACACTATACTTAAATTATCACAAAGATTAATGCTCTACAAATGTCTAAGATAGAGATGTAGTCATGATAACCAAGCAAATTAAGGCTGTTAAAGAAGAAAGGTTCACTTCAAGAAAAACCTTGAAGAGAATGTTTTATTCTTGAAAACGTCAAGGTCATGAGGTCTACAAGATTGGACAGTAAACTGAGACACAAGAGATGTATTGAGTTTTTAGCTCTGCCACTGATTGTGTGTGACCTTACTCAGGTCTTGTCACTTCTCTGTGGCTGCCTTGGTCCATATTTGTAATGTAAGGGCAGGGGTTTTCTGTTTACAGTGCCTAAATAAGGGAGCAAGGTGGAAAACAACAATCTACAAAAAAATAATCCAGACCTGTGTTCTTCTAAGTAAAGGACATAAACCTAGAGACTATATTCTTTATTGTGATTTTCTTACAATGTACTACATTGGAAAGCTAGGCAATTCAAAGCTAAGGTATCACTTAAAAGGAATTTTAAAAATTGAAGATATGCATTTTAAGTCATTGAACAAACCTACATTTAACCCCTGTCACATCACCGGAAGAACACCCATACATGGGAAAGTAATATGGATCTCAGTAACACGCAGGACTATGCTATCAGTACCTGAATTATGGATATCCTTAGCCCTATGATGCCTGACTGAAATAGCCCTATTTCATGTAGTGAGTAGTTCCACTTACGTTAATGCAACTATCTGCGGAAGTAATTGCTCACCCATGGGAATAATGCATGCACCGTATGGTGACATATTTTAACTAAACTGTGTCTGTGTAAAATCCCGTGTATCTTGGCTTTAGAACCAGGGACAGACCCTGGGAAACATGTACTTTAGCATTCCATACATTAAGTACTATAGCAGGATGGATAAATTAGTGAAATATCTTTCGGACTCACCTTTCCCCAACCAAAGGAAAAGGACTGCATCTTTTGACATTACTCTTGAAAAACAAGAAGAGGGGAAATATCCACAAAGAGAATGTTTCTGTCCCCAAAACTCCTCCTGTAGGTTTTCTGACAAAAGAGTGAAGAGTCCTATAGGTTACCTCTATTCTCTTGACTCTGGTACTATGTTCTTTTGCTTCATGAATAAAAGTTCTGCACATGTGTGAAGAATATTAGAACTCCATTTCTCTGGGTGGATCAGAGAGGAGAACAGAGCCAATGCCACAGAGTTACTTTCTGATTTCAAGAGCTACACTTCCAGCATTATGCTTAATAACTTTTCTGGATGTATAGTATGTATGTTCAGATAGGAAGTTTTCACTTAAATGTATAATTTATGTAATGGGGAAAAGATCTGTTCTGACAAATTAGATTCCTCAAAATTAAAAGACTTCAGCTATCAGGGATGGAGGGAGCAAAACTTGCAATACATTCCTTGAGAGACTTAGTAAGTCAAAATATATTCCCTTCGACCTTTGCTGACCCTTGTGCCAGATTGCTCACTTGATTTGCTGCTCCAAGGAATTATCTTTTGAAATCAATTATTCAATTCTGAGCTCTGACAGAATAGGGAAACCAAATGATCTTATCCCAATGTAATGTTTCATTCAAGAAAAAACAGAAAAAGGCCTAAATGAAAGGACTTTAAATAATATAATAGACATGGTTTGGATGCATGCATATATGGATTTTCTCTATATAAATGTATACAAACACACGTGTATAGACAATGAACTATTTTATAACCTATTCTGGAATATTTGTTTCTACTGTATTGTCTGAAACCAGATCCTTAACTATGTGCTTTGCTTTTTATTTCTGTACTTACTCTTGAATGATGATATGCTTTGGTGTCTGTTGCTCAGTTTCATGAAGGAGGCACACATGTTGCATTTATTTATAAATAAAATGTGAATGTCTGCTGGGGACAGTTAAAATTGGCAGCCTTGTCAACAGAGATCTGCCAGAGAGCAGCATGCCAAAGTTCAGTTATATTCACAATGTGAACTTCCTCTCAGTCTTGCCAATGATATTAAACTGGACCAGACTAGATCTCTATCATGAAGGAGGGTGGAAAATTAATAGACTCATGTTTTCAGTGTTTATGCCATCAGAAATAGGGCTACATACATTATATCATCTGTGCTAAAATATTCACTTGCTTCCCTACTCAGTTAACAGGGCCCTCACAAAAGGAACACACTGCGTACACACGCGTATGGAAACCTACCCTTGTTATGAAAATCCACAACTGAAAAAATGTATTTTTATTACTTCTCATGGGAATAACCATATGCTGTCAAACACAATGTTCCCTAACAGAATGCTGCATTTGTTGAAATACTGCATATGTTTCCTTATAATGTTCTCTTTTCTTGTTCATTATTAATGGGTTTGTATCCACTGCTATAACCTTAAGACACTATAAAAATATATCTGGATAACATTTGAGATTGGAAAGACAATAAAGGAAAAATATTAACTTGGAAAAATTGTGAAATACCATTCTTTCATGAAAGACAAACTAACTGGCTTAAGTGTACTTGCAGATGTTTTTCTCCATGGACTGTTAATTACTACCACCTGATTGCTCATAACTGAGACAGAGAGAGCTAGTAACAGTTTAAAGATACTCATCTATTGACACCAAGACTGTGTTCAAACTTTTACTCCTTTTTAAGAACAGAAATAGATAACGATACCAACAGTTCTTTATGGCTAGGTACAGACATTTAAAAAGCCCAAGGTGGAATTGAACTAAATTATGAAGTTTTCTGTAAACAGAATAATTTAGATCAGTAGCAAACAGAACACACTTTCGCCCTTTGCGTGGGGGAGGGAAGGCAACCTTAGACCAGATTCTGCCATTATAAACCGGTCTGTGTGTGCCAAACTTCTGTTCTCTTATAAATCGGTTCCCAGTCACTCATACCTAGGGACCTACGGAACTCAAGGCCAGCCAATTTCGCAGAGAAAATATGGGCCCAGCAGCCATTTTCATGGGCAGAGCATGACAGCACCCCCATCTCTGATTGGCCAAGGGGCCTTGGTGGCCCCACCCAGCACTGCTGATTGGCTGCAAGAGCTATCTGTCATGTGGCCCTACCCCTTGCCACTGACTGGACAGCCCTTGCAGCTAATCAGCTGGGGTGGGGCAGCAGCCGTCTTGGGCTGCCTGTTGTGTGAGCACTCCCCCTCCCTATGGTGAGGACTGCTGAGAAGCCAGCATTTTATTTTCAGTAAGTTATTTTCTTTTCTTTTTTGTGACTTTCATGAGCAATGCCGGATTTCACAAAATCTATTAAATCGCAATTTCAGAAGGTCCCTAGTTATACCTGTTAAAAGAGTAATTTCTGCAACCTGGCCTATGGGTCTCCTCAAAAATACAAAAGTTATAAAAATAATGAATAATGGATGTAATAGTCAGTAGAGGATATTGTGCTTCAAATACACAATAGTTTTATTGATATAACCAAAACGTCACTCAACCACCTCCATTACAGCTTTGAATAGAAAATTAATTAGAACTGCATTCAACTTGAGACGTGAGTGCTCAAACTTTTAACAACCCAAGTGGCTGGCACTTTTGACTTCTCTGAATGCTGGAAACTGTTAGGGAAGAGGAACATGGAACACATCCATCTGGAGAGACCCTGCATAAGACTCTTCACCTTAATATTTGCTCTCTGCCACGCTGAGACACAGGATACTAGACTCTGGTTAGTATGGCTTTTCTTACGTTCTTAGGCTCTCAAATCTTCACCCGCACGCATCCCCATTCAGTGTAACAGATGATCTTCCTCAATGTAGTCAAGGATACTGTTTCATTCTGATCTGAGACTTTCCACTGGAGAAGGAATTTCAGCCTCATCATAGCCAGCTAGACAGATGTATGTCCTACTACTGTTCAGTTCTAAGGTAGAGTTAGCCAGTGAAGATGTACACAGTGTGCATTTGTACACATGCCTGTGCTGCAGCACCGGGCACTTTTAAAGGCACACAGTACTATGGAGCATGCATTTGTATAAACAGCAAAATGCACGTCAGCACTGAGAAAATGGCAGCAGTGTGCTTTTTAACTAAAACACATCGAAGGTTAATCGAGTCTCCTCCAACAGGCTGGATCTTTGGCATGTCGGAGCAGACAAATGTATGTGTATAAATGCCCAGTAGTTCTGAAACATCAGGATTTCAGAACTGATGTTCTAGCCTAGCTTAAACCCTTCTTGGGAAGATAAGAGTTTACAAAGTATTTTACAGAATAGGGGTCAGAAACCCCTAGCACACGTGCCAGAGCATGGCATGTGAAGCCACTTTGCTTGGAACACCACAGCTGGCTATGGCTATGGGCACATCCCTCATACCAGCCCTGGAGCCCAGATTACTTGCAGCAGGTGGCAGGGAGGCTGCAAGCAGCCTGGGCTCCATGGCAGGCAGCAAGCGCCTGCCCAGAGCCCGAGCTGCTTGAAGCAGGCAGCTGCAAGCAGCTGTACCAGGGTCCAGAGCCCCCAGCCCAGCTCGTTGCTGCTGGTGGCTGCAATGCTCATTGCTGCTGGTGGCTGCTGGTACCTTGGGGCATATGGCAGGAAAGAGGCCACGGCTGTGCTGCCATAACAAAGATTGGGCCCCCCGTGACTTCCCTATACATCTACCCCTGACATACCAACATCTTCCCAAAAGGAGATTGTGGGGGTTTTTGGCACTCAGCCAAAAAATGTTGCTGAGCCCTGTTATAGAACATGGTAGCTGACTTCTCAAAGCAGGGTGTTATGACTCCACAACAGACATTACCACCAATTACTAGTTTTTGTTGAGGTCACTAGTATCTAAGTTTTGGAGTAGGATCTATCAATGCAGAGCTCCATCCTTTGACTACTCTAACTTGTATCATTACCAGATACAGGGAGCCGGTGGAGTTCTCTGTATACAGGAGAAAGTTGGTAACACCGAAACAGAGAACTCAGAAAGAGAGACCAGGGAATTCTCAGACACGCTCAGGCAGAACTTGGGAGGCAGTAAAACATATAGTTGTACTAGACAAAGAGATGAGGACAAGAGGACTTCAGCAAAAGGAGGAGCTACAACCAAATACTAAAATATACTATTGGAATAGTGGCGCTAAGCACAAGGCGGTTAAAGTCCAGCTCAAATCAAAAGCAAAACTCTCATTGAGGATTTCACCCTGGATTTGTCAACCTAGGAAACACAGAGAAGAATTCACAGTGAAAACCTGCAGGCCAAAGGGATGGACAAGATAAATAAATAAATAGCATATATCAAGTATCTAATTTCTGAGTATTCTCTAGTTTTGTTAGCTATCTTCTGCATTTCAATGCAAGTTTGACATATACAGTTAACACTTACATCACTGCATAATATCAATCAAGGCAACAACCTAGTTTGAAAATTCAAATTAAGAAACTCTTTAATCAGGCAATTATCTTTAAATTCAAATTTCATTTGTAAATTGTCCATGAAGACATGAATAAAAAATTATTGTTCCCCATCCAACTAAAAACAAGGATGAAATAATTTTTTTTCAGGGATTTGATTTTGCTACTCTGAAGTTCTTCATCTACACCTATGGATGAGCATAGAAGGAGCAGAACCAGCATCCACACAACATTCCTGTTCCAATACTATGAGAAAAAGTACATAGGAAAACAAGTTTGTCCTAGGTAGGCCCCAAAACTGTAAGTTCATCTCTGTCTGGTTGAAAGCTGAAGCTGATAAATTAGACACACCTTTCAAAATAACAAGGATCCAAATGCCATCCCTCATGCTTGCTGGAGAAATTAATCCTTGAGGGAAATTAATTGTCCCTCTTAAATACAGTGGAAAAGGCAAAAAGCAATTTAGCACGTGCTACAACAGTGGCACTTCACATTCATATAGGCTGAATGGTTCAGAAACTTAACTTGTGAGTAGGGTGAGAAGTGATTTCATGCTATTTCATTGTATCCTGGCTAGGAGAACAAATTGCAATGTTCAATTACCAGCACTAGAATGAAAAAAGGTGCATGTTATCATACAACCTAACAGTTAATTTTTTATTAATAGTGCTTGATAGATTGAATCATTTGCATAAGCTTGAAATGGTGTAGCATTAAGGATGAATAAATACAAAAAATACCCAAGAGCCATTACAAATGTATTTTAATCTTTCAACCATATGTAACTCAAGACTTTCTGACACTGCTACAATGGAGTGCATGGGAATGTCATCAGGGATGTATTTCCAAAGAGAAATTATTTTTGTAAATAAATATCAAATGCATGTTTCTGTGCAACACCAATTATTTGACAGCTGTTAACCTGTCCTGTCAGCTCCAACAGTTAGATATGGATCCATACACACACACACACACACACACACACACACACACGGTTACAGATTTATAGGACACACTTCTTTTCAAAATAAGAGAAATTTTAGGAATTCTTTATAAGAAAAGCATTTGCAATCTACTTGCTGCTTGAGATCTCGCCTCTCAAACATGAATTAGGCACCCAATCTGAATGCCTCTCACATGCTCCACTTACACTGCTGCGTCTTACCAGACATTTGCTGCAGTTACCAGATTATAGTTTCTGTTTCCAATTAGTTCCTCTAACTGGCTACATTTCATCAACAGCACTGCCAGATTAAATGCTTTACTTGACCATCTTCACCCAATACACTTTGATGTTCAGTTTTCAAGCTGCAGAATACCTTTTGGATGAAGATCAGACAGCATTAAACAGAATTACTAATTAATTAAGCAAAGTTAAATTTTAAACACTGTTTGTTGTGTTAGCCAAAAGCCTGAACAGAACTGTCTTTTTTTTTAAACTCACTGGAGATCAAAGAAGATTATTTTTCACCCCTCCCTATCTTTAAAAAAAATCTTCACAAGCTTTGGTTAGACTAGTTCAGGATGATACCTGTAGTAGCAAAATTTGTGTTTGATCAGTGGGCATATCAAAAGCCACATTGGCAATCTTTTATAACAAGCTATATCAATTTAATCTCAGGAAGTACTGCTTATGTGAAAACTGTCACTTTCCCACAGACCATATACCATCATCTAATAGCATTATGTGTCCCAGGAGCTCCAAATGGGATAATGAAGTGCTGAATTCTAGTGCTGGAAGCTGACATGTCAGCACATATAGTAATAACTTGAAATTCAAAAAAGAAAACAACAGGAACCAAACCTCTTGGATTTACTGTCTCTTCCCAAAACTTATACATACTTATTTTGTTGGGTAACCATATGTTAAAAATCCATTTGTACTATCCCGTATAAAAAGTTGTATGCGTGTGCACACAGTATTTGCAGTCTTCAATTTTCTTTATGTCTTTGGATTTTATCACCAGGAGTCATGAGAAAAAAAAAATTCAGAGCCTATTAAACCTTTTATTTAAATGAAGACCGAGCAGGTCATGTCATTAATAATGCAGATGTTGATATCAATTTGTGCCCATATAACTTAGATGTTCAATAAAAAGACATAATTTCCAGCACCTGTGCTATGATAAGAGGCATTGGAAGATGTCTGAACTATGGAACATTATCAACTAATCATCAAAATTACTTTCCATAAAGGAAAAAACATTGCTCTGACTCATACACAGCTATTCATTTAAAGAACATGATGCTATAAGACCAAGCTTGTACTGTTATTTCAGTTATGGATGGACAAATCTCTCGAATTAACACTCACTTGCTGGCTTAGAATACTATCATCCTTCATCCACCTATACATAACTCCAACTTACATTAATGGTGAGAAGTGATTTTTTTTATCCACTGCCCATCATAAAGCTAACAAAAAAGAATATACTGACATTTATCTACTACGGGATAAAAATCAGTGACTAAATTGATCGATCAGTAACAAAATGCAGCCACCTCTGGGTGGTAGAGCTTCCTATTGGCTAGGCAATCTAGGTGTTCCATGACCTAAGAACCATTAGTAGCTACAAACTCCTTCAGGATTGTATCCTAGGTTACCCAATTTAGATTTTTAATAGTGTGATCTCTTGAAAACTGAGCCATATTCACCATTTGCCAGTGAAATGTCAGCTGCAAGGCTCTCTGCAGTAAGAGCATTTGCCATAAAGGCAGCAATGAAGCTAGGAACAGAGCACTAGGACAGCTAGAGTCTCTCTCAGTAACTTCCTCACACAGTTTTAGAGCAGGGACTGAAAGTGGCCTTCCCTTTGGCATAGTCTGGTTGTCTTTTTCATGATTATCCTTCCTTTGCTGCTACATGTATGCAACAGAACTGTTCTTATAAAGTCACCTTTACGAAAAAAGTCCCAGACCAACCAGGTTTTCACTTCATGCATACAAATCCTTAAAGAGTTCAACTCCCCCTGGAATAAATCCTTAAACAAGTATTTCATGGCTGTACTGAACCACCTTGCCTGTTCCCACATCCCTGTACATCCCAAACACAGCACAGATTGCCATGCACAGCAAAAAAATGAGGTTTCTCCAGAGCCCTATGAAAATTCCTAGGGTAGCAGCTCTTTTCCTTCTGGATATTTTGCTTTACAACTACTATTCCTTCTTTTTATGTTATCCTTTAAAAAGTTTTAAAAAACCCTTTCACTACAATGTTGGGTCCTTTGTATTGCATCCTTCCTTGGTTAGGAGTCAAATTGCTGGGTCTGATTTATACAGCAAGAAAAGCTGATTACTGGATTTCTTTTTTCAAGCTGGGGGCTGGGAGTTTCCATCTTACCAGAACAGCTGGACTCCAGGCTTTTTTCAGAGTAGAAATGTTGCTTCAGGTTCATTTCTACAACTCCATAGTGCTGCATTTATTATTTGTTTTTACTCATAGACTAGTTGTGGTTACACAGAAAAAAAAAATAACCTCCTCCAAACAAATGACATTTTATCTTTTTTCTATTTCTCCACAGGAGAATAAGGTTGACTGCTACTTGTGCTTTGAGGTTTGGATATGATTGAGATGAAACATCTGTTAAGAAAAAGGTGGAGGGGGAAAAAGTTTTTTTTCTGCTAAAAATATCGTGTCTTTTTTTCTTCACCAAACTTAAAACATGTGATGAAATTCAACTTTTAAAATATAACCCTGGAGCTACTTGAAACTATAAAAGTCTCCTCAGTATCTGAGGCAAGTCAGAATTTCCACTGTTCAAGCTGGGCTTTTATGAAGAGCAGACTTTAGAAAAAGCTATAATCTGTCTAGGTAACAAAGGGCACTTGTTCTGCCTGTTGAGGTAAAACTTTGGGTTTCTGTAGCTACTGCAGCAGTAGTGGAGTTGAAGCATACAAAAGCACCCTGACTGATATATACTTTGAATTTGGGACAGCAAGCCGGGAAAAGCAATATGCTTGCAATCGCCTGTATGTCTCCATGTACATTCTTGTGCATCTGTTAGCTTCAGCAAGAGGGTGGGATGTTGTGTCTAAAATATCCAGCCCTAAGGTCTTCTGGAATGTGACTGGCTTTACAACTTGAAGAAAAGATGGTTTCCAAATAGTAATCACAGCTAGATAGTTTTTACTTTGGAATCTATGATGCAAAAGCAGAAACTGTTTAATGTGGCCGCAAACTATGGTCTTGCATGCAATGCCATCATCAGTGATGTGAAATCTCTTGAGGTAAGGGGAAGAGCTTGCAGGGAAATGCACGTGGCAGCTAGACAAAAGCCTTCTGAAGTACCCAGAATTCATAAATCTGACCAGCCCAAACAGACCATCAAACATTTGTTGCCTGGCTGAGGCAGATCTTTGGATCAAGGTCAAACACAACTGAATTGGTAATCTAAGAGATAAGTGACACCCTTTTGCAGCAACAGTTGATAAGGGCAACAGTAGCAAAATTTCCCCCAGGGACATTTTTCCTCCTACATGTGCTCAGAAAACACTCCTTAGAACAGCAGCAGCCACTTAGGGAGCATCATAGCACCAGATACCTTTATATAACTGCTAACAGGTGTTGACTGGAGTTGCTTGAGACAGAAGCTGTGGCTTAAAAGACATGGTCCTTACTCCAGGCTTTAAAAAGAAATCTGAAAACTGCTTTAAAGGAGGGAAAGACCAAAGGCCAAAACCCCCTTTTGCAGTTACAGTGGCATAAATCTGGAGTAACTCTACAAACACCAGGTTAAGAATACAATCTGGCCCCAAGTCTCTGGCGGGAAATGAGGTCCAATTTCACGTGGATAAAAAAGGCTGACACATGAGAGGCACAGGAGAATGGCATGTTTACTCATTTTTCAAAAACATGCTTACTAAAAACTCTTCAAACTGTGGTCAAGGCTATGAGAAAAATAACTAGTAATAATCGCTCCTGGGAAATTAAAAGTAGAAAAGGATCTTTGTTCTTCAAGAAGAAGAAACGAAACTGCTGGTATTCATCATATTTCCAAGGAGATTGTTTTCAAACCCTTAACTGGCTGTTTCCCTTATTGTGTTCTTTGTTCTTTGTGGTGGTTGTCCCAGGGCAAAGTTCAATTGCATTCTTCTCCTGCTGCACATATATAGGAATGTAGCTATATCTTTGGACTGCACATATAGGATCAACTGTTTCTCCCAGCCCCGTGTCTGCACCATGGAGGAGAGCACCTCCATAAAAACATGTTTTGCCCACTTGATCTTACTCCAAGCCTACAACATCTTGTGGCCACTCTCCTAAGCACCCTCAAGGCTGACAGTGTAAAATGACTGCTAGACACGCTATGGCATCGGGCATAGCTTGGGCCAAAAAGACTAGAGACATTCAAAAAGTCAGAGCCTGAATTGATTCAATCTTTTCAGGTTAGTCTAAAGAAGAAATGCAGGCACGTGCCTGCAGTGGCTCGGGCTAGAAGCCAGGGGGTGCTAGAGCAGCCCTCCCTTCCCTTCCAAGGTGCTGAGCTGAGGAGGAGCCTGGCCAGGCCCCATCAGGGTGCTCTGATTAGGGAGGGGTGTAAACCCAACCTGCCTACACTGTCCTAGGCTTTTCCCTGGTCACTGCTCAAGGGGCAGGAGTGTTGCCAGACCCCAGACCCTGGCTAGCACTCTGAGGCAAAGGTGGGATGTACAGTGCATATATCTGTTGATGATACTGAGCTTTTTAATCTCCCTCTCCCTGCTTCTTCATAAAATGCTTCTTCCAAGAAAGGAATGGAAGAACATTACCAGCTGACCTGTTGATTAGTTCCAAAAAGCCCCAAGCAGACACTGTTCTACCTGTCCCAGGGAAATTGGACACACACACACAACCCTCTCTCTCAGTATCAGATTTCATAGACATTAGGTCTGGAAGGGACTTTGCAAGATCAAAGGGCAGGAAGTCAGCTGGGGTCAGAGGACCCCAGCAAGATAATCATCCAAACGCTTCTTGAATGTGTCCAGAGTAGGTAATTGCACCACTTCTGGGAGAAGTTTATTCCAGACTCTGGAAACTCGGATGGTAAACAAGTTTTTTCTTCTGGCTAGTCCAAAATGGTCTTCCAGCAGTTTGTGACTGTTTGGCCTCATCATCCTTTAGGGTGCCCTGGTGAACAGATGCTCTCCCAGAACCTGATGCACACCCCTTATGTATTTATAGGCTGCCACCAAGTTCCCCCCTGAGCCTATGCTTCTCCAACCTAAAGAGTCCCATGTCTTTCAGCCTCTCCTCATAAGGCCTCCTCTCTTTACCTGTGATGATGCACGTGGCTCTCCTCTGGACTCTCTCAAGCATCTCCGCTTCCTTTTTAAAGTGTTGAGCCCAGAACTGGATGCAGTACTCCAGCTGCGGCCTCACCAAGGTTGAGTAAAGCAGGACAATGACTTTTTGGGTCTTGCTTGAGATGCATCACTAGATGCAAGTCAAGATTTTGTTTTGCTTGCTGCAGCATTGCATTGGTGGCTCATATTCATCTTGTGGTCAATCATGATCCTCAATTCTCTTTCAGTCACAGTGCTGGTGCATGTAGCACTGCCAAGCCTATAGGTATGGTGTGGGTTCTTTCTCCTTAGGTGGATAACCTTGAATTTCTCAATGTTGAAATGTCATCAGATTTTGATTTGCCCCCTTACAAGCCTGTCCAGGTCAGCTAAATCCCCAGCCTATACTCTAGAGTGACCATGCCTCCCCATAATTTGGTGTCATCTGCAAACTTAGCCAGCCTACTTCTGACACCTGAATCCAGATAATTTATGAATATATTAAAGAGTAGTGGTCCAAGAACTGAACCCTGGGGGATGCCACTAGTCACCATGCACCATCTTGACTTGGTTCCATTGACAACCGCTCTCTGGGTCCAACCACAGAGCCAGTTCCCCATCCATCAGACCATAAGGTTGTTGAGGCTGCAGCTCTCCAATTTTACCATGACGACATCATGGGAGACCAATTCAGAGGCTTTTTTGAAATCCAAGTAAATGACATCAGCCTCTGCTCCCTTGTCCAGGTGATGCATTACTTGGTCATAGAAGGAAATGAAGTTGGCCTACCCATAACGAAGCCACATTGGCCATCTCTCAGAATGATGCCTTCCATTAGCCTGTTGTTGATGGATTCTTTAATAATTTTTTCCAAGATCATTCCAGGGATTTAAATCAAAATGACTGGCCTGTAGTTCCCTGGGTCTTCCTTCCTTTCCTTCTTGAAGATGGGCACCACATTTGCCCTTTTCCAATCTTCAGGAACCTCTCCCGAGTGCCATGAGTTCCCAAATATCCTCACCACTGGGTGTGCTATGATGTCAGCTAACTCTTTTAGCACTCCTGGGTGCATTCCATTCAGTCCCACTGACTTGTGCATGTCCAACCTCTCAAGGTGTTCCCTCACAAGGTCTTCGCCAATTGTAGGCTTTTACCTTGGTAATCCTGTGTCCTGTCAGGAAGGGTGATCCTCTCGGCTGGTGGAAAACCAGTGCAAAGTAATCATTGAGGAGATTAGCTTTTTCCTGGGTGTCACTTGTCAGCTGCCACATTTGGTTCAGCAGGGGTCCAATGTTGCCCTCATTTTTCTTTCCACTTCCCACGCATCTGAAGAAGGACTTTTTCATTGTCCTTGATTCCCTTAGCCAGTTTGAGCTCAATTTCAGCCTTGGCTTTTCTGGTCTGCTCCCTGTAGGTGCCAGCCAGTGATACATACCCCTCCTTACAGGTATTTCCTGTCTTCCAACCCTTATGAGCTTCTTTTAAGATTAAGGAAGTCCATGAGTTCCCTATTGAGGCAAGGGGGTCTCTCAGCCCTTTTACTACCTTTTCTATACGTTGGAATGGACTTCCCTTGTGCATTTAGGATTGCATCCTTAAGGAGTGACCACTCATCATGGACTCCCCTTCCTATCAGATCGTGATCTCTCAGGGCCTTGACAACCAACCTCCTGAGCTTGTGAAAGTCAGCTTTCCTAAAGTCAAGGATTTCTGTATTGCTGACTGACTTGCCAGCTTTGCAATGGATAGAGAAAGTGATCAACTTGCGATCACAGTCACCAAGCTTTCCTTCAATCCTCAGGTTGCTCACTAGATCATCCTCTTTGGCCAGGACGAGATCCAGCAGTGTTTTACCTTGTCAGCTCGTAGACTTCCTGTGTCAAAGACGAGAGCATTGGTTCCCAACCTTGAGGCACGGCCCAAATCAGGGTCTTGGTGGGTCCTTAGTAGGGTCACAAAGAGCCCGCACATACATGCACACTTATGTGTGTGACTCGGGAGCAGTAGCAGGTGGGCAGGGTGGGGCCACTGAGCACAAAGAGGGCAATGGCAGCTCCCCTGCTCCCACCCCCAAGCCGCTGCCGCACTCTGCTCCCAGCAGCCCTCACAGCGCCACGTCAGGAGGTCCTGTTGGTGATCAGTTTAGGGTTGCAGCAAAAAAAGATTGAGAACCACTGGAGTAGAGTCATTGGCCAGCATACCACATTGCCTAAGGTCTATGGTGCTGGGGTGATGCCTGCTTGAGCAGCGAGGGGGACCCAGGGGGAAGCAAGGCAGACCTTTCTATGCCTGCAGTCTTCCTCAGAGCTCTGGCTAGGAAGAAAAGGGGCAGGGCCAGCCCTGCTCTCTGGAGCAGACAGCATAGCCTAGGGGTGCCAAGCATCTGGGATGCTGGAGGACTCTAGTTTAACTTAAATCAGGAAGGGGTCTGAGACAGACGTTTCATAAACCAGTTTATGAGCTGCCTGGGACCTTGAGTACTTACACAGGCAGCTGGCCCCATGCTGAAGTTCATGCTGCTCCAGCTTCACCCTACACAAAATAGAAATCACTTTTTGCAAGCCAGGACATCCTGCAATGGCACCTCCAAATTGCAATGCAGCTATACCCTTTTCTAATGGTCCAACCTGGTTTTGTAACCCATTGGGAACTGAGAACTGAATCATACTGGGATGTTAAACAGCTATAAGCAGAGCAGATATTTTGTCCACATTTACTCAGGTCTGAGAGGTCAGGTAGTTTAAGTTAATATTGTTATTGTTACTTGATCCCTTTTTATGACATTGCAGCATGAGAATGAGCTTGGCTATGATGACAGGACAGCCAGAAACACTTCCAACCCTGAAGAGAAGGAAAACGTGGATAACTACTACTTCTACCAAGATGCTAATGCATATGAAATAGTATCTTAAAGGTTTCCACATTTCAAATCATATACAGGGGATCTGAACTTTGCTCATCCTCTCCTCTTTCACTACTTCAGTTTCACTGTAAAAGGTACACAAAAGTAAAGTCATGTTACTAACTGGCTGCTTTGATCAAAAAGTCAGAGAGAAAATTGGAGCTCTTCCTAGTTTTGCAAAAAGCTTTGTCTGTAACGCCTTTAAACACTTCTCACCAGCACAGCCCAATGGACAAAATTGTAGACTGGTATTTAGGAAGCCTGAGTTCTGTTTCCAGCTCAGCTACTGTGTGCTTAGGCAAGTCATTTAGCTCCTTTGTGCGTGAATTTCTCTATAATGAGAATAATATTTACCCAGCTTTGAAAAGCAATTTGAGACTTAGAGATGAAAAGCAATAAATAACCATTTTGTAGCACATATAATCTCTCTCACCTAATGCAATAGGTTAATAACCTAACACAAAAGTTTAGCACTCATACTAAAGGGAAAAAAAACATTTTCCAAAAACTGTTTTATAAATGCTGGTACTTGTAAGAAATGATCTTTTTCTGCCACAATAACTGAAGTCCTGTGAACAGAAGACAAGCGCAGCACATTATGCTCCCTACTATGGCATGTTTCAATGTTGACCAGGAAGGATCACCATTAGGGCAGCAGAAGAGCTCACTTTTCAAGCCCATTATGTCAGGGGTTTCTCTGTAGTAACTGTCAACATGGGTGGCAGTTGCTATAGACTGCAAAGGTGCATTTGGAAATGCCTACAGACCACTAACTTATTTCATACAAGCTACAGACGATCATTGGATGGCAATAGCTTTTCATCACTACTAGCCTGGCTGCAGTTGAAACAGCAACCCTAGAAGTAAAAGGCTTCTGATCCAAATACCAACCCTCTTAACTGGAACAGTTAATGTTAAGAAACACTTGTACGTTTTTTTGAAAGTGCCTTATGCCATAACATTTTCCTCCCACTCATGGCAAACAGCCTACCTGTTTCTTATAATTTCCTGGATCTTTGTACGACCACAGGAAAACTTCTGCTAATCCTACCAGTCTCATGTTCTTTGGTGACTTTTATTCTATCTGCCAATCTAAGCAGTTTTCACTTGGCGCTTTCCTCTGCTCCTTTTTTCTGTGTTCACTGGTGCCCTTTCCAATTTGCAATAACCAGCTTATCAGCTTCCAGTTTGGGTGGGGACCCATTGTTTTGGCAGACAACGGTAGCTGTAATGAGTGGGTCAGCCTGTAGCAGAAGATGCACTCTACAGACAGCTTCTTTTATAGGGGAATTTAAAAAAAAGAGAAGAATTATCTCATGTTATCCAGACATTTTGCAGTTATAAAAGAAATGCTCACCTGTTGGAGGAGTCTATAAGTGCAGTCTCACTGCAAGTGAAAAACTGCTAAATGCAGCAATTATTAACAAATCATAAAAATGTGGAGTTCACACATTACACACCAAACTGCTGATAATACGTAGAGCTTGGTTTATGACATCAGCGAGGAACAGTTATTTAGGCTGTGAATTGTGTGGGCAAAAGACTTTTCCTTCAATATCTATAAGCACTATACCAGAGGTGGGCAAAATGCTGCCCGCCAGTCCATTCTATACAGCCCACACGGCCCCTAAAAAATTTAGAAAATAAATATTTATCTGCCCCTGGCTGCCTGTTATGCGGCCCTTGATTACTTGCCAAAACTTGGTAAGCAGCCCTCTGCCCAAAATAACTGCCCACCCCTGCGCTATACCCATCAGTGGCAGTTTGAAGATTAAACAGCTGTGCATGTCCGCACAACATATGCTTTGTTGAATGAGCCTTTCCATAATACATACAAGCTACATATTCCCTACCTCCATAGTGCATGTAGCTGATGCCTAGAAAATTAGGTATGAAAATTATCACTTCTTTCATGTCCATATCGTAATGACACTAAATGAGACAATGGAATTAGGTTAAGGAACCAGCCTGTTGTTATGGGTTTATACAAAGCCTGGTGTAAAGTTCCAAGGCACCCCAAATAAAAAGCAATGACTTAAGCAATGTCTGGTTTTAAAAAATAATCATATGCACATTACATTCCTTGTTTCCATCTTACATATTTTAAAAGTTTTCTCGAGATTACCACAGAAAGCAGGTGCACTTAAAATATTTGTGCAAGTTTCAGAAGTAAAGGATTGAGTTACTTTCCAGGAACTGGAGTTTGAGAGGTGTTTTGTGTGTATGTTTTTAACCGTGGCTGAACATGCATCTCATGCTCTTGATCTGGGAGACTTGTTTGGCTGCACTAGTGCTAAGTACTGCTCCTCTTCCCTTGCTGCAAGAGTATGAAGGTGTAGAGCATATCCGCTAGCCTGTTTCCTCTCAACCATGGAATCCCAGGGTGCCAGATACCCAGGAAGTTGACTATGGAATGTGCACATAGCCAATGCATCTTGAAGAGCTCCAGGTACCATAAGTTAAGCAACTTCTCTTTTTTCCTTCGAGTGACAGCCCAGACAGACATGCCATAGTTGCCAAACCAGGAAATAGTCCATATGAAAATGGCACCTCAGAAGTTAAGGACTAGTGACTGAAATCCAACAACTACTTTGCTGAACACAGCATCCCTATCTGTAGGCTTTGAAAAATGTATGGTATTTTGTTAATATGTAAATAGAGATGGTCACTCTAGAGATGTCCAGGATTGATACTTGTTCAGCAATGCTGCCAGTATTGCTTGAAATCAGAAGGAATATGCTATAATTCTCATGGACTAAGAAGTGAGCCAAATGATTTTGTCCTGTGTATGTGAAAGGTTAAGTCACATCTCACATTCAGGGTATACCAGGTTTCCTCTGTCCTGAGTGCATAAGGTTGGGGAAAAAGAAATTTGGGGTTTAGAGGCAACTCTGTGGCTCTCTTCAGCAGCAATCTGGGGTATATTTCTGAAAGATACCTTCTCCAGATGGAAATCTATACATGGATCTACCATTCACACCTTCTTGCTTAGAACTTTCTTGCTTGTGATTCTTTCTTGCTTGTTGTGATTCTTATGATCTACTCAGCACTGGAGAGGCCTCACCTGAAGCACTGTGCCCAGTTTTGGGTTCCACACTTCAAGAAGGATGTGGACAGTTTGGAAAGAGTCCAGCACAGGGCAACAAAAATGATCAGGGGACTGGGAGACCAGACTTATGAGGAAAGGCTGAAAGAACTAAGTCTATTTAGCCTGGAGAAGAGAAAACCAAGGGTGGATTTGATAACATGATTATAGAGAGAATGGACAAGGGCTTTTCTCCGTGGCTTTAGGGGACTGGATTAGAAGCAATGGACTCAAGCTACAACAGGATAAATTTAAGCTGGAAATTAGGAGGAGCTTTCTGACTATGAGAGTAGTCAAGCATTGGAATAAACTACCTGGACGTTGTGCAATCTCCATCCTTGAAAAGCAGGTTAGAAAGACGTTTGGCTCAGATGGTTTAATCTGGAATGATCCTACTCTGGGCAGGGGGCCGATGAGGTTTCTTCTAGCCCTACAAGCCCTACACCAGCCCTAGTGCTCCTACAATATTCACTAAGAAATGTAATAGACAACATTGGCTCAGAACAGTAGTTCCCTGAGAGCTGCAAGAACTGGATGGCCATCTGTGCTCTAGGAGACTATACTTGAGTGGTCTCAGTTGTGATAAGGAGGCTGATGAAAGTAAGCTCACCGGTGATGCTGAGGGAAGAATGGTCAGGAAGCTCAGTGCCAAACACTGCAGGCCCCAGCATCAGACTGGGGGTCTCCCAAAGGGTCTGGATGAGGTTATGTTGAGGATGAACACATTGAGGATCAATGTTGAGGCTATCTGCCAATGCAACTGAGCTGGAGATTGCAGGAACTGCACCCCAGAAGGAGACAGAGGCCTTTTACAGAACCATAAGCATCAGCTTGTTAAGCCCAATACTTTGCTAACAGGTTAACAAAATCCTGGGGCACTCAAGCTGCCTCAGGTACTACTTTATAGAGAGCCAAAGCAGATGTTGAGATCTCCTCACAGAGAAGTATTTAATAGTGGACCTACCTCTCAAACTCTGCATGCCCTATAAGCTATCAAACTATACCTCCTCTTCTGATTTGAACACAGATGAAGACCTGTAGGCTAAGAAGCCCAACCAAGCATCTTTGGGCACTTTAGGAGACATGCCAAAGGGAACTCAGTGTTCATGAATCTGATACAGACCTAATCAATTTGCTCAGGAGATCTATCTGTAGCCCTCTTCCGTGTCTTTTTGGGGAAGAACTTCTTAGTCTTCAGGAGGTAAAGGACTAGCAGGCAGAGCATTTTCCTGAGATGTGGAATTCTTTCTGGCAGCAGAAACCCTTGGAGTATCCAACCTTCCCTGGAATAGTTCAGTTTTATGATGGACAATACTTTAATCCAAGGAACTTCAAGGACACAATTCTGGATCCAAAAAACTTATATATTTTATTAGAAAATAACAGGTTGCTAGTGGGCACCAGGGAAAAAACTGACCTATCTAAAATTAAAGGAATAAAGTATTTGATCAAGAAGTTACCCCTTGAGCCAAGAGACAGCTGAGACAAATTGTGACACAATGTCTTCTGGTCCTTGATACTTTCAGCGCAAGATGAGGAGCATCACGGGTACTGGTGGTCAAGAGTCTTTGAGCTAGTACATCAGGAGTATGTGCTGTCCCCAGTAAGCTCTGCTTATAAACAGAGTTAGAGTTAGAGTACAAGGCAGTCGAGGGGAAAGAGACTTAACGGTGCGAGTCTACTACAGACCTCCCAACCAGGGAGAAGAGCTTGACCAGGAATTCTTGGGTCAGCTCACAGAAGGTAATGAAGGCTAAGGATGAGTCATGGGGGACCTGAACTTCCCGGACATCTGCTGGGAAGAGCAGTCAGCCAGGTCTGAACGCTCACGTAGGTTCTTGGACAGAGTACAGGACCTCCATCTAACCTAGGAGGTGCACAGCCCCACCAGGGGAGATGCCTCATTAGACCTAGGGCTGGCCACAGGTGATGACCTGGTGAGGGGGCTGCGGGTGCTTGATCACCTGGGCGACAGCGATCATCGCCTGCTGGAATTCACCATCCAGCGCAAGGTGGCAAAGGCATGCAGTAAGGCAGCAGCCCTAGATTTTAGGAAGGCAAACTTCAACGAGCTAAGGAGGATAGTTGGAGGAGCGCTGAGGTCCCAGAGGGGAGGGGAGCCAGGTGTCCAAGGAGAGTGGTCGTTCCTTAAGGAGACGATCCTCCAAGCCCGAAGGAAGGTAATTCCAACAAGGATCAAAGGGAGCAGGAGAGCATACAAGCCTCCATGGCTCACCAAAAGCATCCGGGAATGTCTCCTTGCTAAAAAGGAGGCTTACACCCAATGGAAAGAAGGGGTCATCACC
>NW_017728915.1:15610601-15619224 GCF_001723895.1 Crocodylus porosus
GAGACTTTCCCACACCCCCCGTGTCCAGCCGGGTGGGCAGCACTCTGTCCCCACCTGTGCATACCCCCTTGGGCCTTCTCAAGTATCCCTGGGGGTATGTGCACCCCTGGTTGACAACTACTCTATACATCAAATAGGGAGTAATTGTGGAATGAAATCTGCCATTTTGTCTGTGGTATGGAGTATATTCTGTAGTCCTTGCTTCTGACAGAGAATGAACCAAAAAACCAGAGTATGGTAACATTAGATATGATAAGTGACACAGCTCTACTAGCCTCAGCTGATTTAAGGGATCCATTGACCATATAAGAAAAAACCCCAAATTTTCAACTTACAGTGCTTTACAGAGCGGCAATATCAAAGGCAGGTCCTGGATATAATAGACAATACCGGTCAAATTGCTTCTTTCTGCCTGGCACTCAGTAAACAGAGTAGCCACTATTGAGTTCTAACCTCTTGTCATGCAGCAACACTGAGTCAACAATCCACTCTCATGGCTTAATGCTTTTGATGTTTACTTTGTTCTTTCTATAGTTCAAAAGAAAGCACTAATGCACCAGTCCTCTTACCAAATACAATCTTAATCCCAGAATCCTGAGCCTTTTGCTGTTGGCCAGTTAAATCTGTTAAGACGAAAGGATTTGATCAAGCTTTACATAACAACACAGAAGTTAAATCCAGCTTCTTTCTGGACTGCTAAGAGAGTTCTTTTTATCTTTGCTGCTCAGACGGCTTTGAAAAAAAAGGTAATGAACTTGGCTATGTAAAACAAAATAAGGAATTCAATTATTTCTTATTGCCACTTTGTCTTTTTAGTGAGACTCTTCTGAAGAACTAAGATTTATTCTCCAATCAAAGCTCTGTGTGAACGGTATGAATCTCCCTTAACCTAAAAGGACTGTTATCACCTGCTGTGCTTTTACTACAAATCCAAGAAATGCTGAGTTTTTCATTAGGAATTTTCTTGATTAAAAAAAAGTGCAAGCTAACATATGTGCTGTAGGTCAGAGCAAAACCATGAACGTTTGCGATGAACTATATAGCCACCTGAAAAGGAACAGATCAGGGGTTTTCAACCTTTTTTAATAAGTGTACCCCTGGAGGCTGGACGTGGGAGGGAAGGGGACCAAACGCAGAGAGGCAGTGTGGGGTGGTGAATGGTGGCAGCAGCTACTGCCGTGTGCAAGCTTCCCAATCCCCTTCCCCTGCATTTGACCGGCCAAGCGTCACCTGTGCAGCCCACAGAGGGATGCCGCTGCCCTCGCCCTGCTCCAGCCCTGCTCCTGGGAGGCAGCAGCATGGTATAGTGGGTGGCAGTGCTCCGTCCCCACCCACACATGCCAACATACCCCTTAGGGCCTTCCCAAGTACCCCCAGGGGTACACATACTGCCAGCTGACAACCCCTCGACTGGATGAATGAATATACAGCACCATAAAACAGATTGGCCACCACTGGACTGACACACCCATTTATGGATTTATCTCAGCCACAGTAGGTATTGAGAGAGGGAAAACGGTTTACTGGTTAACTGCCCGTCAGATACTTGGGAGATCCTGCCTTGCCACAGACTTGTGTAACCTTACTCAAATCACTTAGCTCTTCTGTGCCTTAAATCCCCACCTGTGAAGGAGACTCAGCACCTCTCTCCCATACCCAAGGATAAATACTTCAAAGCTTACAGGATAGCATGGGGTGTGGCAGGGGGCACACAAAATTGTTTTGGTGGAAAACAGTTAAAAACTGTTTTGTTTTGGTGGAAAACTGTGTAGAAACCAGTTAAAAGTGGCTGGCAGTTTACATCCATACTACACAAGTTCTCAGCTATGTGGAACCAACCATGTTCTAGATTGATTCTGGAGGTTTACCAGGTAGGGGTTGCTTCAATATTGTTCTAGTTAATAGACCTGGGAGAAGCAGTGCAGGGAAACTGACAAATCTAAATGCATTTTGAGTGAACACATTTTTGGTGCCTTGCGTTACATTTAATCCAGTTATTAATTTCATGTTAATGACTATGTTCTGGGAAATAGTGCAAAACGTTATCACTACTGTAATTGTTACTCGTGCAAGAGTGGGAAGAATCTACTTTCTTTGTATAAAGACACTGCTTCCCAGATGAACCAATAAGCTGAACAAATAAGCACTAAAAAAAGCAGTTACCTACTTTTCGCTTGGAGGGGTAACAGGGCAACATTCTCCCTTGACTCCAATGACAGAGAAAGGACCACCTGCTGAGGTTTAAATCCTGCCTTTGCTACTCAATCTGTCCATAAAAATGAGGCAAGCTAGTAGTAATAATGTGAAACTGCTCATTTTGGCACTTAGTTGCAATGACAGAAATTATAATAGTCTAGAAGTGCCAAGAACAGTTTTACACTTTAGTAAAGAAACCTGCTGCTGGCTAAAGTGTCACACACTAGCTGTTATATTTGTTATGCAGTACAAATATCACAAAACAAAAACAAAATGATGAGGTAATGAGCAAAAGGTAGAATTGCATCTTATACACCATAAAATAAAGAAACAAAGAGATGATGAGATATCCTGTGAATGAAATAATTTGCTTTACAGGCATTTAATACCCAGCATAAATTGACTTTTACTATAATTCTGACTATTAAGAAGTCAACATTTTCCGACTGTTACCACAGGTATATCCCGTTATAAGCAGAAGGGAAAATCGACAGCAAATATCAATCTCCAGTGTGTGGTAACTGGTACCAAATGCTGATTTAATAAAGGCAATTATATCATATTATTTTGTATTTTGCCATAGCCCAGAGGCACCAGCTAAGATTGGAATCCTAAGATAATAAGAACACATTAAGAAATAATCTTTGCCATGAAAGGTTTACAACCTAAATAAATGATAGAGATGAAGAATACAAGTAATGGGGTACAGTTAAATCCATTTACAGGTATTCACTATCTGATGTAAGCAGACAAATTGGATAGCAGGATTGAAGTCTTGGACTTCAAAAATGCAAATTTCAACAAGCTTAGGTCACTAGTAGAGCAAGTGCTGCTGGACCAGGGACCAAAGGCAAAAGGTGTGCACAAACAGTGGTTGTTCCTTAAGGACACAATCCTTGAAGAGCAAAGGAAGTCCATTCCTATGTGGAGAAAAGGTAACAGAAGGGCCGGGAAGCCCTCTTGGCTAAACAGGGAAATCATGGTCCTCTTAAGAAAGAAGAAAGAGGCTTATAAACAATGGACGCTCGGGAAAGGCCCCAGGGAGGACTATTCCATGATTGCCCGCATTTGCAGGGAATGGATAAGACAGGCCTAAGCAGCAACCAAACTTAGATTAACAACGGGAATCAAAGACAAAAAGAAGTCCTTTTTTAGGTGTATAGGGAACAGGAGAAAATAAATGTGAGTGTGGGGCCATTGCTGAACAACTCAGGAGAACTGGTTAATGGTACCCAGGAGAAAGATGAACTCCTGAATGACTACTTCGCCTCTGTCTTTCACCGGACCACGGGGAAAACCACACCACGTAGTGTAGTTCCTACTACCGCCGCAGAATTGGTGTATGACCAATTAAAAAAAATTAGACGTATACAAGTCAGTAGGACCGGATGATCTTCGTCCAAGAGTGCTGAAGGAGCCAGCTGAAGTCATTGCACAACCCCTGGCAAACTCTTCCACAACTCGTGGCACTCCGGAAAAGTCCCTAAGGACTAGAAGAGGGCCAATGTTGTGTCCATCAACAAGAAGGACAGGAGGGAGGACCTGGGTAACTGTAGGCCAGTCAGCCTAACTTCAATCCTAGGGAAAATCTTAGAAAAAATTCATCAAGGAGTCTATCCATGATAAGCTTGCAAAAGGTAAGATTCTGAATAACAGCCAGCAAGGTTTCATCACAGGCAGGTCTTGCCTTACCAACCTCATCTCCTTCTATGACCAGGTAACTCGCCATCTGGACACGAGAGAGCAGGTTGACATTGTATACCTTTGTTTCCAAAAGGCCTTTGATCTAGTATCCCATGATGTCCTTGTGAGAAAATTGGAGGATTGTGGGCTTAACTCCAAGATAGTCAGGTGGGTGAAAAACTGGCTGCAGGATAGGACCCAGAGAGTTGTAGTGAACAGATCTGTTATCCTGGCGACAAGTGGGCAGTGGTCTGTGCTTGGTCCAGTACTTTTCAACATCTTTATTAATGATTTGGATATGGAGGTGAAGAGCTCACTGGCCAAGTTCTTGGACATCACCAAGTTATCAGGGGGTGTGGTCACGTTTGAAGATAGGCCACAGATACATTTGGACCTAGACAGGCTAGCAAGTTGGGCACATCAGAAGCTGATGAAGTTCAATGTCAACAAATGTAAAGTGCTCCACCTTGGGACAAGCAACTCCCAACGCACCTACAGGCTCAGTGGCACTAAACAGACTAGCACCATGAATGAAAGGGACCTGGGGCTATGAATAGACCACAGTATGAATGAGCTGGCAATACGATTATTTGCCAGTAGGGCAAATAATACTCTGGCATGCATCAATCGATGCATCTCCAGCAAAACCAAGGAGGTGATTCTTCCGCTCTGCTCAGCACTGGTGAGACCACAGTTGGAGTACTGCGTCCAGTTCTGGGCACCACGCTTTAACAAGGACATGGACAAGCTTGAGAGAGTCCAAAGAAGAGCCACCCGTATGATCAGGTCTTAAAAGTCAAGCCATACAAGGAAAGGCTGAGGAATCTGGGACTCTTCAGCCTGAGGAAAAGAAGGCTGAGAGGGGACCTGGTAGCAGCCTACTGCTACACTAAGGAAGTACATCAAGGGCTCAGTGAACAACTATTCACCAGGGCACCCAAGGGGAAAACCAAGAGTATGGCCACAAACTCCTGGAAGACTGATTCAGGCTCAACACTAGGAAAAACATCTTCACAGTCAGGGTGTCCAGACTGGAATAAGCTACCTCCAGAGCAATGACCTACCCTGGAAATCGTCAAGAGGAGACTAGACGGTCACCTTGCTGGGGTCACCTGACCCCCAGTTATCTTTCCGGTTTGGTGCAGGGGGCTGGACCTGATGATCTTCCAAGGTCCCTTCTGGCCTTACAATCTATGAATGGGAAACTGTGATGCATGTATCTTAAAAAAAATCACAGAATCACAGAAACCCCCTGCTTAAAGCAATACTAGCCTAGCTCCAACTATATTATCCCAGTGAAGACTTTGTCTAGCCAGATCTTAAAAACCTCCAAGGATGGGGATTTCACAACCTAAGTAACCTGTTTCAGTGCTTTACTACCTTCCTACTGAGAAAATTCTTCCTAATATCTAACCTAAACTCCCCCTTGTTCAACTTGGGACCATTGCTCCTGGTTCTGTCATCTGCCACCACTGAGAACAGTCATAGATTCATAGATGTTTGGGTCAGAAGGGACTTCAGTCTTGCACCATCCTCTTTGGAATCAGGTAGTTGAAGGCTGCTATTAAATCTCCTTTCAGTCTTATGTTGTCCAGACTAAATAAGCCCAGTTCCTGCAGCCTCTCCTCATAAGTCATGAGGCCCAGCCCCTTAACCATTTTCATTGTCCTCTGCTGAACCCTCTCCAAATTTGTCTACATCCTTTCTATGGGGATGTGGGGAGCAAACTGGACACAGTACTCCAAATGTGGCCTCACCAGTGCCAAATAGAGGGGAATAATCACTTCCCTCGATTTGCTGGCAACACTCCTACTAATGCAGTCCAGTATACCATTAGTCTTCTTGGCAACAAGACTGCACTGTTAGATAATATTCCACTTACTGTCCACTCTAACCCCCAGGTCCTTCTCTGTAGAGCTGCTGCTTAGCCAGTCAGTCCCAGCCTGTACCAGTGCATGACTACTGCACTGGGCAGCACAGTTTGAGGAGGAAGTGAGCATCCCTCAGTGGTGAAAGAACAGGTTAGGGACTACTAAGAAAAGCTGGACATGTATAAGTCCATGGGGCCAGATGGGATGCACCCAAAGATGCTGAGGGAGTTGGCTGATGTGATTACAGAGCCACTGGCCATTATCTTTAAAACCTAATGCTGATCAAGAGAGGTTCCCAATGATTTAACCTGCAGCAGGATGGTGCAGTGGAAGTGTGCTGGCGCTATAACCCTGAGGTCTAGGGATCAAAACCATCCTCTGCTAAATATTTCTTTAACTGCTCCAGTGGGGCAATTGGTTAACAAATGGTACTTATACAGCAGTACTTGGGTGAGCCATGCTGAGGTTGTGAGTTTGGTCCTTACCTAGAGCAGGAATTTTATTGCAGGGAAGGTAGTTTTCCAGCCAGTGTTTTCTAAGGAAGAACTTCTTTACAGTAAGGGTGGCCAGAATTTGGAATGGGCTTCCAAGGGAGGTAGTGTTCTCCCCTACTTTGGGGGTCTTTAAGAGAAGGCTGGATAGGCATCTGGTTGGGATCATCTGACCCCAGCACTCTTTCCTGCCCAAGCAGGGGGTTGGACTCGATGACCTGTTGAGGTCTCTTCTGACTTTCAGTCATAGATTCATAGATCCTAGAAAGGACAAACATAGTGCCCATATTTAAAAAACAGAAAGAGGAGGGTCCAGGGAACTATAGACCAATTAGCCTTACCTCAGTCCCTGGAAAGTTCATGGAGCAGCATGCACATGGCAAGCCTGGCAGCATGAAGAGCAGCATCCAGCTGATACATCTGTTGGAGGGAAAGGTAGTGGGGAAGGTAGGGGTGTGGGGGGGCAGACTGAGGCCCCCATGGTGAGGGAGGGAGTAGGGCTGACGCTAGGGCAGATGCAGACAGGATGTTGCTGTGAGGGTCTTATCCAGGAGACATGGCAGGGAGCACAGCTCCTGTCACTGCATGCACCCTGGAGGAGCCATGTGGGGGCTGTTCCCCCTGGATCTGTGCCTAGGGTGAGGACAGGCTGCTGATGTGAGCTGGGGCCAGGGGCAGCAATGGGCTCTTCTCAGCAGGGCTACACTTGGGGTGGGCAGCAGCAGTGCTGGGAAGGGGGCTGGCGGGGGAGCTACAGCCACCCCAAAATTCACCGTAGCCCCCTGTCACAGCACTGCCACCACCTGCTCCAAGCACAACCTGGCCTGGCCCCCTCGTTGGGAAGAGTGATGCACTGCCCCTGGCCCCAGCATGGAGTGGCAGCCTGCTGTTGCCCCATACAGAGATCTGGGGAGCACATGCCCCCCATGCCCTCCCTCGGGTATGTGCAGCAGCTGAATCAACCCCAGCCACCTGTGCCACCCCTGGATGAGCCACAGCTCCATCCTGCACCCCACTCTGGCTGTGCAACACCTGCCTGTGCTCCAGCCCTAGCGCCAGCCCCATTCCCTCCCTCACCATGGGGGCCTCAACCTGCAACCCCCTCACTCCCCTTCCCTCCCCCTCACCCCTTTCCCCAAAACAGACTTAGCATCCAGATGCTCCTCTCCAAGTTGCTGGGCCACATGTCAGCAATCAAATCTGTATTGGGCGATATACCTTGTTAAAAATTGGCCATCAGTATCGGCCCCCAAAAATTTCTATCAGCGCACCTCTATGTAGAGTGCACCCTCAGCAAGTCTGCAGATGACACCAAGCTGCGGGGAGTAGTAGATATGCTGGAGGGTAAAGCGAAGATTCAGAGTGACCTAGACAAAGTAGAGGATTGGGCCAAAGGGAATCCCATGAGGTTCAACAAAGACAAGTGCAAAGTCCTGCTCTTAGGATGAAACAATCCCATGTACCAGTACTGGCTGGGGGCTGACTGGCTGGGGAGCAGCTCTGCAGAAAAGGACCAGAGGTTATACTGGACAATAAGCTGAGTATGAGTCAGCAGCATGCTCTTGTTGTCAAGAAGGTTAACGGCATACAGGGCTGCATTGGTAGGAGTGTTGCCAGTAGGTCAAGGGAAGTGATTATTCCCCTCTATTCATCACTGGTGAGGCCACATCTGGAGTACTGCATTCAGTTTTGGGCCTCTCACTACAGAAAGGTTGTGGACAAATTGGAAAGAGTCCAGCAGAGGGCAACAAAAATGATGACGGGGCTGGGGGACATGACTTACGAGGAAAGACTGAGGGAACTGAGTTTATTTAATTCAGAGAAGAGGAAACTGAGAAGGGACTTAATAGCAGTCTTCAACTACCTAAAGGGGGATTCAAAAGAGAATGGAGTGAGACTATTCTCAGTGGTGGAAGTTGACAGAACAAGAAGCTATGGTCTCAAGTTGCAGCAAGGCAAGTTTAGGTTAGATATTAGGAAGAATTTTCTCACTAGGAGGATAGTAAAACACTGGAACAGCTTAACCAGAGGGGTAGTGGAATCTCTATCCTTGGAGGTTTTCAAGACCTGGCTAGACAAAGCTTTGGCTGAGATGATCTAGTTGAGGATGGTCCTGCTTCGAGCAGGGGGTTCGACTAGATGGCCTCCAGAGGTCCCTTCTAACCCTAACTTCCAATAATCCTATGGGATCGTTCCATCCTAAATGCAAGACTTAGCACTTCTCCTTATTGAGCCTCATGAGATTTCTTTTGGTCCAATCCTCCAATTCATCAAAGTCTCTCTGGCCACATCCAGACGAGCATGGTCGTGCGGTATGTGGCACCACAGGCACATCTGTGACATACCACACTTCAGTTATCTTCTGTGCTCCAAGAGAGCAAC
>NW_017728915.1:15619409-15628830 GCF_001723895.1 Crocodylus porosus
TGGCACAGGGGTTCCCTGGGGACAGTACGCAGTGGTGCAAGGTGCGCCACTGCCAGTTGTCCCCATGGGACCAAATGTCCATACAATGTGTGGATGCAGTCTCTGAATCCTAGCCCTACCCTCCAGCATATCTACTATTCCCCTTAGCTTGGTGTCATCTGTAAACTTGCTGAGAGTGCACTCCATCCCATCTTCTAGATCGTAAATAAAGTTAGTGAACAAAACTGGTGCCAGGACCAACCCCTAGAGCACTCCACTTGATACAGGCTGCCAACTAGACATCAAGCCAATGATTAATACTCTGAGCCCTATGATCCAGTCAGTTTTCTATCCACCTTAGAGACCATTTAACCCATGCTTCCTTAGGTTGCTTCTGCAAATGTCATGGAAAATCATGTAGCCCGGGTGTACCCATGGTAGGTACTCCCCTTTCTGATTGAAGAAGACTGGCAGCAGGCAGGGGTGCTATGGGAGAGAACTGCAGGCTGAGCACAATCTCCCCACTCCCTATAGAGCCAGGCCAGAACAATATTAAATTTATTAATATTTACAGGGAACCTTAAAAGATAAATATTAATATAAAACTGATATATATATTTACATATAATATAGGACTAATAACCTTGCTTCTCTACAATGGATGACCACAACTGGGATTCAGGTAAGTTACAAGTAAACATAGGTAAGTAATGAGGAGGACCTGTAATGTAAAATATAGATTTTACATTCTAATGTTAGTTTTCTTATGGATACAGGAGCACACAATTCACAGGATACAATATCACAAAACATAAAACACACTATCATAACATAACATAAGCACAGAAGTAACCATAAACTATTAAAAGGGTCTCCAAGCCCCCTGGGGCCTGGATTACGCTCTAGTGACCCGTGAGGGAAGACCTTATTGCCCCCTGGGCCTCACACCAAGCCCCCTAGGCAGCCCACAAGCTCAGAAAAGACCATCCCTGAACCTCCTCTCCAGGAACCCCTTTCTAGCCAAGAAGGGCTCCTCCTCCCCTGTGGGAACCCTATTCCCCAGCAACTCACAAACCTGATGCCAAGGTGGGGGTCCTCGTCCCCTCAGGTGTGTGGCTCCTTGTTCACAGAAGCCTCCGGAACCTCTGGCTCCTCCTGGGCCACCCCCATTCAGAGCCTTGAGCATCGTCACATGCTCTTGGGGGCTTTGACCCTTGCTCAGGGTTGGAGGCCCAAACCACCTTGCACCACTCTGGGGCTCAGTCAGCTCCTGGACCCTCCATGCAGCGGCTCCTGCACTGGGTTACCTGCCACGTGCCAGGAGATGGAACCTCACGCCACCGCAGATGGCTCCCAGAGCCTCATTGGTTCCGTACACCCAGAGCCCTGCCTGCACACCATGGATTGCAGACCTGAGCCTCTTACTCTTAGGGTCTGGCTCCATGCACCGTGCTGCATGCACCAAATGGCTGGAGGCCCGAGCTATCTCACACAGCTCCCAGGGTCTTGCCCCCTGAGCTGCACGGTGGACCAACTGGGGCTAAAACTGTCCGCTGCTCCTGTCTGATGAGAGGTGATCACAGGGGCTCCTCAGAGTAGCAGCATCTGCCCACTGGGCAGCTCTTCTCCAGCTCTTCTTAGTTCTGCTCTCATTTCTGTCCCTCACTGTGTGCGCGTGCTGGACATGCAGCCCCTTTTATTCTCTCTGGAGACTCCACCCCCACCAAAGTTTTGCCAGACCTGCAGAGTGCAGGCTTAAATCAGGTCTGGGTCTCTCTACCTCACCTGAATAGAGGCAGGACTAGTGCCTCCCTGCCATTACCCGATTGGTGGATGGGCTCCACCAATCATACCAGAGATTCTCCAAGATCGGACGAGCCAGGCCGTATCAGTAAGTCCGCCACAAGCAAAGTCAAGATATATCATGTATATCGTGCTCTTCCTGCATCCAAAGCCAGTCATCTCATCAAAGAAAACAATCAGGTTGGTAAGGCATGGCCTGATCTTGTTGAATCCATGCTGACTTCCTAATCACCAGGGATCCAGGTTTTCCATTTCCCACAGAAAAACAGAGTAAACTATGGATTTTCCCCCTTTACTAAAATGCAGATTTCTCATTTTAGCAGAGAAACCCATTGATTTTGTAGTTTTCCACCAAGTCCTCTGCAGGCTGGCAGAGTTCCAGCCTGCAAAGGGCTGCAAGGGAGCAGGAGGAGGGTGGTCAGGCAGTGGGCACCACATGCATGTACATGAACATGGCCCCAGGCAGCCTGGAGAGCAGCTCCTGCAGGTAAGTGAGGGGGAGTACTGAGGCCCCCATAGGGAGGGAATTGGGCAGGGCTGGGGCTGAGGCTGCTGCCCTGCTGGGCAGCGCATGGGGCTTGGGGCCCGAGGCTGCAATGTGTGGCCTCAGAGCCTGGGCGGGGAGCAGGATGAGGCCATCAGTGGCTTGTTCAGGGGTGGGAGGTGGGGTGCTGCAGCGTGTACTCCCAGGGAGGGCAGAGGTAACCCACACCCAGGGCTGTCCCTGGGGAGGCAGGGGTTGCCAATCAGGGCGACTGCCCAGGGTCCTGTGCTTTGGGGGGTGGAGCAGCAGCACTGCAGAGCTGGGCAGAGCAACTGGCTCCACATCCAGCTGCTTGCTCCCCCTGCCGGCATTGGCAGCAGCAGCTTCTTTGGGTCCAGGGCCCAGATCAGAGCGGGGGCGGGGCCTTGCATAGGCTAATTTGTCTCGGACCTCGCATCCTGCTCCGGTCAACTTTGCCTGTGTCCCCAGACTGTGTGAGGGGCGGAAGTGTTCTACAGGCTCATGCTCCCTGCCCTGTTGCCCTCCTCCAGGTCTCCACAGCACTGCATGTGCGACCAGGCACTGCAGGGCACAGTGGGATCATGCAGGAAAGCTGCTGCCTCTGTGAGCTCCATGCTGTCCTGGCAACAGTGTTATAGGTGGAGTGAGGGGGCACAAGCAGGGCACAGGGGATTGTGGGAGGAGGGGAGACTGTGGGGAGCCTTTAATTTTAATTAAGCATTTTGGGGGGTTTATCAGAGAATTTGTCTTTTTTTTTTTTAATCAAGGAAACAAGGATCCCTGCTAATCACCATCTTCTTCAAGTTCTTAGAAATGGATTCCTTGAGTACCTACTTCATGACTTTGCCAGGGACTGAGATGAGGCTGACTGGTCTGTAGTTCCCCAGATCTTCCTTCCCCTTCTTAAAGATAGGCACTATAGCCCCCTTTTCCAATCATCTAGGACCTCTCCTGATGACCATGAATTTTCAAAGATGATGGTCAGCAGCTCTGCAATCACAGTGGCCAACTCCCTCAGCACCCTTGGATGCGTTGCATCCAGCCCCAGGAAGTTGTATACATCCAGCTTTTATAAACAGTCCCTAACCTGTTCTTTTGCTACTGTTGGCTGCTCACCTCCTCCCCAAACTGTACTGCCAGGTACAGTAGTTTGGGAGTTAACCTTGCCTGTGAGAACTGAGGTGAAAAAGACATTGAGTACTTCAGCCTTTTTCTGCATCATCTTGTACTAAGTTGCCTCCCCAATTTAGTAATGGAACCACTTTCCCTCTGATCTTCCTCTTGTTGCTGACATACCTGTAGAAACCCTTCTTGTTACTCTTCATGTCTCATGCTGGTTTCAACTCCAGTTGTGCTTTGGTCTTCCTGCTTTCATCCCTGCATGTCCAAACAATGCTCTTATACTACTTCCTAGTTGTCCGTCCAAGTTTCCACTTCTTGTAATCTTGCTTCTTGTGTTTTGGCTCACTGAAAATTCCCTGCTAAGACAAGCTGGTTTTCTGCCATACTTCCTAGTCTTCCTACGCATCAGGGTGGTTTGTTCCTGCACCCTCAGTAAGGTTCATTTACGGTACAGCTCTCCTGGACTCCTCCCCCCTTAGACTGGCCTCCCAGGGGATCCTGCCCATGAGTTTCCCAAGAAAGTCGAAATCTGCTTTTCTGAAGTTCAGAGTCCTTACTCTGCTGTTCTTCCTTCTTTCCTTAGGCTCCTGGATTCAATCATCTCATGGTTGTTGCTGCCCAAGTTGCCATCCACTACTACATTCCCCATTTTTTTTTTTTTTTACCATGAATAATTTTACAAGCCCCGGCCCAGTACTCTGGTACAAGAACATCCACTCTACAGGTTGCCTTTACAGCTTTTCCAAAAGTTAAACTCATCTACATGTATGTCTGGCATGATCTATATACTTAAAAAAATAAAAATCATAGCTACTATAGTTTACAACATGAGTTGCAATGTAGCTAATATAGCTACAGTTCACTGAACCTCAGATTTTAATTTCATAAAACACAGCTTCCTTTTTTAGAAATAAAACCTAAAAGTGAAAGTTTAAGCTGATGCATTAAAACAAAATTATTTCCAGCAATTTTATCAGTTTCCTGTAGCAGTGTCTTGCCTACACTCAAAAGAATGAGACAGCCCCTGCTTTACTCTGGTAAAGGTTTAATATTACAAATTGTTTGATTTCCAACCTTAGCCTACCAATGCAGACCAATAGTTTAGATGTCTCCTCTGCTATAAATCAAGCAACAGGTTCTGGATAGAGTTTAAAACATTGTTCCCTGTCCCTTATGAATAAAGATGTTCCAAGAAACATCCATTAACACTTCTTAGAAAAAAGCAAGAGAAGACTAAGAACCTGATCTCAGGAAGAAATATGTAAGGAAATCTTACCAGACTAACAGATCAGAGTAATAAGCATCATAATTGCAGAATCTATATTTACAGGTATGATAATTCTAGTATCCACCTTTGCACCAAGACATAATGCGATAACATAGGTAATCATCTTGACAAACAGCTCTTGGGTTACTGATGTGAAAACTCAGATCCTTGCCACCTTTTGCTGTTGAATTCACATTATGCAACAGTTATGCAGAGTTGGGTCTGGTCACAAAGGAGAACCATAAACAACATGAACATGCCAATTAGGGCTGTGCAAAGCTTCAGTTGCTGACTTGATTCGGCAGAGATTCAGCCCGATTCAGTGGCCAAATCTCCAAATCCAAATCAAATCAGGAAACCCTTTAATCTCTCTGAATTGAATCTGAACCCTCTGAATTGAGTCAGAGATTTGACAATTCAGACACAGACACAGCTTTAAAATGTTTTCTCTACATACCTCAAGGTACCAGGTGGCTTGTGAATGCTGAGATGCTGGGGTGGATGAAGTGTACCACAGGAGCATGGGGGGCTCCCCACTGTACTTGGCAACAGACCCAGAAGTGGACCAGAAACACTTCTGATCCAGTTCCAGGTCTGCCGGGGAACGCACAAGGGGTGGGAACACACAGGGCGACTGGCCCCTCCTGGGTCTGGGGGGGCACCTGGGATCCCCCTGCGGCCAAACACTGAGCAGAGGGGGGCTCCCCTGCACTCTCAGCAGTGGACCCAGAAGTGGACCAAAAGTACTTCCGGTCCACTTCTGGTTTCGCCACCAAACACATGGGGCCCCCCCCACGCTCCTGTGGTATGCTCCATCTGCCCCACCATCGCAGCGTTGACCATCATACCTGGTACCTCAAGGTATGTAGAAAAAATATTTAAAGCCGTGTCTATGCCCGAATTGCTGATTCTCTGAATCAGCATTGAATCTTCAGATTCAGATTTGGCCAAATCAAATTGGGACAGTGATCTGAATCAACAAATCAAATCACTGTCCCTGACCCAAGCCAAATCTGAATCGAATACGGCCCATTGCACACACCCCTAATGCCAATGTGCAATGAAGTCTTCCCTCTGAATAAGCACTGAGCAATTCCAGATACACTGTGTCCCAGGGAGACAACTAGTAAACTGGACTTACCTGCAGAACCCGAGGAAGAACACGCGATGCCGCCGAGAGGACCCGTGCGGCGCGTCAGCCGCTTGTTTATACAGGTGCGTCCAGCTGGTGACGTCAGGGAAGGACGCCAGCCGGGGAAGTTAAAAGCAGCAGCTGCAGCTGCGGAAGGGGTGGATAGCCCCAGGACACAGCAATTAACAGCTCCCCCAGTGAGAAGGGCGGAGAGCCCCAGGGAGGGGCAGCTACCAGCTCCACCAGGGAGAAAAGTGGCGGCGGCGGCCAACAGCAGAGCTCCAAAGGAGCAGAGGCTGACAGCGTGGCTGGAGGATGCTCCTGACAGAAGAGGAGCAGGAAGCATGGCCACGGAGGGCCCAACGGGATACAAACCTGAAGACAGCATGACCCACAGGTGGAGTGCCGGGGCGGCGCTGCGAGACTCTGCCACACAAAGGGGGAGAAGACCCGGGAGAGCCCTGAGAGGGTGTAGCCGGGGCAAGGATCGCTGCCAAGCCACTGTGCCAGGAAACTGTAGGGGCACTAGGGAGATTAGGGGCCAGGGACAGCCTAGGAGGACCAGGGAGGTCCAGATAGGATCCTCAGCCTGTAACCGAGGAGCTGGTCTTTAAGTTCGTTTATGGTTTTGTTTTCCAGATGGCGGATACCTTAGCTGGGATAGCTGAGGGGGCTTCTTCATAGAAATAGGGTTGAGGCTGCTTTAGGTGAGTCCAAACCTGTGCTGCGACCTCATACAGGATCAAACAGGGAGAAGGAAAGAGGGAACGTGGGTCAAGCTGGTCGGCGAGCACCCCGACGGGGATGGGCCAGGTGGAGAAGGAATACCACCCCACCACAGAGAAATCAGACCCACAGAAGAAGAACGCACTAGAGGTGGCGTGAGATCAATGTGCAGGGGTGGCGGAGCCCCAGGATGTGACCACCGAGGGACCTGGGCCATGGAGTATACAACGAACCGACCTTGACACTGAAGAACATCAAGTTGTGGTGGCTGAGAACAAGGTCGGGGACTTGGGCGAAAGAGAGCTGCTCCGATACCGAAGCGGTCCCAAGAGGATAGTGACATCTACCTACACGACTAGAACTACCCGAGAAAGAGGAATCACAACCCGGCGGTCACACACTGTTAAAGGACCTACAACTTCTAATAGCAAACGTATGAGCTTGGCATTCCAGTCTTAAGGACCTTTTCCACTGGAGCTTTCCAAGCAACTGTAGGCAGTATCTATCCCTCTCTTTTTCAGAACAAGAGATTCGACTATAATTTCAATCATAGGTGCTGACTTTTATATTTGCTGGGGGAAGAGGGCAGCTCAAGATGATGCCCACTCCTAGCAGCATAGCTGAAGCAGAGCCAAACAGAGCCCCTGGGGGCACACGGGCAGAGCCCATGGGAGCACAGGGGTGCCAGTGGGCTTCCCACTTTGACCACGGGGTTCTCCACCCTGCTGCCCTCCCCCTGGAAGCCCTGCACCAGCTGTGCTGCCAAAGTGAGGTGCCCCCTGACCACCCATGCTGCCACCCCCGCTGCTCCTGCAAGAGCAGGGGGCACCTCACCATGGCAGGACAGCTGGCGCAGGGCTCCCAGGGGGAGGGCAGCAGAGTGGGGAGCCCCAAGACTGCAGCAGGCAGCTGCATCTGTCCTCACCCCACACACAAATCTAGGGGACACGTGCCCTCCATGCCCCCCTCCCTGATATTGTGGACAGCAGCAAGAGCTGCTCCCCCCCGCCACCCCAGATCAGCCATTCATGGCTCTGTCCTGCTCCCCACCCCAGTCCTGAGCCCCATGCCCCACCCTGGCTGGGCCGCACCCTCAGGCCCAGCCCTTGCCCCACTCCTTCCCTCACCATGGGGGCCTCAATCTGATTCCCTCCCCCCAAACCTGAAGAGAAATAGTTTCTACTTCCTTGTGTCTGAGCAAACTTCTTTAGTTAGTACCGAGTTTAGCATAGAGTTTGGTCTCTACACTATTACTGAATAGCAGTGGTAGATTCAGGAGGGATACAAATATATGGACTATCCCCATCCTTATTAGCTACAACAGACAATAATGGGCTACCTGCCACCATTTACATTTTAACCTGCTTTTTAACTCAGACAGAATTTCCCCAACATGTCTTAGAATTAACTAAGAAGAATAATTCTTTAAGTACCTTCCAGATGAAAGTGTTCATCACCAATTGTCTCTCTGTAGCCTTCACCAGATGGATCCTGTACAAATAAAAGGTACAAAGAAAAAACAGATGTTTTAATGACATGTTTACTATCTACAAAACACTGAAACATTAATGAGACATGTATTTTGTTGCCAAAGTAATTGTAAGCATTGTTAGAAGGAAAAAGATCTGTCTCCAAAAAAAACCATAATCCCTTTTGTTACAGGTGCGTATGTGGTGTAGTTGGTTATTTTTGAATGTGGTTAACATGCTCTTGGGCACCAGTTTAAAGTGAAGAATAGAGTGTACCTGGAGAAAAGTTAATATTCCAAATAATTTACAAAGTAGCTAAACATTGAGCATTTCGATGTTCTGTAAATCATCCAAGATAAAAATCACCATGAAATATCAATTATAAAGGAGAAATAAACCCCTTCCTCTCCACAGAGGAATGCTGCAGTTTGATTCTACCACAAAGAACTCTTCTTTCATATGACAGAGCTGGGGTGGGGGGGAAGCAGCAGCAACTATGAGGCTCAGATGCAGCTGCCTGTTCCTGCAATTGTGAAGGCAACGAGTTTTTGTCTGAGTAGGCAATGCAGTCCATAGTTCTGCAGATAATTTTATGCCAGAACCGAGAAAAAACATCCCTCAGTGATGATGCTAAAGAAAGAAGTAATAAAGTGCATCAGTGAGATTTGGAGATAATCCCACTGGTAAGGAGCCTAAAGAACCTAATGCTGGTTCTGCTCCAATATTATAGGATCCTTGCCACCCCATATGCAGGAATCGCACCAGTCCTCATAATTTACACCTCTGCCAACTGTCTGTAATGATCCAGGAGTAACATAACACAAACGGCTTTCGCAATACAGTCACATACATACCCTTTAATAACTGTTTTTGGTAATGACTAGAAAGAAGTATTAAGGTACAGTTCAGAAAGGGTGAAGTTTCCTACTCTTGACTACTAGAGCTTTGCTAGGGAGACACCCAAGAAGCACAAACCTAACTTGGCGTTTACCAGTTTCAGATAGATAACACAGAGCTTGTTGCAGGTAGGCATGGAAACAAATGATAGCCTGGTTGTATTAGTTAGCTTATCTAGCTACACACATGGCATAACTACTACAAAAAGATTTACTCCAGAATTTACTGTACAATAAAATTATATTACAGATACAGGACCAGCTCTCTCACACTAATCATCTGCAAGGGGTGCTTTTATGGTACGTACTATGTGGTTGGGGAGACTGTTTGAAATCAGCAATGGTTCCTCCAGGACAAAACTGACAAGGGACACAGACTCAGGTCTGCTACTCAGATATAACTCTGTACAATTGCTCCTCACTTGCTGGGGGGCAATTTTACCCTAGAATACAGTGACTTATACTGACTTAATGCTGCATATCATGTGTCCACTCCACTTTTACAACATAGTAAATGCATGT
>NW_017728915.1:15629175-15633982 GCF_001723895.1 Crocodylus porosus
TGCCCTACTATATTCTCAGGAGACAGCAGTTACTAGCAAGGAACTTGGTTTTCTCTGTTTAAAAATCATAAATTCTCTGATAAAAACACAAATTCCCTGACTAACCCTCCCCCCAATCCACAATTAAAATGAAATGCCACTGTATAGATAGGTATCAACTGAACACAATGTTTTATTGATATATTTATAATTTTGAAGCAATCTGGAAGCCTACCAATGTCTCAATCACAATAATAAAATAAACTCTTAAGTACCTATACATTTTTGGTATTTGATTTTGGGTTTCTTTTCATGGAAAATCAGAGCTCCCCCTGTCCCCTTCACTCACCAGGATGCGGGCCCAGGCCCCTCACTCCCAAGCCACAGGCCCCCATCCCTACTGGTGCCCTTCACTCCCCACCCACAGCCCTGCCAGAGGGAGCCCCCAGCTACCAGGGCTATGGGGCCACAGACCCAGGTCTGCTTCCCCCTGCACCAGTGCCCAACAATCACCTGCTGCCCACTGGAGGCAGTAGCTGCTGCAGCAGAGTGGAGTGTGGAGCCCAGCTCCCCCTCCCCCAGGGGTGGTACAGCTGAAACAGAGCCCATGTGGGGGGTGGCAGCAAGTGCAGGCTGACCACTGCAGACTCCCCACCCTGCTGCTCTCCCTGCGGGGCCTCCAAGACCCAGCAGGTAGGACCCGGAGTGGCAGGCAGAGCGGGGCTGGGTGAGGAAGCTCACTGCCATTGCTAGGAGCCCTCCACCACTATGGTGAGGCACCCCCTGGGTCCTGCCCGCTGGGCCGGGGGCGAGGAGGGCAACAGGGTGGAGGGCCCAAGCCCACAGCAGCCAGCCCACCCTACCCCACGCACAAATCTTGGAGGTGTGTGGTCCCCCCTGCCCCCTCCCAGGAATGCGTGTAGTGGCCGGGAACTAGCCCCTCCCCACTCCCTGGACAAGCCACCTGCAGTTCCATGCCACTCCCCTCCAGGGCCCATGCATTCTGGCCCCATGCCCCAAGCCCCATGCACCACCCAGGCTGGGCAGTAGCCACAATCCCAGCCCCAGCCCTGCCCAACTCCTTCCCCTCCCTACAGGGGCCTCAATCCCTACCTCCCCCACTGCCAGACATACCTGCAGGAGCTGCTGTCCAGGCTGTCTGGTGTCCATGTGCATGAAAATGCGGGGGGGAGCCCTCATTCACAGAAGGGGAGAGTGTAGAAAGAAGAATATGTGTACTAAGTTTAACTTTGTTTGGTTAACTGATCACTGGTGCTTGCTAATGAAGGCAGAAAAGCCGGCAATGCAGATCAGAGGACAGGAGCCACAGGGTTTACTTTGGACCCAGCCTAGTTCCCTCTGGATCTTGTTTTTACTTTCTCTCTCTCAGAGAAATAGCAAGAGGCTCTCCTCCAGCATCTTATCAGCACCAAGAGTGGCAAGGATCCACCAGGGAGAGGGAATATGAAGCAGATGCTTCCACTCAAGGTATGCTTTGCCCTAATTGCCTCCCAAAAATGATCAAGCCTGTCAGGGCAGCAAAATAAGTAAAGAGACCCAATCGGCCCTAACAGAGAAAGTGCAACCTCTCGAGGGAAGACAGACCGAGTAAAGGAACTAGCTAGACCCTGAAAAACTCAGAAAGGGACCCTGTTGGTCCAAATAAAATCTCTTTTCATTCCATCAGTTCATTTGACATCTTCTCTTTTTGCTGGTACAGAGGTTGTAATGTGCATCAGTAACCGGTGGCGATTGAGTGGTGGCACCAGCCTCTCCCTCTCTCCCCCTTTCCTTTACATCTTCAAGAACCAGCCAACAAGAAAAGTTGTGGCAGGTGGGAAAAAGGGAGAGCAAAGGGGGGGTGGGGAGCCACCTTGGGGCAGTTACGCACGGGGAAAAGACCTGCGAACAGCTTTTGGGTGTGAAGACATGCCTCTCTTCCCAGTAATGACCCAACAGCACCCACCTTAAATATTCCACTGTTCACACTTTAAGGAGTGGACACGATTCCCAATTTTGGCACCTATTGTCATCCTCATTGTAACAGGGGCCAGTCTCAGGGCCGGTCTGTTTCTGGGCCAACTGTCTGCCTCCTGGCCTGCCGTGCCTTGATGATACATAATTATGGTGTTAATTAGGCGGGAGGTTGCCCATTCTTGCCCTGATGCCAGGGCTCCGTTCCTCCCCTACACCACAGCCGAAGCCTCGCAGATGGCATCCACGGTTCTTAACGTTACTGGCCTCACACTGGGCCTCAGAATCCTCCAGTCCAGACCCCAACTGGATCCCTCCAATCAGACAACCTACTCTGCCCTCATTCTGGGCCACCTAGCTCCCTGAAATCTTCCCCCTCTCAGGCGTGACCTCCCCAGGACCTTTGGCCACACAGGCCCTGGCCTCACCTCCAAGGCCAGTTGGAACCCCAGGCCCTCAGCTCTGGCATCCCTTGTGGTGGGCCCCTGGCCTTTTGAACCTTCTCGTCCTGGACCCAGCATTCACCAGTTGAAGGTGTTTTGAGTCAGGCTATTGAGCCTCTAGCCCACTCCCTAATCTGGGTATGCCTTCTTGGCCCTACTATGGGATAACCTGCCCCATTGTGGGAGCTACGGTTATTAAGGTGCCCTGACCCACCTTTCACCAGGGTGGTAACTAGCCTTGCACTTCCTGGGGACTCCTGCACCACCAGTAGCCCCACCAGGCCACCCATCCCTGGCAGGGTGCAGTTTTAGGTCATGCCTGGGACCTGGAGCCTCCAAAACATCCCTTAAGCTCCTGCCCTTGCCTCCAGGATGTTGCAGTCATCCTTGCAGCCAGGCAATGTTTCTGCCTGGCCTGCCAGCAGAGAACTGCTTTGTTTATATAGGTGGCCAGAGATCTAAAATGGCAGCTGCAAGCAAGCATCTGGTGGCTGCTTGGCTCGGCCCTTAAAGCGGCAGGCACCAACAGTGCCCTGCCACACTCATCTAGACCTGAGAAACTGTGGAATCTATTTAGCCAAAATGACTAACCTTTAATTGTGGCTATTATTTAGACGTACTTCGATTTGTAAAAAATATTTTATTTACAAGGCACAAGGCATTTCACTATCTAAGCAAAAATGTATACATAAATTAATACAACTGCTTCTTTAAACAGTTTCAATGGGAGAGATAGGGAAAGAAAGATTAAAAAGAAAAAGAGTTAATATTTTAGCAGACAGACTCCTATTTTCTTGCTTTTAATAATTACATGTGCATTATGTAAATATTTTTATGCTAGTCTTAGTATCATCCCCTCTCTCGCTCCTACTTATTCATTTAAATTATGACAGTAAGTTAATACAAACTAATTTTCAATTATTAATCTTACCCTTAAGTCATATAACTAAAAATTGCCGACTGCTGGAAGTGTGTTTTTTGTTGATGGGATAAAACTGTATTATTAGTACTAAATGGCACAAAAATTGACAACCTAGTCCTGAAGTTGATGACAGCAACAGTTGCACATTTTAGTGACATATCTAGACAGCGGGAATTCATTGGTGGCCAATTAATTTGCTCTTTCATGTCAGCAGGGTTATGACATGCAATATTTCTGATAAACAGATATTTACATTACAGAAGTGTGGGCAACCAGCCTTAACATATTTGCTGTTATTCAGAGTTCTTATAGGGAAAAGTAAACCACAGAAAACTGCACTAATCCAAATACCTCCCTTGGTTTTTCTATGAAAAACCAATGCAAACAAGTATCAGAATATCTGTTAGTACCCCAAAGACAGTCATCATAATCTGTAGATGTGCATAATGCTCCCTGCCTCGGAAAATGATCTGAATAATTTATGTCCGTTAATAATTAGAATTAACAAAAGTGAGAGAGAGGCAAGTGTTGAGGAAGCAATCCTAATTTCAACGTAAAGTTGTTCTAGTTATGTACAAGTTTTAAAAGAACAAATTGTTTTAAAAGAACAAAGAATAATCCCTTTCCTATGCATGTGATGGGGGAATTCATTTACCCAGCTATACAAATTCTGAAAACTTAACACAGCAGTACAGCAAGGTGATGATACAGAATATAACCTTGAAATGGAAGAATAAATTAGTCAAATGGAGAGGGAGCAGGATCACCCATTGGAGGGAAATACTTCAAAAAGAACTCAAAGGAATGTTTTTTAAAACACAAAGGAAATACATCCTTGCTGAGACAGCAGTTCTGATGGAAACCAAAACAAGGCCCTCACCCTACATTATATTCTCTTAGCATGGACCCATCTATTCTACATAGATACAGGTGCTGGCAGTAGCTGACTGCATGCAGAACTGGTGTCAAAAAGGAAAAGAGCAACCACTGAATCGGCTTAGGTAGCTGTATATCATAGTTCTAACATTGTGTTTTAAATCACAACACTGCATTTTCCAGCTGGAGCACTGAGTTGCGAAACAACCAAAACCAGATGTACCCTGTGAAATACTATATAAATGAGGTCAGTGAATGTTTGAGAGAATAAAGAAAAGTAAAGTTTATGTAGAAAGAGTATTCCAGTGTGCCATTTCTACAGGTTGCCAAGTAGGATCATATCTGCAATAAGTGTTTGCACCTTGATGGGAGTTTCCCAGATAAATAAGTTAGCCTATGTTAGCTATCAACACAAATCATACAAAGCTGCTAAAATTCAAGCTCAGATATTTGCTTCAAAGCTATGAACAGCTGCCGGGCTGACTTCAGCAGCAAGGACCCATATATTGTACTTTAATAGGTGCCACTGTAGTCAACTCTGATTTAAGAAGTGAGGGTAGAGAGGAGAGTTAATTAGTGTAACTCCCTCAGAAATGCAGCTGAATCCATACAC
>NW_017728915.1:15634082-15641717 GCF_001723895.1 Crocodylus porosus
CCCACATATCTGAAAAAGGACTTTTTGTTGTCCTTGATGCCTGAAGCTAGTTGGAGTTCAGTTGCAGCCTTGGCTTTCCTGGTTTGTTCCCTTCATTGGTAACAGTTGGACAATCACTCTTATTCCCATTTGCAACCCACTCATACTCTATGCTGAATTCTGAACACTGGGGATTTTATTCATTTACAACTTTGACCTAAGCCCTAACCACTCTTTTCAGTTTTCATACTGATACAGGTCTCCTGAGTTGCTTAAGGCCACACACACTCAGGCTAGGGACCAAAGTTATGCATAAACCGGTCTAAGTGATCAGAAACTGGTTTAAAACTGTAACAGAACACAAGCTCAGGGCACATAAACCAGTTTCAAAATGGCTGAAACTGGTTTAAGATAAACCTGGGTGAATGTAGTATCAGACTTAACTGATTTGGGTCAAACAGGTTTATGAAACTTCTTTCCCAGACCCCTTCCTGGTTCAAGTTAAAATCACAGTCCTCCAGCATCCTAGCATGCTTTCCAGCCCTGGGCTGGGCTGTACTGTCTGCTCCAGAGAGCATGGTTGGCTCTGCCCCTCTGCTCCCTAGCTGGAGCAGTGAGGGCTGGTTGATAAGTGGGGGAGGCAAACCTAGCTGGGGTGCAGCCCAGTTTACAGTGGGGGAGGAGGGGTGACTGCCCCCCTCCTCCCCCCAGCAAACCCTGGCTGGGGGCTGGGACCCAGAGGGTGGGAGGGGTTAAACAACCTTTCCCCCACTCAAACTTACTGCTGGCCGCAACTGTGAACTACAAATCTCATAGGAACCTGAAAGTAGGAAGAGGAAGTGATGAGCAACCCGGCAGAGTCCTCCTGCTGTAATTCTGGACTTCAAATCCCAGAGACCTCAGGGACAGCAAGAAAATGAAGTAAACAAACAGCCAGAGAACCATGCTCTGGCACCCCCCAGCTTCTGGCTTGAGCCACTGCAGGCATGTGGCTGCATTTCCTGAATCAAAGGTAAATGTCTGTTCACTTCCATTTCAATGTAATCTGTGCATTTTAGATTAAGCTGCAAAGACTGAATCAATTCAGTCTTGGGCTTTTTGACTATCTGTACTGAGCCTCACATCTGGCCTTCTCCAGCCTTCTAGCCTCCCCCTCTCCCAGCTGTTTAAAGTGCTGCGAGCAGAATTCACTTCCTCTGTTCTCATTCAATCTATAGAATTCTTCCCTTTTAATACCTTTATTGGCTCCTTTTCTGTTTCCACATTAAGGTTAAGCTCCTTGTCTTCATCCCCAAGCTCTGCACAGCTGCACTTATCTTTGTATTGGACTCCAGGTGCAGACAGAAATGCAGCTCCCAGCTGTAACTCAGAACCATTTCTGCAAAGCATTCTGAGTTATAGCGTTACTCCAGACCAAACAGAAGTTCATTGTTAGTTCCAAGGGGGAGGAGAATCTAGCTGTGGGCTAGGAGCCTGCAGCCAGGTTCCCACAGCAGAAGCCAGGGCTCTCTGCCAGTGGTCACTGTTTTCAGAATGGAAGAGGGAAAGACAGCAGAGGGATCTTGTTCTTGGGGCTCTCCAGTTGGTGCTGAAGGGTGCGGTGGGGGAATTGGAGCCACCCATCTCAGGAGGGCTCCAATACACCTGCCATACCCTCCAGAAGAGGTTGAAAAATCCCCAGACTGAATCCTATCCACTCTCTTTCCCTTCTCCCATTCTGAAAGCAGCAACAGGTTAGGAGCTCTGCAGACACAAGTTACAAAAGAAGCTACATTTTGAAAGTCTTTATCTCATACCTTATGCAATGAAGGATCAGATTTTCACCCAATCAGCCATTTTTGAAGCTGTCTGCAGCTGTGCACTTGTGCTTGGTCACAGCTATAAACCACTTTCTATGAGTAAAAATTGCCACTTCTGTTTGTTGTCCTTCTCCCAGTTCCTTGGATACCCTATACTCTGCCAGTTCCATTTATCTTAGTCTTTGACTTGGTATCCTTCTCTAACTCCTAACTTTATCCCTTTCTCTTAACCATAATACCAGGCACCCAGCACATACAGATCACATCTAAATTAGGGGAAAAAAGGAAATTGTGCATTACTGAACACAGTTAATTAGCATACTGCTAATTCTATAAATGAGCACAGCTGCATTTATAACTGCTAGATACCTATTCTATTCTAAGCATAACAACTTCATTAATATTGTGTTAATAACATGTTTTAAACCTTCAAGCATCTCCTTAAAACCCTTTTTGATTAGCCTTAGGAGACTTGATTACAACACCAAACTATTCTAGAGCTCCATGATCTTCACAATGACAACGGAGCACCTTGTAAAGCAAAAAAGATACAAGAGAACATATCTGTGAAAGGAAATAAAACATCTCCTCCCCACATACAACTGTGGAAATAAGTTATACAACTTTTCTTCTTATTTAATCTAACATAAATAAAATTAGGTTCTGAACATTCTGTTGGAAAGCTAAGGCACCAAAGTCTCCTTCACAAATGGACTTGGAAGTAGCAAGATACGTGGTCATTTCTTTTCCACAAATTCAGGCCAGCTACTGAGAAAGCTCTCTCTCCTAGATGCTTTCTTGAGGAAGCCAGTTCTATTGCTTTGAAGAAATGTATGCCTAAGAGTACAAGGATATTTTCAGGCCCAATTTATTGAACACTTTCTTTAAAAGTTTTGAGAAGTATTTATGGATTAGATCCCGATACCTCCATTTTTGGATGCTAGATTTACAGAAGGAAAGCGCAGACACTCGCTCAGCACTTTCTTAAAATTGCCCCCCAAATGGGCTGGATTCAATATCACTAGTTCCATTTGAAAAACTAGGCCATTGTAAACCAAGAGTGGGCAAGAGATTTTCAAAGGGAGCAGATAGGTGTCTAATTCCTATTTTTGACTTTGTGAATGACCCCAGGACACAGCCTGTGTTGAAGAGTGAGCAGCACAGGAATTGTCTTTGCTTGCTCATTTTACTCTAGAATAACTAATACATATCAGATAACTTGGTGTCATCAGCAGACTTGGACAACGTGTTTTCCACCCCCTCGTCCAAGTTGTTGATGAAGATGTTGAATAGTGTAGGCCCCAGGACTAAGCCCTGGGGGACCCCACTATTCACATCCCGCCAGGTCGAGTACAACCCATCCACCACCACTCTCCGGGTGTGCCCCATCAGCCAATTTTTGACCCATCCAACTGTGTAGGCATCAATGCAACAGTCACTCAATTTATTAATGAGAATGGAGTGAGAAACAGTGTCAAAGGCCTTCTTAAAGTTCAGAAAGACTACGTCCACAGTGACACCATCATCCAGGGATTTAGTTACCTGGTCATAAAAGGCCATCAGGTTGGTCTGGCAGGACCTGTCTTTGATGAACCCATGTTGATTTCCCCTGGGCATGATCTCCCCTGCTGGCCCCTCACAGATGTGCTCCTTGATAATTTTTTCAAGGATTTTCCCAAAACAGATGTGTGGCTTATGGGCCTATAGTTTTCTGGGTCCTCCTTTCTCCCTTTCTTAAAAATGGGGGCCACATTAGCTAGTTTCCAATCTCCGGGCACCTGGCCCGTGGACCACGATCACTTGTACAGCCAGGCCAAGGGCACAGCAATGACCCCCACCAGCTCTCTCAACACCTGTGGGTGGAAGGGCATCAGTGCCCACAGCTTTAAAAACATCCAGCCCTTCCAGAAGATCCCCAACTACATCTGCACAGACCTGAGGCCTTGCAGTGCTATCCCCAAGACTGCCCCTACCTGTGGTGGGAGAGCTGTCCTGGTCCCTGTCCAAGAAAACAGAGGCAAAGAACTTGTTAAAAATTTCGGCTTTCTCATCTTGCATAGCCACAAGATTACCATTTGAGTCTAGCAGGGGCCCTACATTACCCAGTGCCCTCTTCTTATTCCCAATGTATTTGAATAAGAACTTTTTGTGGTCCTTAATCCTGGTCACTAACCTGAGCTCCACCCCCACCTTGGCCTTCCTAATGGCCCTCCTACATTCACGAGCCAAGGAGCAGTATTCCTCCTTGGTGATTGCCCCTCTCTTCCACTGGGTGTACACCTCCCTTTTGGCCCTCGGGCATTCTCAAATGCCTTTCCTGAGCCATGGGGATTTCAGAGCACTTACCCCCTTTCTTTCTCTCGGGGACTGTCACACCGAGCCTGGAGGATTGTCCCCTTGAGGTATGACCATCCCTCATGAATTCCCATATCCTCTATCTACACCATCTGTGTCCTGTTACCTGCCAGTCATCAAGACAGCTGAGGTCCTGGGACTCCTCTGGGAAGCAAGGGCTGGGGCTCCCCTCCACTTCCAGAGGAGTCCTGGGACCTGCATAGCAGGGAGTAGTAAGGGCAGCTGGCTCCATTGTGCAGGGCTTCCCCTGGTAGTACAGAGTTACACAAGTGCCACACAGAGCCCCGGGTGATAGAGGTGAGCTGGCCGGGCTACACTCCTTGCCACCACGTGCTGTTGGGCAGCTGTGCCTGCATGGGGTATGAGCTCCCCCAGCACCCACCCTCTGCTGCTGCTGCTGCCGCTGATGGCAGGGGCTGTGCACCAGAGTGTGGGGGGCAGGCCCCCACACTCCCCCACACCCCACAAATGCCACAACCTCCCAACATATAACATACACACCTCACATACCCTATTGCCCCCACACACATAGCCACACCCCCTCACAAACCCCATCGGGGAGGGAATTCCAATGATAAAGGTCAGGGTTTAGGGGCAGGACTTCCAGTCCCAAGATGGCGACCAGGGGGTGGGGGACTTGTCACCAAAATTCATTAAGCAGTCCTCCAGCAGGGGGGCAGGCAGGAGCACCAGTGCCCCCCCCCCCCCTTGCAATCAGCAACTGGGAGAGTGGGAGTACCAGATGCAGCGCTACGGCCACTTCCTGGTCAGTGAGTTTTTCTCCTCTCAGCTTTCCTGAGGCTGCTATGGGAACACCTCAGAGACATTTTAAACTGCAGAAATTCTGTCTCAAGGGTACCAAGTTCCTGGCAGGAGGTGCCTTAGTGATGGCAAGCTCTTGGTTTGCTTCAGTTAATTCATTATCTGTGTCCTGTTACCAGACATCAAGATAGATGAGTAATACTATTTGTGTACAGTGTGAATGAGAAACAGATGAGAATCATCTATATACACTGTTAGCATTTAAGCCCTAAGGAGTGTCACAGTTTCTCACAGTGGCTGGATATAGGGCTTAACAGGACAGCAGAGAGAACCATACGTGAGAAAGGGTCCTGAAGGCCAAGGAACCAATACTCAAAGACAATTATAGCCATAGAATTTCAGGGGCTCTCTCCTGACTACATGCCATTGCTCATGCAGCAAGGGAGACAGAGCATTGTATAAATCAACCATATTAAATACTGCCAAGAGGTCAAAGAGTGTGTACAGAATGTTTTGTTGCTGTCTAGATATGCCAGAAGATTGTCCTTAAGCACCATCGATTCTATATCCACTCTATATTGTAACCTGAAACTTGACACATACAGGATACTACTACCTGTAGACATACACTTGAAGATGGCGCTTTGCTATATTAGCAACTTGAAAGCATAAAAACAATGCCATGAATAGATGTGCAGCTATCACAACTGCACTCAAAATTTAAGGACACATTTGTACATGCACACTTGAAAAATCAGGCCTCAACATTAATTTGCTGCTTGAGATTATCTGACCCACTCTTACATTTGATCTTTTCTGATGTCAACTTCTTCCATATTTTAAAGCACACCCTGCAGAACAACACACACCCTACCAAAAAACAGTCAGTGGAGGAGGCAAACCACATAAGCAAACACACATTCATGCCTTTATGAGTTCACGTTTAATGTGTTATGCTTTGTTTTGTTTTGTTTTCTTGTGGGGGGTTTTTTGGTTGGAAGTTCTGAATGCCTTAATGATGAAAAGAAAGATCATTTGTATTTCTCTTTCTGTAAGGCAAATGCAAAGCACCTCACAGTTGGGAGAGGAGTTAAGATGACTTCAGCCAGACCAGTATTGAAATATCTCTCTCAATTGCATTAACTCAATCTACTAAGCAGCAGAATCAAGCCGGGTACTTTGAGTGAGAAAGATAAATTCTACCAACCTTCCTGTAATTTTTTCTTCTCTAACATGAACAGCTGGTATTCAATGATCCATTACAACTGAATAATTGCTCCTCAGCTTCCAAGAACAGAATCTCTTCATTCTTTTATTTTTATTCATTTCTCTTTAGCTTTGCAATGTAGTCCCAGCAGGTGGAATAGTTCAGAAAACTGAACAAGCAACCCCCTAGAGCAGTGTTTCTCAACCCACGGGTCATGACCCAAAAGTGGGTTCCAAGAGTATATGAAAGGGTAGCAAACAAACTTTTAAAAATGGCTCAACAAACTTAAAAATTTGATTCTCCTTTAAAGGAGAAAAAGCATGGGAAACCACAGGTTCCCGTTGCAGGCTGGAACCCATGCTGCCACTGCCCAGCCTGGGCTGGGCTGGCTCCAGGCTCGCTTGTTGGGGCTGAGCAGCAGCAGCAGTGGCAGCACAGACAGTGTGGAGCAGCTGCAGGGCAGCTCACTGGTAGCGGTGAAGGAACCACACCACACCCTAGCGCAGTGCAGGCTCCAACCGGCTGGAGCAAAAATAGCCCAGTGGCAGTGAGGGGGAGGGGCTGCGCAGCAGTTTCTGTGCTGAGCAGCAGTTTCTGCCCAGTTGCTGCTGCTGCCACTGGGCAGCTTCAACAGTTACCACAACATTGTGCAGCTAAAGAAAGAATAAAAAAGGAGAAAAACACCACTAATAATGGAGAATCAGCGCACAGGAGGCAAAATGAACCTTGCACCACTGTTGTGAACCTTCCTGCTGATCTAGGAGTAGGAAGAGATCTGTTGTGATATGAAGGATGCCCCATAAGTCATCTTTAGCAGCAACATCAGGTTTTAAGAGAGCATGGAAGTGCATTTTTATGAAAAGCACAAAGAAAAAGATAGCCTGTCCCTCTGCACAAGACCCTTAAAGAAGTAGCCAAGGAGTGAAGGCACTTTATGTTCCAGGAAAAACTTGTGGTTTGTGTAAAAGAACTATTTCTTGTTCCATTCACATCTTCAATATAGCCTTCCAGCATGGCAAAAAGATAATGTTTCAAGTCCCTCTGAGGTAGCCAGGGGAATAAACTTCCACCCTCTACCTCCCCTGTGCAAAATGAAATTTCTTTTCTATCTAGGATGACCTGGTGAGGGGGCTGCGAGTGCTCAACCACCTGGGCAACAGCGATCATCGCCTGCTGGAATTCACCATCCAGCGCAAGGTGGCAAAGGCATGTAGTAAGGCAGCGGCCCTAGATTTTAGGAGGGCAGACTTCAACGAGCTAAGGAGGATAGTTGGAGGAGCACTGAGGTCCCGGGGGGAGGGGAGCAGGTGTCCAAGGAGAGTGGTCACTCCTCCAAGCCCAAAGGAAGGTAATCCCAACAAGGATCAAAGGGAGCAGGAGAGCACACAAGCCTCTGTGGCTCACCAAAAGAATCCAGGAATGTCTCCTTGCTAAAAAGGAGACTTATACCCAGTGGAAAGATGGGGTCATCACCAGGGAGGACTATTCTGTAGTTGCTCGGGGCTGTAGGGGGGCAGTTAGGAAGGCCAAGGC
>NW_017728915.1:15641817-15655488 GCF_001723895.1 Crocodylus porosus
CGGACTAGATGATCTGCTCAGGTCCCTTCCGACCCTAGAAACTATGAAACTATGAAACTAGGAGAACTTTTGCCATGTTTGAATTCTCTAACATGCCTGAAGAAGGATATGCATACCTGAAAGCTTGCAAAGAAATTATTTTTCTAACTGTTTAGTTGGTCTTACAAAAAATATGGCCTCTTACCCAAGAGCTTTGTTTAAGTCCCTCTGAGGTATTTTTCATGTGGACCTCAACCTAGGAAAGGCCATATCTGTCATGCAGAAATACAGGTTTTCTATGGTAAGCCTTGCAGTTACTTTTTATAATGACTCATATAAATATGCACACAAAAAAGTTGTCAGCCTGATATGGGTAAATCAATTAATCTGAAATATAAAATGTCTACAACAACTTGGCAGAAACGCTACAGAACACAGTATAATACGAATCTGGCAGATAAGAGGAAAACAAAGAGATTACTGCAATTTTGACATTTTTATGATTCCTGAAACTTGCAAAAGCACTGGCCAGGCCTCACCTGAAGCACTGTGCCCATTTTGGGTTCCACACTTCAAGAAGGATGTGGACACTTTGGCAAGAGTACGGCATGGGGCAACAAAAATGATCAGGGGCCTGGGAGAAGAGACTTATGAGGAAGGGCTGAAAGAACCATGTTTATTTAGCCTGGAGAAGAGAAGACTGAGGGGGGATTTGATAACAGTCTTCAAATACCTGAAAGGTGATTATAGCTAGAATGGACATAAGCTTTTCTGTGGCTCTAGGGGATTAGACTAGAAGCAATGGACTCAGGCTGCAACAGGTGAAATTTAAGATGGAAATTAGGAGGAACTTTCTGATTATGAGGGTAGTCAAGCATTGGAATAGGCTACCTGGAAGTTATGCAATCTCCATCCTTCAGAAGCAGGTTAGAAAGACACTTGGCTGAAACGGTTTAATCTGGAATGATCCTAACTTTCAGCAGGGAGCTGGACAAAATGACCTTATGCAATTCTTTCCAGCCTTACATTCCTATGATCTAAGACACCTTGGGTCTGGATCTACACTACAACTGAAATGCCATGGGGGTAGGGAGGGAGGTATAGAGAGGGAAATAAAACTGAAAACCAACTTTTTCAGGCTTTTCAAGGCTCTTTAAAAACTTTTTGTAGGTCTTTCAAAATCACCTGTTGTATTAATACTTCTCATCTAATGATTTGTGTAGCTTCAGCCTAACTAGGGTGGTGGAGATATAAGCTGAATTCCCTATTCCAAGGCTTTCCCATGGATAAGTGCCCTACCTTAAAATGGATTAGAAACAGGAATGCAGGAATAGCTCCTCTATGAAATCAATGGTTATACATAAAGTTTTCTCCCACAATAAATGTTTCCAACATGCTCCAGCTGAAAAAGATGATCTACAGTTTTCAAAATGAAATTAGACTAAGACAAGAAAACTACCTGCTGCTATTTTTCCATTTGTTTTAAAGCACCTTCAGAGGAACATACATCTCCAGTTTAGAGGTGTATGTATTCGCTGCACTTGGTCTAGCTATCCTTTAAACACTTTATCTTGTTTCAGTGACAAATCAGTTTTGCAGAACAGATTTAAAGGTGCAGGCGGAGAGGAATCTTCACTCCCTTTCCCCAGTGAAGTAGCTCAAAAAATCTCCCAAAATAATACAGCAGATAGGTGGGTACATTTTTTTAAATCAAATTTGATTTTCCATTCAGTTTACTTTTATTTTAGATTTGATTTCCAGGAGGGTCTTTAAAAGAGGTAGCTTCCATGTGCTTTGAGATTGGAAGATGTACAAATCTCTCCAAGAGAACAAAGGCAAAATATAAGTAAGTACAAACTCTCATTTGAGATTAATGTGCTCATTGAAGGTGTGACCCAAAAAAAAAAATCACAAATGTCATTGGAAGCATGCAGCACAATATCAAAACTCTGCCTGAAGTACACAGAATTAGACACATGCATCAACTTCAGTGGCCTGTTCATTAGATCCTCATAGATTTATAGTCTAATATAATAAAGGGGTTAGTCCGTCTGTCTGTCTGTCTGAAACACTCTTGGAGCATTCTGATTGGTTACTGAACCAATCAGAGTGCTCCAAGAGCGTTATGGACAGGAGGCAGTGGCAGCGGTGCGCCACCGACACTCGGCCCTGCTCCTTGGAGGCAGTGGTGGCAGCACGGGGTGCTGATGGAGGGGGGAAAGGGGCAAGCTTCCCCCTCCCCCCCCGCTCCTGGAAGGTAGCAGAGACAGGGTTAAGCTTAGCAAACTCCCCCCGAACCTCCGTCATTCTTGACAGGCAATTCACTAATATTTCAATATTTTTTTTGTGTGTGACAACATAAGCTTGTTCTCTTTCAACATGAACCATTATCCAAATATTGGGGAAGGGGAGAGAAACAAGAAAACCCCAGTGTTTTCTACCCTGCTCCATTTTATAACCCTAAAACCCTTCCAGTAGATGAACACAATTCATGTAGCTAGTGGTGGGGGATGGAGTCAGACAAGCTGGATTCAATTCCTTCCCCACTTAAGAAAGTAATTTAAAGAAATTAAGACACAAAGAAGTTTATCTGTAAAAACGGAATTAATGATGTTTACTTTTGTAAAGAGCTCTGAGACTGTGTATGAAAACACACTCTTCTATGTATTATTACTCCAGCTAGGAAGCACAGGTGTGCGACCCTGGAGACATATGCTGATGTTGATCCATAAATCTGTCAACAGGAGGTGCTGGTAAAACAGATGGCTCACATTCCTCTGTTAACCACAACTCCCTTTCTCTAAAAAAGCCCAGGTATGTCAACTAATCAGTCTACAACAGGCCAGAGTTTTACTGGGCCAGGAAGTCACAGCAAAGAACAACAAAGCCAATAGCACTACTTCTAAAACTGAACCAACAAAGAGTTTCAGAAAGAAAACGCTGCTTTCACACCTCCACTTCCCCACCTCCCCCTAGAAAATACGTAAGGCTGACACGATGAGCCAGCAGGAAAAAAAGCTAAGCTAAAAAGTCTAAGGAAAAAGATGAAAGTCGCCTCTACATGAACCTACGTGCAGCACAATATCAAAACCATGCCTGAATGCCAAGCAGTGCTAAGTATACAGAATTAGACACACTTTCAACTGTATGCAAAACCATAGCCACACACTATTTTAAAAACCTGAATTACATGAGCTGTGACATGTTGACCTCCAGGGTCAGAGGGATTACAAGCACATATACCTTCTAACATCTTTTTTATTATTATTTGAGAATTACCTCTGATATTAGGAATTTCAATTGCCTATCTTGATAGCTGAAAATTGAGGACACTAAAATTTCCTTGTAATGTTACTGTAGCAACAGCAACTACTGAAGGATTTATGCTACAGAATCTGAATTTGAAACTGTTCTGATCCAGTGTTTTAGCAAGCAGACAGTATTGCAATACAGGGACCAGGCTGCCATGCACATTTCCATAAAAGGAATCATAGGGCCACAGTACCACATCAAAGCTAGAGTTTAGCAGATTTCCCTCCCCCCACAAAGTCTTTGAGACGGAGACTTCATACTCTAGAATTTAATATCTTTTCCTCCCTCCCCCCCATCAGCCCTTTTGTCTGCGTCTCTGTTCTCTAAGAGCTAACAGATGTTGATGCCATGAAGTTTCAAAGAAAACTTTTGATGCCCACATAACTCACTACAACTAATATATTCCAAGAATGCTTGTAGCTCAGGAAACACTGGGGTGAAAAAACAGAGGAGAGGGGGCAAATGTCTACACTGAATAACCCTTGAGAGAAAATAAATAGTTGACTTCAAAGTCACTGGGGAATTCTTTAACAAGCTCTTTCTTCCGCAAAACACAGAAAAAATTCATTTGAGCCTGGAATTCCCAATGGGAAAAAACCCCAAATAAACAGCAAAGCAGGGGAAAGTTTCAGATAGGATGCCTGTTTAAGTCATCAGCAAAATGCAATGTTCTAAACATTGCAAGCAGCCTCGATTGTGCCTAGTCATGAAAGCACCCTTGCAAAACCCAAAGATAGCAATGACTATAAAAGATTCATACCCTAGAGCCCAAAAGGAGCCGAAATCTGCTTGCTGGGCTTCAACAGTCATCAACACTTACAATTATTCTATTCAAAGAGCAGTTTCTAAGTAGTGTCTTGCAAAATAATCACCAAAGACTATTTGACAGGGGAAGGAAGTATTTGCTCTTTCAGTGTTGTGGTAAATGCCAGACAATTGGATTTTGAGCCTAGGCTGGGAAATTTGCTTATCCATTTCTCATTTGGCATCTCTAATAAATCACTTTGCACAACCTGATGCTTCATGAACACAGCTATTCCTGCCTTTTCTTCTGGTCAAACTCTTCCTGGGAGCCACTAGGGGTTTTGGGGGGGAAATGGGAGAAGGAAGGGAAAGAGAATGCAAACACATCTATTCCCACATCTAGAGGGTCATGCTGCATCGTTGTACACAATTCAGGATTCAATCTTGCATTCACGATGCAGGCAAATCTCCCATTGAAGTCTGTGGGAGACCTGCCTGAAAGAGGACTGCAGGATCAAGCAGTCTATGATCACAGAATTACAAACAGTAGGAATCCACATTTCACACTGCCTCTATCAGCAGTCTTCTGGAGACTTGGAATCTGCCCTACATTTGAAAGAATATAAAATTCAAGTGCAAAAAAACCCAGTTTCAATCTTAACATCCTCCCATCTCAACCACAAACCCTGTAATCCATTAAATTTACCCAATCTATCAAGGTATTTGTGAGGCTCTCAAACAGCTCAGTATTTAGAAACAAGAACAAACAAATGGACACAATTTAATAGTTTAAATAATTCTATCCAGGTTCTTCTCAGCTTGTAATTTAAACTTAAACTACTTTAGATGAACAGGTATGGGTTTTGTTTTTGAAGGTTTAGGGTATTCCCTCCTGACTTTCATTCTTAGCTTAGTTTACAATTCATGCGATCAGCTCTTCTTTTACAGCTGCAGGAGTGGAACGGAAGGTCACTTTTCAGAAGGGTTCAAATACAATCCACCTCTCCGCTCTACAATGCCTGGAACTATTCCTTTTTCACAGCTCACTCAGTTCCAAGCACCATGCTATGCGTCTGCTTTCATCTGCAGAAAATCTTTCCCACAGCAGCTCAAAGTTTACTGTCTTCTACCCACTTCAGTTGTTGCTATTCCCACATATGCAGTCTTTCCAGAAAACTGTCCCCAAGATACAGTGGCTATTAGCTTAGGAAAAACAAGAGTCAAATGTTATATCAGATTTATTCAGACCAAAAGATGTGCCTAGTAAAATCATTCCTTTACGTTTCTTCTGCTGTACTGCTTTGGGATTACTTAGTTCTTATGGAACAAGGAAGAACAAGCTCAAAATCTGAGCATAACTTTAAAAAGTAAAACACCATACAAAACTGGGAATTGCTCCTCATTTTAGAGAGTTGCTACTGAAGGATGGACAAATGTCAGAAGGTTGAGATATTTAGCATCCCTAATTTCAAAGACTTATCCAAGCCCTCCAAACATCACTTGCGTAGGAAAATGGGGCTGCCAGTCTTTCTAAGACAGTCAGATACTTCCAGAAGTTAGGCCAAGAGAGACATCTGGTGTATTAAATGTCTTTCAAATCCTACAAATCCATGTCTATCTCTACCACGCATCTCTGATTGTTGCAAACATAACATTCCATTTGCACCAAATTGCAATTTCATCATATCTCACAGTGGTACGCTCAAAAACATCCCAACATAGACTGTTTTCTTACTGTGTTGTGGGTTTTACCTACCTTCCTTTGAACATACTTCAGCCTTTGATAATTATAAAACAACCCTATCTTTCACTAAATAAAAGAAGAAACAAAAAAGCTAAACAACATATTAAAATATGGGGGTTTTTTTAAGATGGCTCTTACTCCTGTTGCCACAAGTGAAAAATGAATGAGTATCCTTTACCCTAAATTACAGTAATTTTTCTTTCCAGCAAGAGCTAAAATTTCTTCTACAATCAAGCTAAAGAAAAACACCGCAATGACTCTCAATACAAGTACTTAATCAAAGTTGATGGACGCTTTGCTTGGGTAAAAACTTTGGAACCTGGACCAACCACAACAATATGATCAACTTGTAAAGTGCCTTCTTACTGCTTTCCATGTTCAAAGTACTGTCCAAACATTAATTAAAAAGGAAGCGACACATCCAGGCTTTCATTGAACTTGCTGCATTATATCAGCTGGCTGCTTAATTTTACAGTTTACGCTCAACTAGACAGCTTAAGTAATTTTTACTAAGACAAACCTGAATTAAAAAAGTTTCATGGATATTTCATGGACATTTCTCCTTCACACATCCTAATTCCTCTGGGCTGGCTCTCTGCAGTTTGCAATTCCAGTCTTAAAAAACATTTTAGTGGCAATTAACATTCCCGAGATTTCTCTCTGCATTTTTTTTTTAATCTGCCAGAGATGCAATCAATGTATTTCTAACTGTACATCTTCAGCCCTCAAGTTTCAGTGCCTGCAGCCTATGTACCTCTGTGTTGGAGGCTTGCAATTTCTTTCCCAGTATTTGGTGTTTTTTCTTAAAGCTCCATTTCCTAGAACTATATAAACTATAAGAATCTCAGTTTACTAAAAAATACTTTCTAACCCTTCCAATTACAGATGTGATAAGTATGACATGTTGCAGTCAGAAAACAATTAATACCCTTTTTTTTTTTGCTCATTTTTCAAATCTTGGGGGTTGGGTTCATTTTCCATGGGAACGGCAATACTGAAAGGACTATGCATCTTTTAATTAGCTGCTCAAGGTACAAGCTAACACAGAAGAGCTAGGTATAAATCATTTGAAACATGCCTGTCCAGTGCAAATGGAGCTGTGATACAAACAGATGGGTCATTCCTCAATACAGCTCAACTAATGGGACATATTTGAGAAAGTCTTTATGTGGAGGTTAATTTTGCACTATCTGAGAAAGAAAGGCTCTGAGCATAATTCTACCTTGTGAGGATGGGTGCAAGGCAAACATCCTGAAAGGCACTAGGAATGATCTCCACTGCAGCTTGGGATATAACTTGGTCATTGCTCATAACCCTGTTCACACACACAATACATGTGTGTTAGCTTGAATACAGCATTGTTTTCAAACTGAGCTAGCTGGTGTATCAGGGATTTCTTTCGAGGCTTGAGGGCTGCTGACACTTGAGCTAGTAATGTAGTCAAAATGCAGTTATTATTCCATACTGCTAACATAAACACAGTATAGTACAGGTGTTATTTTATAACATAACCCCTCATACTCAAACACACCTGTGAAGGATAGTCACTAGCTATTACAGTGATCAGCATGGTGGAAGAACACAGAATATGTCTATACTATTCCTGCAGTGATCCCTAGACCGCTGGTAAGAAATGGGAGCAACTAGGAAGAGCTTCTTTCTTGGTGACAGTTTCACTGAGGCAGCATGGACATACCCAGTGGTAGGCAGATGGATGCTCTGCATAATGGGGAACACTGTTCTGAGAGGGTTCGCACACCTAAGCATTGCTGTGAATCCTTTGAGGTGCAGCACAAAAGATAAAGCTGACTGATCTACAGCTGTGCAGATCTTGGGGCCACATCTTCCAAGGAAGACATGATGGATACCAAACCTGTGAAATTTAGGCAAGGGGAGACAGGAGAAAAAAAATCCTACCTAGTCTCTAGAACACCCCTGCCCAGTACATTCCCAGTTACTTAGCAGTGATCCAGAGCAAAGCATCCCCTGCCCACCTCTCACTCTGCAAGGACTTAAAATTCAGGAATAATAATACTTTTATGTGAAAAGAGAAAGGAATCACAACATTGTTATTGCAGCAATATGCTAAGCTACTGTATCATTTTATTATCGTTTTCCTTCCAAGGGTAAAAAATTAACTACAGGATTCATTCCTTACATGCTATGAAACATCTGAGTAAGAACTAGAAACATCATATAAGCTAGAACTGCACACATGATGGGACTCCTCCCCCACGCCCCACCATGAAAATATTTTATTTTTCATTGCACAACTGAAAACTGGGTAATTCCCAGTCAAAATAACAGGGGGCAAATTAAAATGTCCAATAAGAAACAAACATTTTCATAGAAAGATGATACTTTGGGGATAATTGTCATTCTCCCAAAATGCCAGTTTTCTAGCAAAGAAGATTTGATAGGAAATTTTCATCCAGGTGCACAAAGAACTTATGAAGCCATATGGCTCACATGGAAGCAAAGCAAATCTTCCTTAAAGAAGCAGAGCCAGCCCTAGGCTTCCAAAACTCTACATGAGCTAATGCTTGTAAGGTCTTATCCAGCTCCTGCTTTACCTGCTTTATTATTTGTTCCACTACTGCCAGATACAACTATGACACACAGATGCACTGCAGCTACTGCTTGTCTGCCTGTAAACACTTATGGTTCCCTATTACTGCTTACTTCCATCAAAAGCCTGCTTTTTTACATGTTCCAAACCAAGAAACTAAGGCCCCTAGCACATGTTCATTTAATGGTACAATGGGCTCCGATTCCTGATCCCACAAGTGTATGGCAGGAAGTGCAATCGCACAATCGGGGATCAGATTCTAATCACACCATTACTGCTTACCATCATAATCCTGATATTTGCCTGCACTGGCAAATTGGAAGAGAAGTTCCCACAGGTACAACCTAGCCAGCAACCCTGATTGACAGGTGGCCCCTGGGACCCTACGAGGGTCTTGAAACAGCTGCAGTATGGTTTGGGGCTGGGCTGACAATTAGGTGATTTTTGGCCCCAGCTGGAACAGCTTGAGACTGGGTATGTCAGGACCAGATCCAAAACTCAGCTGAAAGTCAAAACCCCAAGCCCTGCAGTTCTGACTAAGCTATTGGGTGTGGGGGCTCAGAATCTCCCAGTGGGGGAGCAGGGGGGTGGCAAGAACCTGCAGGGGACTTAAACCCTGCCAGGAGCCTCCTATCCCCCATACATGGCAGTCCAACCAGAGCTAGCAGGTATGGGATTTAAAGTCCCCAGCAAGAAGGCCACCACAGTAGTGTTCTTTAAAGCTCCCTGTCTGCCTGGTACAGGTTCCAGGACCAGTGAGCCCAAGATCAGGGAAATGCTCCAGGAATCAGAAAGGGGTGCCAGGACCAGGATGTGTGCCATCCCCAGCCCAATCCCACTTACATGGGAGTGGAGAGCTTTGTCCTGGTCCCAGGGACTGCCCCATGCCAGATCTCTATACTCAGCTGAGCGTGGGGCTTTGTCATGGGTCAGCCACAAGTTCAATTTAAGGCGCAATACAAATGAACCACAAAGATCATCCACATTACACTTGGAATATCTTTGTGACACATCTGCTACAGTATCATGCCATGAATCAGCTTAAAAGTGTAGCCAGATGCCTATTTATGGCATTGTTGTTAATACTTTAACCATGTAAAAAATGAAAAATGCAGGGCCCTAAGAACTGGAGCTAAAAACAATACTGCATGAACCAACAGAGGGCAGTCAGGTGATTCAATATCTGCTACAGTCTGCTGGCACTTGGGTTAGGTACAGCAATAGGTTCCCTAGCTAACAAGTGTTCTTTACCCAGAACCTATCCAATGCAGTTCCTTAATCCCCTCTAGTAGTGACTGAGCCACAGAAAGAACCTGCCACACCTCTGCCAACAGAAGTGGATTCTTTGCTCATTAAGTACAGCTTATGCATTTAGTTCCTTAGGTCACATGTTCCATCCCTGCTGCCAATAATACATCCAGAGATGTGGGATTACATGTGCTCTCATATATAATACAGGAGACCAGAAATATAAATCTACATGCCAGACAGCCTACAAGAATATAATCTGCAGAAGCCAAAGCCCAGCATAAGGAAAAAGCTAATCAAAATGAATAAATGCAACGCTACAGATAAAAGCTACCTGAACAGTATCTCCACACTCATAGCTCACTTCTTTACTCACGTCTATCTCTTATAAAAGTCTCTGCTTGCCTGCACACAGGAGCTCCAGCCTAGAAATACGTGATGCTTTCTGCAATCTCTCAGGCCTTGTGTTTGGCCACTGCTTTTTCCATCAGCAACACAATCACGCCTGGGACCTCCAGTGACCACCTCTCTCCGAAGAGCAGAGGGGTAGACAAGTGTTAGCGATGTTAGTCTGAAGTCAGGCAGAAGTCAGGGCAAAGTAGTACCAAAGGCCAAGTGCACAAGTTACACTTATTGCACAATAAGTGCACAGAGAGCACACTACAGCCATAGCCAAACAGATGGTCAGGACACATAAAAAGCTGTAAATATGGCAGATCCCACACTAAGATAACCTTACATGGATGTGACTTCAGCACTGTAGGTTAGAGCATTTTAATGAATATCTGTATCAGATCCTACTGCAACTCATGCTAGGTCACTTCCCTCCAGCAACCCCTGTGGCTTTAAGGCAGCCCACCCACCTCCCCCTCCCAGGGCAGTGTTCTAGCCTTGGCCACAGCTTGTCTGGTCTGCCGGAGTGCTGGGCCAGCCCTCCCCTAAGCTTTAAGTGACCCATGTGTCAAAACCCGTTACTAGCCCCCCACACCTTTTTCCCTCCAGCCAGTTACGAGCCACTGTCTGATATGCTCAGTATGCAGATTCCATCTACACTGCCTGGGCATTTGTAAACATCACAGCTTGCAATTAAGTGCTGTGCTGATTGCTGGACACCACATTCCCACAGAGGGCTGTCCAGGATGTTCATCTTGTACAGTGTTAGTCTGAAGTGTCCGTATCTAGATCTCAGTCTATTCAACTTGACCCACGCTTCTCTGTCAAGGTCATGCCCAATGAAGGACCCATTTGCTGTTGGTATAAAATGCCACAGGAATGGATTTAAGACCAGATTACTCCGAACAATCATTTCATTTCCATTCACCCCACCCCTTACCTAAAATTAGCACAACACACAAAGCCACAGTAGCCAGCCTGCCAGGCTCTCCACAGGCCCAGACCTGGCAGCAGGGAAGTGGTTAGGGTCTGTCTTCTTATGTCACTTGGTCTAATGCTCTAGACTGTAGGGAATACATATGTGTAAGTTGTGCAGCCTGTTATGAGACTCTGCACACAGTTAAATACAGTGCTGAGCTTTTTTGTGAGATCTTCTGAACCATACAGGACCACAGTAATCTTCTGGGGCATACACCATTGCAAGCAGAATGGTTCTGAGCACTTTGAATTTGGTGAACCATGTCATGCTGGCTAAATGTCTTAAGGCAGAGATTTTACTGCTGACCACCTGAATAAGATGCTTATAGGTGAGGGAACAGTCTAATGCAACTTTTTTGATAGGCTGTGGTATGTTCATGGGGAAGCATGAGGTTGCCCGCTCTGATATTCAGTGTGCTCTTGAGCCAATGATGGTCAATGTGGAAGACTAATGATACTGATTTATTGATGCTCCCCACTGACCTCATGCCCTCAAACGTGCCCCCCCGCCTTTACGCCACTGGCCTGGAAGGACACAGGCACCAGGGCTAGTACCCCTATTGTTGTTGGGGGCTTATCAGTCTGTGTTAAATCCGGTTAACTGGCACCTAGCCACCCCACCCCTAAAGGTTGCATTGCTTTCCTAAGAAAGGTCAACGTGTTTACGTGGATACACCTAATGCAAACCTGCACCCAAACACACCCTAAAAGACAGAAAGCTTTTTCTGAGCCCCACAGCAGAGGTTTAACCAAGTCACAACTGAAGGCACGTCTCTGGGTGCCATTTGGCAGAGCACGTATTTATAAGCACTGCTGCAGGTAAGATGAAGCAGGAAACAGGAATTTTCCCTAACAAACCTCTCCCTGCTCCCTCCATCCCTCTCCACTCCTGGAGAACTGGAGAAGGCTCATCCGTCTGGGCCTAGACACTTAGTTCCCAGTCCTCCCAGCTCTTACAGGAGGGAGATGAACCCAGGTGTCTGAGTTTTCCTAGCTGGGAGGCAGTCTGCTGGTGCTCCAGGGTGTGGTCAGTACCAGGTTGTGAGCAGCTGCAGTTTCCAACCCCAGGCAGGGGGAAAGGTTCTGGACAGGGGACTCACCATAGGTCCCTCGTTTCCCCCTTGTCTTCAGACTCTGCATTTGTGTATGGGAGGCTTAGTCATGAAGCCCAAGATGCTGGCTCCAGGATGGTTGGCCAGACACCTGCAGAACACTGTAGATAGGTGCATAGACATCACCAGCAAAATAAGAACCAAATGCTCACGGTGGGGGGCTGGAATGGACAGGTAAGCAATTGCTTGCACTTGAACAAGCCATCCAGGCTCAGAAACGCATTGCAAAGGTCCAAGAACAAGGTCTACAGCTGGCGATCTGCTGAGGCAGGCCACCCGTGCTGCTACAGAGCTGAGTGCCGCAACACCAAGATACGGAGTGCATGCACAAGGTCAAAGACTACTTGGGATCCAACTAGAACACCTCTCAGTGGTATTAGCACTACCTCCCCATGGGGATACAGTTGCTTCTCAGGCAGAAGTGGTGCCCAGCCCCCGCCAACATGGAGAGCCCCACTCTGGGGACTCCTCCTTGAGGCGACATGCCCAAGAGTCCCACAAAGAAAACGGAGGTGGCCCTGGAGTGACCATGGAGGAATGGCCCACACCACACATTGACTAGGAAATGCTGAGGGGCAAAGGAGACCTGGAACAGGAGATATGGCACTTGTGAGCCCCTAATCCACAGTCCAAGGAGCCAGGAAGGCATCCAGCAGGGCCCACTCAGAAACCCAATGCAGGAACTGGCAGTGACTCAGCCCACCTTCCAGGGCAAACATGCTACCCTGGACGCTGGTAGTCATCAGGCCCCAAAGGGTTCCAGGACAGTCCTGGAAGGTCACAGGAGCACTCAAAAGCTGGGGGAGAGGGTGCGGGGGGAATGGCCCACCAGCCCACTGGGCCAGGTCACTGCAGACCCAGGTCCTGCTGTGGGGGGGGCAGCATAGCCTCTGCATAGCCTCGTGTCCAGGTTCCTGAGTAGGGAGCATTCCACAGTTTTTCTTTATTATGTCCACAAAAAGTTTGGCAGCTGCAACACTTTAATTAAGCCAAGGGGAAGCAGTTCTGCACACAGCATTTCCCCTGCTGCCCCAAGGTTTAAGTTGTATCCCCACAGTTGCCTATCCCCTCCCCGCCTCAACATCATAACCATCCAGTGCTGCCAGAGTCTTTCCCCACTCTCTCAATGCTAACCGAGAAGGTGGTTCCAAGTTCTGGAGTGGACAACCTTCCACAGCTGATAAACACACTAGCAGTTTAGCAACTTCAACTTTTTGATTAAAATGAGGCAAGTCTCTTCTTCAGGCCATATTCCCTGGCAGCCCCAATATGTGCCCGGGGAGCGGGGAGAGGTGAAAGGGTATAGTGCCTGGCCAGCCTGGGTCGCTAGCTGTGATACCCATGATGCCGGGCCAGAGGAGCCTAGGGCTGGAGACCCATGGCCTGGTGCCACTGTGGGGACCCTTGAAGCCCTCCAGCCCTACTCATCTGGGGATGGCTCCCAGTCCACATGGGTGAGGAGCTACTGGGCCAGGGCTTCACAGATCCAAACAGCCTGATACTGTGTGGGGCCAGGCCCACCAGCATTGGCAGGCACCCAGGACACATGCACGCGCGCGCGCGCACACACACACACACACACACACACACAC
>NW_017728915.1:15655588-15694919 GCF_001723895.1 Crocodylus porosus
ATCTGGGGATGGCTCCCAGTCCACATGGGTGAGGAGCTACTGGGCCAGGGCTTCACAGATCCAAACAGCCTGATACTGTGTGGGGCCAGGCCCACGGACAAAGAAACACACACAAAAACCCAGGTCTCACACACACACACACACACACACACACACACACACACACACACACACACACAACCCAGGCGTTCAGGATGCACACACACTTGGTGGGCATGCGAGGGACAGCCAGATGATGGCTTGTGGTCGGGATGATCTGCTACCACATCAGGCCCAGGTGCACGGCTGTGATGTCCCCGCCAGCCAGTCGGGGGTAGCTAAGCTATTCGGCTCTGCTCAGGATTCTTCAGTAGCTCAAGGAGCCTACAGGGTACACAGAGGCATGCAACAGCACCACCCTGCCACACACACCACCTGCTGGGCTTGGGCCATATAGGCAGGCTCCATACCTCGCCTCCCCCCCCAGAGGGTTAACATGTATTCTGCTTGCTCCCAACCTAATCCTGGGCACTTAAAGTTCAAAAGTTAGGCTGAAGCAGAAGTGCTCTTTCTGAACTCCTGTATTTAGCCTGAGAGTAACTGTTGGTTAGTGCCACCCTTTCTCATCTTCTGCCTTTAGACAACACATGCGAGGGTATAGGGGAGGGGGTTTACCATCCCAAAACTTCTCCACAGGACTACAAATCCTAAAAATTGGGTGGCAAATTACCAAGTGACATGAGTAAAAGCTAAGACCTATACCAAGTTACCATAGTTAAAGAAAGCAAAGCAACACAGCCATAATTCATCTCCAGTTGTGCGGCAAGGACAGGCAATCATTTGCTCACTGATTTTTAACATCACATTTAAAAAGAAAGAACAGAAGAAGTAGACTTCATCCTCTGCAACATTTACAGAATCTTCCACATTTTCCACAAGGATCAGACTTTTTGGAGGGGGACACAGATAAGCAGAGATTATATGCAGGGCAGTACTTACACCTCAGCCCCATGCTGCCATTAAAGGGATGACTCACATCTGTCTGGAAAGATTTTACTTACAGTAATAACTAACACCTGAAAGCCATCAGAAAAAAAGAGAAAAAAATCTCAGCGTTTCCCATTTCAGCTGGTTGGTCATTTCCTATGTTACTACTTGAAAGGTGTACTTTGAAAGATGCCCAAAACCAAAAAAGGCTGAAAGGGAGGGAAAATGCAATTTTTTAAAGACACCAAGATGGCAAAGGGACTGAGGGGAATTTATAAGACCCCAAATAATTTTTATTTTGAACATGGACCAGTTACAGATACCTCCCCACAATTGGCACTGCTTTCTCCACAGGTATTTCATTTTTATTTAACTAAGTTTCAAAGTACTGTTTAATTTCTCATATCCGAGGAGCAAATGGGAATTGGAGAGAAGAGAATAGATGTCATTTCCCACAGTACATGCAGCTCTGCCTTCATATTAGGAGTTTGCAGAAGGTTGTATGGGTTCCTAAAATGAGCACGTGATCATGCGACTTTGTAGCAATGAAGAGCATAATTCACTGAGCTACACTGGTCAAACACAGCAGACCCAATTCTAATATCAGACTTACAGTATTCTCACGGTCATGATACGACAATGAAGTATCATCCGTGTTGCTGATATCAGAATCAGACCCTCCTTGCTGGCTGAAGTGTCCCAACCCAATTCAGTTCATAGTTAGCCACAGTATCAACACTACTGATATCAAAGAAGCTATGTTTAACTTAAGTTGAAAACTCTTTAGGTTGCTCCACAAGCAAAATACTAAGAACCCGCCCAAGAGAAAGATGAAAGGAGCCAATCTCCCCTTTAAATTACCAAGCAAGCCTGGGCCTTGACTCCCTTTTCAATGGGAAGTCAAAACGTCTGACTTCAATCAGTTTGTATAAACCAGCTTTTGTTTTTCCTTTTACCCAAATGACTCCACTCTTAAGGATTTATTGTAACTGGATTGCTTTTCTACCCAGCAGGGAGCTGTAGCACTAGCAAAGCTGTTCCACACAGTAGGTTTTCCGCTGATTGAATTTCTAGACTTTCAGCTCTTCGGAAATGTTTGCTCTTGTACAAGCTGTCAGAGGGAAATTGTGTGCAGTCGATTTTGTCTCAGCTAAAGCCGAGTGGGGTTCCATATGCAGCCAGCAATGTGGAAATGAAAAAAGGAGGATCAATCAAATTGCTAAGGGGAAAAAAAGAAAAAGAAAAAAAGACTCCATCACAAAACAAAAAAACAAAGAGGAGAAGGGGCTTGTGGAGAGAAGGGAATGAGAAGGACATCATTTCCTTAAATACAATTCCTAAAAAGAACTAACAAAATCAAATGCTACAAACAGCTTTAATTTAAAACAACCATTGAAGGGACTGAATTGGCAGATTCTATTTAAGCAACACACATGTGCACGCAAATATCACACCATTTCCAAGAACAAATTATGCACAAGCACCTCACCCTTTTTGGATAGTCCCTACTAAAGCTACAGCCACCATATTTTAACAGTTAGCAGCAGTCATTTTAACCAACTGTGTTCAGTTTTTTCCACTGCACAACATATCCATCATAGCCATGGGAGACTGGTGCCTCCTGAGTACGAGGAGGCACCCACAGAAGCCAGCAGCAGCGGCAGCGGCAGGGAGGGGGCTGGTGAACACCCACAGACGCCAGCATTGGCATTGGGGAAGGGGCTGGCAAGCAGCTGCAGAAGCCAGCAGTGGTGTCAGCAACAGGGATGGGCCTGGCAGGGATTGCATGTGCCCCCCCATACCTCCCCTACCAGTTGCCTGTGATCACAGTGACCTGTAACCCTGCCTAACTAGAGCTGTATGAATCTAGGCAGAGTGCTTCAGCTGCTGTTCTTACCACAGAGAGCTGCAAATGATTGCTCAAAAGAGACTAACTTCAGCTGTTTAAGTCCTGGGCATTAATTTCTGAAGTCCACTTCACACTTAAGCACCTTGCAACCTTTCTGTACTACTTGTACCTGTCAGTTCAAACTGCTGCTGTGGATCTACCTTGTACTGGCTACTCTCTGCAAAGCCTCTGAGTAGACAGTCTCACTACACTTTGAGCATGAGGAGCTCATTTCCTTGTCAGGATGGAGTTAGCTGCCACGCACCAAGGCATTCTTTACGCGCATTCAGACTTTCCTTGAGGTGTTTGTTTGGAGTGGCAAATATGCTGTAAATTCACACCCAAGTTACTGCATGGTAACTTCCCCATTTTGACAAGCCTACCAATGTAATTAGAAGAGTGACATTTACCATAAAGAATAACGCAAGTGGGGATGTTTGTTGCCATTTTCCTTGCCCCCAGCTATCTTTCATCCTTAGTTGCAGGCTCCCTCCCATCTCCTTTTAACTCCCATCCAATTCACCTGTTCTTGTGGCTTAGTGATTTTCCTGCTTGGAGGCTACACTGACACACTTCCTCAAGTCAGCACATTGGCTTCTTTCTCTTTCTTGTCTGAGGCGGGCATCTGTGTTTCTAATCAACACAGCGGCCATGACAAAGCCCAGAGGATGAAAGGAAAATATCTTGGCTCCAAAGCCTACTGGAAGGACCACTTGATTGATCAAAGGCAGGAGGCACTGCTGTTTGCACTGTATTAGTTCAATGAACCTCATTAAGCACTCAAAAGATTGGATAAACAGTCATCTGCCCACTGTACGACATTCGCTGAAATATGAGGGATTTTCCCCGTCTTCTCTTTACCTTTTGGGTGGTGATAGTTGTTCTTTTGTCCATGTTTTAAAGAAAAATGTTAAAAAACAAGAGCAAGAGAGAGAAACCAAGTGAGAAATTACTGATCAAACAAGAAATGCCAGGCTGCAAATGATCTGAAACTTTGATCTGTCTTTACAACTGATTCTATTAAGATTCACTCCAGCTGTCCTAGTCATTAATGCTACCAGCACTCTGGTCTAGAAAACTGACTCTAGTGCTATGATAATGTACAACAGCTAAACAAAGTGTCGTCTCTCAGCTGTACTTTCATTCACAATTCCCAACAATTAAAAGCTATTGCTTTCCAATTAAAGAGACTTTGTCAATTAGATAGAGTTTCTGAAGAGTTAATTGAAATGCCCATTAAAAACAGAAAATAAGACTACATACTACAAAGATGCGACTTTCTGAACTGTACACCAAAAAAAAAAAAAAGGAACAAAGGTTTGTCAATCCCCTCCCCCACCACCCCAACCTAAAGAAGGGTTTATAGTTGCAACAACAATTTGTATAATCTCACTGTCTATTTCAGGGATGTCAAACTCGCTTATGTCCCAGGCCAGATTCAGACCATGGGGTTCCTTGTGGGCTGGAACCAGCCCAGGACATGCAGCAGCAAAAGCTGTACCAGGGCTTAAGCTGTCACCTGCCCCATGCTGTGGTGGCAGCTCCAGCTCTGGCATGGGATAGGGTGTGACAGCAGCATGGGGCAGCAATGGGGCTGGCAGCCAAGTAGTTTGGGTCACAGCAGTGGCAAAAGGCAAAGTGGCCAAACGGCATCAGCCCCCACTCACCCTCCTGCCACCAATCGTTGTGCTGACCAGACCCCAATGGTCTCAGATTCTGCAGCAGGCCACACCCCTCCCCACAACTTCTGGTGGCCTGCCAGTAACCAGGTGGGTTGGATTGAATAGCTCTGCAGGCCACATCCAGCCCGTGAGCTGTATGTTTGGCACCCCTGCTCCATTTCAATCATGTTACTTTTTTCTTTCAGTTGGTTTGCCCACACCAATTCTCCTGGCTCTGCTCAAGCAAGTATTCAGTGAAGCTATATGGACAAGTGAGAAAAGCTAGATCCAGCTTTTAAGACACTTGAGCCTCTCTCTAAACTGGAGGTTTTACTTTTCCAGATTTACATCTAGACCTAGTTTATAGCATCCAAAGAGGTAAATGAGTAAGACTAGGACATATAATCTGCACAACAGCCTTTGACTGGAGAAGGGCTGCTGCTCCTTGCGATAGTCCAGCTTCTCTTTGGTATTAGCAAAGAATCTATGCTCTCACACTGAACACAAGTGCACAGGACCCTCTTTTCCCCGTGCACAGAGCAAAGAAAGATGATTCATTCACTGTATTGTCCATATTTCAGGGACAGATTTGGGGAAATATAACAATTAAGGACGTACTTCACTTGCAGTTTCACAGATTTCAGGGAAACCACAAAATCCAGGATTGTCTATGAAATCTGCAAAATCAACAAAAAAATTAATAAAAATAAAATGCTGGATCCCCAGCAGGGAAGGTGTTGGCTGGCAGGGCAACATGAAGAGTAGCAGACAAGATGGTGGATGTCCCCTCATCCCTGCTTCCCTCCTAGGGCTTCTCTGCCAACCACTGCTGAGGGACTGGGCCTCTCTGCCAATCAGCATCAAGGGAAGGGGCTGCTACAAAAGGCCCATGAAACTGGCTCTACAAGCAAACTGTGAAGTCTTTTGTCTCACTGCAATTTAAGAAGGTTCCTAAGAATAGGTAAAAGTAAAGTGATAAATCAGCAGGTTTATGGAAGAAGGGAAAGGTCAAAGAATCTACAGACTAAACTCAGTAAGGACCCTGAAATTCCCAAATCTGTTCCTGATCCTAGTCTATTGTTTAAAGAGTATGACACTTCACAGAATCACAGAAAATAGGGGTTGGAAGGGACCTCAAGAGGCCATCTAGTCCAACCCCCTGCTCAAAGCAAGACCAGCCCCAACTAGATCATCCCAGCCAAAGTTTAGTCTAGCCCGGTCTTAAAAACCTCCAAGGACGGAGATTCCATAACCTCTCCGAGTAACCTGTTCCAGTGTTTTACTACCCTCTTAGTGGGAAAATTCTTCCTAATATCTAAACTAAACCTCCCTTGCTGCAACTTGAGACCGCTGTTCCTTGTTCTGTCATCTGCCACCACTGAAAACAGTCCAGCTGCCCCACACCCTGCCATAAAGCTGGATGGCGGATGTCCAGGAGTTAAAAGAGCTATTTGGAAGCTTGAGCTATGATGCTCCAAGCTGTGGAATTATGCAGAATACATAGACTTGATCCTTTACCGACTGAGCCAACAGAAGCTCTCAACTGAATTCATTAGGAGTAAACCAAGTCCTAGTGAGCCCATATTTCTTTTATACAGTATAAGGCTGTAAGAGACCAATAGAATCAGAGACCATCCATCATGCTTCACCTGACTTCCACTTTAGACTACAGTGCAGCTTCATTCTGTGCAACTGCTGTCAATCCAATTTAATAGTTACTTTACATTTATTACTGGAAATTTATTCTGCTCTTTTATGAAGGAGAAAGATGGTTTGATGCAGAATCAAGGAGATGGCAACTCTAGAGACAGACTGCTGGGAGAAAGCTACAGGTCCCTATTCAAAAGGACATGGAGGATGGGAGAAGTTATATCTAATTAAATTAGGACAAGGTGTTAAAAAGAATAATGAAAAATAAAGGAATCCAATCCTATAAATATTTACACAGATTCTAAAGGTTAGTTCCATTGCCAACAGGATTACTCATGTGAGGACACATGAGAATATGAATAACTGTTGGCAGATCAAGAGTTGAAAAATGAATAAAAGCAATAAAAATGGTATCTGTAAATAAAATGCAGAACAAGCATTAGAGTCAGGGGTCATAAACGATCTAGAATTATAAAGGAAATTTTTAATCTAAAAGTGATTCAAGAGAAACATCAATCTTAAAAACAAACTAGGAAAAATATGCAAGAGTACCTTGGAGCATAAGTAATCAAGAGAGGATAATAGGAAAGGGTTCAACAAAAATGAAGCCAAATGAAGCAAGGATTTCATTAAAAAAAGAAAGGAAAAACAAGGCACAGAAGTGGGGAGAGAGAGTTGACAATGTGTACTCCTTACCTCTCTTTTGTTTCTTTGATACATCCTGCAAGCACTGCAGTGGAGATCAAAACCCACTGGAATCATGCTAATCTTTCCATGAATTTCAGCAAATTTGAATAAGACCTGTAGTAATTTCATAATGTTGGAGTTCTAGACACCTGAATAATACTTACCCAAGTGCTTTAGGACTACTCTTGTTAGTACCGATCTTCCAACATGGTTCTAAAGTATTTTACCACTACATGAGGAGCTATCTAATGATGAATCATCCCAACTGTGAATGGAGCAGGTATGCCATATATTTATAGATATGCTGATATAAATTGGTTTTACTGAGAAATAGGAAATTATAGGGGGTGAAAATCACCTCTTCTATGAATAAAATGAGATGCTCCCTGATTGATACTTGAGGGAAAAACAAAAATATAAAACATGTCCATAGAACAATGCTGTAGCATGCAAACAAAAATTACTCTGACCATAGTATATATAAGGCAAAACCATGCATTATGGCTTAAGAGCTCTGTAAATCATCAAATGTGGAGACAGAAGTGATCTTTTTCACCCGACCTGGCCACAAAAAGCAGTTTATAGCTGTGACCAAACACAAGTGCATAGATTCAAACAGTTTCAAAAAATGGCAGATTGGGTGAAAATCTGTATTTTCTGACCCACTGTACGAGGGGTCAGATGAAGATGTTTCAAAACAAAGCATGGACTCGATGATCTCCCGAGGTCCCTTCCAGCCCTGATGTCTATAAAATCTATGAAATCTTCTGTAACTTGTCTGTACTGCCTGCCAGTCAGTCGCTGTTTTCAGAATGGGAGGGGGGAAAGGGAGTGGAGGGCGTTCAGTATGGGGGTTTTCAGCCTCCACTGAAGGGTGGATCATTGCAACGCAGAACCCATCCTGCAAAGTGTTCTCAGTTACAGTGGGAAGCTGTACTTTCGTTGGCACCCCAAACCTTTTGAAGTGGTAGAAAATTGCAAGAGGAAATTATACAAAATAAACTACTGTTCTAAAACGAGGAAAGGACAGTGTCTTTCAATGAACATGGCTGACAACTGGCCGATGCTTGGAAAAGGGACAGAAATTCATTCTCTTCCCCTAACAAACCTGTGCAAACATTATCAGCTTGCTAAAACAATGGTGGCCCCATGAATTGGCAATACAGGTCTCTCTTCTGGCCACATCAAACTTACTGAGGACAGGCCCACAAAGGAAGATGGAACAGAGAGGGTCAGGCTTTGATGCTAATGGAAGCGAGAGCCTTGAGAAATAGGTTACTAAAACATAGGATCTCCAATGCTGCAAATATTTTTATTTTCTGAACTTTACACCTCTATAAACTGAAAATGCTTCTGACCTCCTAAAATGAGACTGAGTGCAGACAAAGAAACATTTAAGTAACTAATTTCATTTGCTCTTCACCCAATGGTCTAATCAATATCGTTTCAATTTAAAGACTCTTCTATGTCTTAGACCGTATCTGGAATAATTCATGGCATTTTTGCCTCCCACCATTCTTAGGGTATATCTATACTAAAGTCATGAAGGCAACTACAACTCAAAGCAAATAAATCAAGCTAGCTTCAAAGTACAGATTAGGTATTGCTAGCAGCATAGCTATAGCAGCCCACGTGTACACAAGTATGGGCTGCTGTGGTAAGCAGCTCCTACTAGCTCAGCATGTAGATGTACCATTAGACATGCTTGGTGTGAAGCAGAATAGAGTAAATGCTATAAGGCATTTGCTCAAATGCACTAAATTATGAAGGAATATGGAATAGAAGCTTCCAGAAGACAGTAAGAAGTACAGAAGAAACCTGGGAAACAAGTAATGACTAAATCGAGCCCTTCAAATTTATGGAAAATGTGAAGGCTAAGGGGTCAGTGTCATGTGGCTTACACCACGGTTTTCAAGACCTCCGTGCTACTGCATGAAACCCTAAGGTTTGAGCTCCGGGATTAAGACCCCAACCAGGCATCTGAGGCAGCTCAAGAACAACTTTTTGGTCCATTTGAATTGAGGCATGTTAGAGCCTCACAAATACTGGAAGCAGGTGAATAATGGGGGATGGCTACCATGTTAGCTAATACGCAACAAATCTCTGACTTCGGGAATTAGGGTCACAACCTGGCTCAGACGGCAAAACTCAGTAACTGATGATTAGCCCACCGCACAAAGTTCCACCATTTTTATCTTCTGCTCTAGGATGGATAAAGGCTTTGCACACAAATTTCTGGTGTGTGAACGTTGTTGGGAAGCCTAAACATTATTCATTTTAGTTCCAGTCCCTGCAGCTTTCAGGACACCTACACAACTGTAATGGGTCTCTACGCAGAGCTTCATTTTCTGAGACCCTTGCACAATGTCTGCAAAGCATGGTTCATGACTGCTTCCCTCACTATGGGTTGGGTACTGCTTTGCATCCTGACTGAATCCTAATGTGCCCAATAAAGCTCTGTTTATTTTAGCTTGGGATCTTTCCATAAACCTGTTTTGATGGGCAGAGCTCCTTCTCCTATGCTTTGGTGTCTTTTCCATTTAAGAGTAACAAACTTAAAAGATTTTAAAATAAATAAATAAATGAAACAGGAAACTCTCATGGCTTCAAGATCTCACTTTCTGGAGGGAATTTAGGACAAGAGACAATACTAACAAATACAATTTGTACCAGACTTTAAAGCCTACATACTCAAGCCAATGATCACACACATACACAAATTCATGCTGTGAATTCTCTTATGAGCTTGCTGGAGTTAACATAAGAAAGCTTGTACAGAGACCTACACTCTCTTTTCTACTATATTAATATTATCATGGTATGTACTTTTGTTATGTCCTTGAACATACAGTCTTAGCTCTCCACCTAAAATAATGTGCATACAGCTCAGTTCCCAAAAAGAGACTAAGCAAGCTGCACATTTTAAGGTTAGTTTCCCACCTACAATTAGTAAAAGTCAACAAACTTCAGAAGCAGTTTTGCAGTCCTCACAGTCCTCAGAACTGGAATTGACCAGCAACAATACAGTCACTCCCTGGATATATTAAACTGCCCTTACAGAAAATAGTGGTTCCCTCACCATGGAAGCCGTGCAGCAGGCAATTGGGAATGTGAACTATGCACCTAACTGCAGGGGGTTGCTGCATGTGCAAGGTTTGCAGGAGCACTAAATAGGCCAGGCGAAAACACACATCTGAAACCAAAGTGAGAGAGAGAAGAGGAAGAACAAAGAAACCTCACACTGGTTTCTTTAATGTATACAACCATAAACATTTTCTGAGGTTTATTGGTTTGAAATGTTTTTTGTGGTCATGTAACTAAAATACAAGCTTTGACTGAAGAAACGGAACTTGGCAAGGACAGAGTTCCTAAAGCAGCCCGTTCACTTGTCCCTTGTTTGAAGTATTAAAAATAAAGGTTTAACTCTGACAATCCACTTTGTTCTAGTGCAGTAACTGATCTATATGCATGCAGGTCCCGATCCAGTCAATTATTTGCTTAACATTCAGTATTTAAGTAATCCCATTGACTTCTTGCATGCTTCAACACATGTTAAGTGCTTTGCTGAACTGGGACTGCAATCAGATTTGGAGTGCCCCTTAATGAGGATTTACACATTAGGAGGAAAGGTCTCCAGAAAGGCCACTGTGGCCTGTATAGAAAGCTAGTCATCCACCTTCTTGATCAGCATATTTTTATTTAACTTTGTGTTTAAGTAAAAACCACACCACACACAAAGAAAGAATTCACAAGTTATGTCAAACAGAACATTACAAAGCTGGGTCAATCTGGGAACAGCAGAGTGAAGCCAGGACTCTCTACTCTAACTTGCTCCGTTTAGCTATCACAGACAGCAGTATAATCCCCCTGGGGTGCAAAAACCACTTCAGTGTTTAACCTCAACTCTGAATGTTCTGACTTGTTTTTCACTCAGCCCAGTTCTTCTCAACTCCACCAAGTTTCAGTAGTACGATTCTGAATTTTCAGTGGAAGAAAAGAGAGTGTAATTTGGACCTTTAAGGTTTAACAGTTAAGACATCTCTTGGCAGCGAATCATCATTACTAGCATCAGCTAAGAAGAAAGAGATTTCCTTTCCATCCTGGAAATGAGATGCATGATACAGTAAGGAGGGAAAGATTTACTACAGAAATACCAGTTACACCATCCCCAGCTACAGCAAGAATGTCAACTTTATGTATGTTAAGTATCTTGATTTTTCTTTAAAATGAGCCTAGTTCACTATAATTGGGAGTATTTGCTCCTGGGGCAAAATAGTAAAGGTCTGAGATGCAGGAGAAATGATTGGAACAGCTATAATGGAATAATGATTCTGCTGTAGTTGTGCCAGTATAACTCCCCCATGTGGACACTCTATTCCAGATTAAAATTGACTAATGATTATTCTGCTTTGCCTTTGACACTAGATTTCTCCATGTCCACTAGGAAAGCCCACAAAGCCTCACTTCTGCAATTATTACAAAAGTCATTTTCCCACTGGCAAAAATTAAGCATTATGCCTGATTAGGGGCTGCAGGAATAGGCTTGTAGTAATCACTCTGATGTTCCTTCTACCACAGCAGATGCTACCTGGAGCTTGTCTATCAAGAAAAGCTGCAGGGAATCTAACATACAGGAGTGGTTTTACACTGTTTTAGCAAAAACAGTGCTAAAAACCTTGTGTGGATAATCCAATGCATGAAGAAGGGTATTTGTGCCCAAAAGCTTGCAAAGAATAATTTTTCCAACTATTTACTTGATCTAATAAAAGATACCACATTTACCCAAAGAACCTTGTGTGGACAATTAAAATGTGAGTTAAAACCTAGAATATTTTAGTTTAACTTAAGTAAATTGGGAATCTTTAAACAGTCCAAAAGAAGAAAGTCCACACTGGGGTCTCCATCTATTTTAAAACTGATGAATCATTCCCCATATAGACAGTGCCTAAACTAATCAGGTTCTCTCTCACCAAGATTCAAGGGTTCCCACCAGACATAGAAGTGAGGCCCTGCTTCCTACCACGGAGACAATTAAAGAATGAGACACACAGCCAGACCAGCGTTGCACCAACAGGGATTTGGGGAGTGCGGGAAAAGACATGATCCCTAGTAAGCTCCTTGCCAGGAGAGAATGCACAGGAGAGGGAGGCTCCCTCCTCGACAGAGCTGGAGAATCTATTTCAGCACCAAAGAAACAATCCCCCTTAACATCTCCCAGTGTGTTGTCAAAACTGACCTGTGTGAAATTTAAGAAGAGAATGGATATAAATCAAAAGGGAAAAAGTAATAAAAAACTCCCGGCAGACTTGATGACATGTTGATAATGTTCTCGTCCTGGAGTCAGGGTGACACCAGCCCGAAGATAATATATAGAACTAAGCCCACATACCAACGATTTACTGGCCGAACGACAGTTTTCATTGATCAGAGGCCAACAATTACTGGATCCCATCCCGCTGCCTATTTCAGTATCAGGCTCTGGCTTACAATCAAAACACTAGCCCTGCTTCTCTACAGTTCATGTGCCAACTTTGCACTGGATGCTGAAGCCAAGCAAGAATGATATGCAAATCTGGCAGGTGTTTGGGGCATACCAATGCTGCTCACAAGCCCAGACATAAAAAAGGAAACAGCAGAAAGGCTAGGGGAGTCCCGATCTGCTGCAGAGAAGCTGCAGGCTCTGCATAGTATACAATAAACAGGTCCCAGAAACAGGAGACTTAGCTTTCAGGCAGTAACACAAAAGCCCAATTATTTTTGCTCAGTATAATCACACACGTTCTTTATATACCCTCCAGATTGTTTGAATGTTTCTCCTGCCATTGAAGCTCATATCAAAAGGGGCAAGAACTTACAATAAACAAATAAACCAATGATACTGGTACCAATCACAGAAGGATTTTTTTTTTTAAAGTAGGAAGCCAACAGAAAAAGATTCCTTCCCATGTGTATGGAAAATGCATGTGTCAAGCTTAATTGATATCTGCAAGGACACATTCATAGCCATGATTAAACTGTTGGAAGAAGATGAGTCAATGTGGGAAAAGGTGTTGGCAAATAAATGTGTTTCCAGTATGTTATAGTCTCTCATAAACAGCCAAGTTCACATAACATGTCCTGGTCTGTTGGTAACTACCCATGTACACTATACTAGCACTATGAATCTCCCTGAACAACCATCCGTCACTGCTGGGACCCAAACAAGTATTGGAAAGAGCTCCTGTGAAGTAAAGATCCAGTTCAAGAAAGGACTTAAGTGCATGCCTAATTGTAAGTATCACATACTTAATGTTTGGCAAGCACTTAAGTACATTGCTGAATCTGGGCCTACATGAGGAGTGATATTACACTATCCTATATGTCACATCTTTCCTAAACCTAGTGACATGAATAAAATACCTGTTGCTTTTTTTAATTACTTGTTTCTCTAAATACTGACTTAGCCGAGGCTCAAAGTAGACAGAAAAGCAGCTCAGGAGTTTAGAAAGTGGAATTTAATAAATTCCAGAGCTAGAAATATTTTTCAGGTACAACACCAACTCTCCAATCCTATTCCAATTTGAATGAGGATTTTTCCTCCAGCCACATTTCCAGTCTTTTCTGTCTTAGGCCAAGTGTTTTATCCCATTTGACAAAGGGGGAATGTGCCTGACTGAAGTGAAAATGATGAAACTGACTATCCACAAACTGCTGACAAGCGTATAGCCTGAAAAGACAGGACATTTCCATTCTCTCTGATGTTCCTGTGACAGCAACGGTGCAAGTATTACTTGTAAAAAAAGATGAACAACATTGCAGACAGAAGCCTGACTTTTAATCTCCATGCAAATCCTGCGTTCACGAGACATGGGCAGCGTGGAAACCCTAGAGACTGTAATTCTGTGCCAATCCAGGGGCACAGTATTGGGAGTAGCCGGGTAACCCTTTCCTCACTGTTCTTATCTCAAAGTTTAACCTAAAGAATCACTCGAGGTAGTAATTAACACTCCATACCTACCTTCTCTGTACTGTGAATGTTGAGTGGTGCTTATTAATTATAATAAAGCTTAAGTAGTTCAGTTAGGGATCCATTATACTAGGCTCTGTACAAACACAAAGCAAGGGCTTACTTTATGCAATTTTAAGGCACAGAGTTCTTCTGGTCGTTAGGTACTCAAGTGAAACCCCAAAAGTTATTTCAAATAAAGAGCATTCAGATAAAAATGACCACCATGCTGAGCTGAAGTTTTAGGGAAAAGAAGCTCTGCATACTTTTATTACCAACTGCAAGAAACACACAGTTCCCCAGGGCATCACAACTTAAAAAACAAAAATTGAAAGCCTTTTGCCTAATGCAGGCAGATTGCTGACTGTGACTGCCACCTTTTCCAGACCAGAGAAATTAACAGAGTAAGCAGAATGTCTGCAGACTCACAAGTATACTACTATTTCCTTCTCAGGAATGGGTGACGTCCTCAAGGAATGCATATTTCTTTCAACCCCCTTCAGTCGCAGTCTCTATCTGCATTCTGAACCTCTTCAGTTGATAAAACCATGTATTAACAGGAGCCACAACTGTAAAACAACTTTCTTTTCAGACTTTTTTCCCCAATTCGGTATGGAACTGCCAGTCTCTACCTGTACAAGTACTGATATGACCAGTAAGGACCGACCATGGAAAGCATTAGCTGGGATGAAGAACTAGTGGTCTTCAGAACTTCGAGAACTACTGCAAGGCACTAAGCTAGGAAACCTTGGCTCTCACTCAGCCCATCTGTAAAACAGTGAAAGTGCCGACCCATGTTATAGGAGTATTGGGAAGAACTACTTTCGAGTATATCAGGATGAGCACTATATCATTATTATGTTTGTTCTGGCCAATTCTGAGTACATTTTAAAGCCCACACCAAGCACAGAGGGTTTTTCATATTTCCCCTCCCCTTCCTTTGCATTTTTCTCTTTTCTGCTTCTTCTGGTGTTTAGGTAGTCTGGTGTTCATCAGCATGCCCTTCTGGTCAGGCATCTGTTTCAGCTTCATCTGCTCTGTGAAATAAGGCTCTCAAGTTCAAACAGTCCAAATTATTACCTGAAAAGAGTCCCTAGATTAGAACATCTGCAGCCAGTAAGTCAGCTGGCTCCTAAATATAATACCATAGAAGTAATCTGTGTATACAAGGCTTGAAAAAGTTTATCCTTTATCTACTCATTTGAAGAGTAAGCCTACTAACCAGGGCAAGAAACACTCTTAAAGCCAACAGACTTCTAGAGGCCTTGCCCTGTAATTTAAAATAATAAATTTCAGCTGTATGCTGTTCATCGTGAACTCAATTTGATTGTCCAACTCTTTCAATCCAGTTTCTAATTAAAACATGTTCTTAAATGTCACTTACAGTTGAGATTATTTGCTCCTGAAAAGGCATTTTCAAGTCCTTAGTTTTGTTTTGTTTTTTGGTGGTTGTTTTTTGTGGGGTTGGGGGGGAAAGCAACGAACAGCATCAGCAAAGGGCACACAGGTAGCAACAGCATTAAGAAGCCTAGCATGGCCATTTGAGACTGTAACCTCCCACAATTTATTCCTGTACCTAAAATAATGCTGGATTATACACAATCTTGTCTTCTAATTCTCCCATTTAGATCTTTGCCTTTTCTGTGATTAGGGTTCATTCTTTTTGTGCACGAGATGACCAGCATTTGTGTCCATCCAATGAGTTTAATCATGCCAATATAGATCATAAACTTCCCAAAGTTCCAAGAAATAAATTTGAGATGGACCCAAATGAGGTACATGAGAAAAATAGCTGTTTAAAAAAAAAAAAACCCGGGATTCATTATTTCAGCTTGAATAGCACACAGGACCAAATATCCTGAACTCAACTTCATGATTCCCACATAGTTGGTGTCAATAATTAACAATAGAAGTCAGAGAAACAGCACACGTGTATGGAATGAAATAAATGTAGATCTAAAATGTGGGATAATCAAGATGTGAAGACAAGGCAATCTGCAATTAAGATCATTCAGGTTTCTTTTTACTGAAGTAGGTGCAGATTGCATGCCGGGATGTTCTCTGCAAGTGACTGTAAAGGAGCAGACAACTTTTCAAGAATCTCCAAAATGTCCAAGTAACACTTGAATAAAAGGTATTTAAAAATCCTCCTTCTCATTCTTGCCTTGACAGCATCTGACAAAGCAAGTTTTTCCACACCAGTGTATAAAGAGAGAGAGAGATTTTTCTGCTTATTAAGTAACCATACCATCAGAAGCATACAGTTCGAAGATCTACATTTCTTGCAACCTGCCAACCCAAAAAACAGTTAAACAGTTAAACTCTCCAGCAGTTCAGACAGAAACTGCTCCTGCTGTCTTCAAAAGGCGCATCAGGTGCTGATGCCTATTTTTAAAGGGACGTCTAAACTTCCCAAGTGTAGTGACCTGTAGGTTTGGACACTGCTTTTAAAGGACTGAGCTAATTAACTGCAGGTTCACAAAAAAAAAAAAAACTTCAAAGAGGAAAGCCAGGCTATGATAAAGGCTGCTGAAGATCACAGGAATTGGAGCTCCTCCTACTTCAAACACAAGTATCCAGAAAAGGATTTTGCTTATCTTTGCCATTAGTATACTGGCAAACCCGAGTCCTCATTTTTCCTGCAATGACATCACCGTCTGCTCAAGAAGCTATCAAGTACCTATGAGGCTGATACTGAAGTGAAAGGCTAGTCTGCATACAAACACTTGCCCCAAAACCATTACATGTAGCTTAATAATACTGTATTAATAACAGTAACAATCATTATTAATTGATAACTAAATGTATATTAGTAATATTGTATTTAAAATATTTTGTCATACTTTCCTTCAAGGATTTCAAAGCGCTTAACAAATATAAGCTAAACCTTGCAAATCCTCTGTGACCACCCAATATGGGTGGGATTATAGTCAAAGGTAGGCAAAATGCGACAGCAGGAAATTGAGCACAGAAGAAAGGGTGATACAAGAGGCACTAGAATCCAGGAGTCCTTTAACAACCCAACCTCTGTCTGATTACTAATCAACAATTTCTTCCATATTATTTGTCCCCTCTGCCCTATCCGTGTATACTGAAGCGCATGCTATATGCACTGTACAAGATGTATTCACTATCTCTGAGCTACTCTGAAAACAAAATGACGGCTTAAAGTTGTTCAGGTGATGCGAGTAATTTTTCTCTCCTGCTGCACACTTATAAGCTAATGAAACCGTTCCTTTAACCAATGCTGCAGTGGGAAAGGGAAGGATTTTCTCTCTCCATTCAATTTAAAATGAGGATACAAAAAGATATGGATAAGCCACAATCTCAAGGCTAGGCTCAAAAATGCTATGGTTGCTTATCTAGTCTCCTGACATATAAACAAGAGTGCTGATGGGAAGAAATCCTCCACTTAAGTAGAATATTTACCTGCAGATGTTGGGTATCAAGCAGTAGCTCTACAAGGATAATTCTTTGTGCGCATGTTGTGTGTCTCTGTCTCTCTCTGTCCCTCACACACACACACACACACACACACACACACACACACAGAGCAGTGCAAAGCAGTTCAAATTCTGCAGTCAACGGTTCCTAAACCCACCAGTTTTCAGTAGTCACATGGATGTTCACATAAACCCCTTAAATCAGTACTGGCATTCCAATTTGTTTTTTTCAACACAGTGGCCTTTCCATAAAGCATTAGTGGGGGAAAAAAGATTAGTTGGCAGCTTTTTTTTTCTCTTTCTTCCTGCTCTCCCTTTTTTTTTCATCTGCTCTTAGGATCTGACTTCCAATATCTCTTTTGATAGAACTCCCCCCTCTTCATTGTTGAAGACCTCCTTTTGTTTTCACTTTGCAGGGTACCAGGTTCAGAGCCTGCTCATTGTTAGATATCTGGTGATGTCCTGTGCACATCCTGTAAAAGGGTTTTCTACATCGAAGTTTGATATTTTCTCTACTAGCTAAAATACAACGAACCAATTTCATAAAGGCTCTTAAGATACCCAAAGGCCAAACCTTGCAGACCTTATTTATCATTTGTGTTCAAAGACATAGGTTTCTCAGTGCTAGAAGAACATTATTATGCATATTGCGCATTATTCCTACAACAGTAATACCCAGAAGGACCAATCAGAAACAAGGTCTATACATGTGCCTATACATGTGCAGCTAAATACAAGTAGCAAAAAAGACAATTCTGCTACAAAAAGCTTACAATCTAGAGAGACAGGAGGATGTAGAACACAACAAAAGGTGATGGTGAAATGAATGTAAGCTTTCAGATGCAAGTAGCTAAGCATACAGTTTAGAGGCTTTCAAGCTCTTGTTTTATTTAAAAAAGAGAAATGGACAAGAGACCTTATAGCTCAATGTACAGATCCTATAATGAGGAGCTAAGGGATTATAAAAAAATATCAGTAGACATTTACCTGCACTGTGGTATAATAAGACTGTTTCTGAAAACTATCCAGTTTCATCTTTAACTTACGTGACTGAAATAAACAAGTTATTAATTATTCTATAATCTCCAGCTGCATCATATCACACACAGCACATTGATTCTACATTATCCATTAATGCCGTCAGCATTCTTGTCTGCATTATACCCATTTTTGGCCTCCTCTGCTCTGGTGGCTTTTGTTCATTTATAAACATGCAGTGTGACTGCTGAAGGATTAATAAACTTGGTACCATTTCCTTCACTGCCTCACCCAGTACAGTTATACACTAAAAAAACAGTGATTTCACCTTGGAGGTGATGACAAGGGCAATTCTTATTGAAGTTTAACTTGGAAAAAAATAATTAATACATGTTTATCCTTGATAACTTAGTCATAAGGTACAATATAGTTAAAATCAACAACTCTTCTTGCTCAGTCATGATACTCACGTTTATTTGAGTAATCCATTAGGGACCTGAACAAAGGGTGCCTATACATGTGCAGCAAGAGTGTTCCAAATTGCAGCATGTCAGAGCAGACTCGATTGAATCTGCTGGAGCACAGTAATTACCACATTCCAGCAGATTCCAGCATCATGTGTATCAGCATCCTCACACTGAAAAATGGCATTGGGGGCACTTTAACAAAAGCTCATTTGACGAGCTTTAAAGCGACTCCACTGCCATTTTTCAGTGCGGGGACACCAGTACACATGACACTCTGGGTGCTTTCATTACAGCAGCTGTCAGAGCTGCTCTAATTAAAGCTCTGCCCCTCCACCCCCACCTCCCAGACCACATGTATAAATGCCCTTTGCCTTTCCTACAAACACTTGCATTACAACAACTTTAATAACTTTACACCAATTAAGTGAAAGAAGAATTGGTCTACAGCTTTATAAACAAAACTGAACTCAAGAAGATCTTATAACCTGTAGACCTCCTCTTCCTTATACAAGCCATTTTTTTCTGGCCAACAGCTAGACAATGATCATAAAGACATTCATTTCAAGGAACTGATTTAAAAAGATGAGCAGTTGCCTCTAGCAACATTAGTGACGGGAACAGGCTGCTGACAAACTCAATGTTCCATCAGTGAATTGCCTTAGCAATATAGTATTAATTCATTTTGTTTTACAATTTACAACTTTTCTAAAATTTGTACGTGCTTTTATACATCTTTCTTTTTTGTGATTGTTTTTCCCTTTCTGCCTGAACAGTCCATCTGCAAAGCTTCTGAGTTAAGAAAAAAACATTTTCCGTTACAGCCTGTAATCAAAATTTAACCTAGCACAATCACTAATGTAAGAAGAAAGGTCATGACATGAAACCCAGGAGACTGAAATTGTAAAACGACTAAATTATGCAACAATCCAGAAGCCATTCTCTTGTACACAATTTTGTGGCAGTTCCAAAATCTATTTACAACTAAAAATAAATAAATAAAATGAGACAGACAAGATTTCAAGTTGCTTTGCTGTTACCCTTATAATGCCTGGTATCAGAGCCCTGAAAAAGTCAATTTCTCTTATGCAGAACTTAACATAACTGTGTTTATTTTCCAAGTTGTGATTTTTTTTGGTCATGGTTCCAAGTAGATGGCTGCCTGGTATCAAGAGCCTGAACAGTCATAAAATTTTGTGTACTTCTAATGTATGAGCTATCTGTCTGAAAAATGGCTCCATTTGGCTAAGATAATGTATGTATTTTAACACAATTTGCAATCAAAATGACACATATTCTTGAATTTGCTATGAATAGTGGGGGGGGAAAAATCATTCGTTTTGCATTTTAATAGCAAATAACCATCATCCCTCTCATTAGCATATGTGCTAGTTGCCAAGCCAAGCAACTGGATGGAGTAGACAGGAAAAAAAACCTACATCATCATGATATATATCTATAAATACATATATGGATATCATTCTACAGACAGAATATTCACATTCCTAGGAAAACATCACATTCAAAGGGAAGCAGAGCTGCAAAGGCAACTGCCATAAGTGGATGTAATTCTGAGAACTCAGCTCAGCTGTCCTTCGGCAACTGGGAAGTCTTTACACTTACTATAAGTCTGTGGCCCTTTTTACTGGATCTTGTGATTCTCCCAAGTGGTATCAAGTGGTATGTGAGAGGATTTGAATTGACAGCCCTAATTAAACCTGAGGAGAACGGGACTCTACTTGGTTAGCAGGTTTCAAAGCACGTTTGTAAAGGGATATGCAGCATAGGAAGCAGGCATCTTTCTCCCCCTCATTAACCCTTGACAGGTATGACTTAAAGATGAAATCTCACACCTTTCCCCGGTTTAGCTTTAAGTGCTCAGATATGCACAGAGATAATTCTTGGATTCCCAGGGTTTACAATTCCCAGCTCCACACAATGACAAACCTCCTTCTGGTGTTTATTTTCTGAAGACAGGGTAGATATACGTCTTAACAGACTAACTAAATAAGATACATATATACACACAGAGAGAGAGAGCGCACAAGCTTTCATGACCCAAGTTCACTTCATCAGATGCTGTGCCAGGACATGCAAAAAACAGAGTATAAGAAGGGAAAAAAAATAAAATACAAAAGACAAGGGAAGAGGAAGAGAGAGAGAGAAGGACAAAAGGGGGAGGAGGCAGTGGTAAGAGAAAAGCAAACAAGCAGTAAACCCATAGGAACAAAGTGGGTCACAAAAGCTAATCTAGGAAATGAGATACGAATGCATAGTCCATATTTAAACCATACTTAACACAGTCCAGTTTGTAGATGACTGTTTTCCACTGTTTCTCCATTCAAACTGGTTTTTAAAATTTTTTGCCTGAGAACTGCAATCCTAAGATCAGCAATGGAGGCTCCAGGGAGGCTGAAGTGTTTTATTGTAGCCTTTTGTGTCTTTCTGCAGCTGATGTCAGATCAGTGTTCATTCATTGTTACATGCAGAGATCGCCCTATCTCTCCTATGTAGATAGCAAAGGGGCACTGTAAGAAGATGATGTATATATGACATTGGTAGAGTTGCAGGTGAATAAACCTTGGGTGTTGTACTCCCTGTTATTAGGCCCAGTGAGGATGTGGTTTGTGTTGATGTGGGGACACAGCAGGAATTTGGGTCCATTGCAAAGCCTGGTCCCTTGGTGAGGATAGGACTTGATTAGTTTGTTGTTTGAGACATGCACTTTGAGGTTGGGAGGCTGTTTGTAAGCCAGGACAGGTTAGTCCACACAGGCTACCAGGAGATGGTCATTCTTTTCCAGGAAGGGCTGGTGGTCATAATGCTGTGTCTTATGTGTTCAAGCTGGGGACTGTACATGACAACCAGAGGGATTCTGTTGTCCTTGTCCCAGTTTGGTATTGTAACAGGTCAAAGTGAGGTCTGAGTCTGGCTTTGTTGATCTGAATGGCTACAGTTTGGGGATTATATTGTAATTGTAAGAATCCCTGCTCTAGACTCTTGAAGTGTTCATACTGGTTGGTGGGATCGGACCAGATCTGTTTGTAATGTAGATCTTGGCTGCAAACAATGGTATGCTTCAGATGAAAGCTGGTGGACTCAAGATAGCTGTGGCAGTCATAGATTTCCAACACAAACGTAGTGGCAATGTGGCCACTAAACCTTCACTGTATTGTCTAGGAAATTCATCTGCTGTGTGGAGTATTCTAGAATTATTTTAATAGAGAGGTGAAAGTTGCTAAAGTCTTGGTGAAATTTCCCCAGATTCCTTCCCATGTATCCATATTATGACTGTCATTGAAGTAGCTGAAGTATAATAGAGGAATGAGAAGGCAGTCATGGACCAAACTAACTTCAAGGTTTGTCATAAATATGTTTGTATAATGGGGAGCCATACATGCGCCCATGGCACTGCCATTTGTTTGTAGATATAGGGAGTCTCCAAACGTGATATAATCCTATGTGACGGCAAGGTGGGAGAGCTTAATGGAACAGAATCAGTTTTCTTGTGAAGGACAATGTTTTTTATTGTTCATAATCTGTCCTTATGAGGGATGCTGGTACATAGAGATGGGACATCCATGGTAGCCAACATGGCATTTTCTGGAAGCTTGTCAATGAACCCCAGTTTCTTTAAGAAATAGGTGGCCTTTCAAACAGATGGCAGCTCCAGTGGCATACAGAAATAGGATGGAGTCAGCATAGCCAGAAAAATGATGTCAATGCCAAAAACAATAGGGCATCCTGGGTTGTGGATCTTGGGTAATAAGTAAAAGTTGCTGGGTTCCTGGGAGGTGGAAGCAGCAACCCTTTCTTGTGTTTCCAGAGGTAGCTTCTTTAAGAGTTTAATTCATCCTGGTCTTGTGCTGTGGGGTCCTCTGTTAGGAGTTAGTAAAACTCTGTTGGACAGTTGTGTCTCTGTACATACACTGTTTTGTTGAGGAAAATACTGGCACATTCCTTAACAGCCTGTTGTATGATATTGCTCCCTCCTCATCTTTAATCTTTGCATGCCCATTTCAGCAGACTACCCCTGTTTGAGTTATTGTGTAACAAGTCACAGTATAACATGAAATCTAACTGTAAACAAAGTTTCACCAAATTCATAGCAAGGTGACAGAAAAAAGTGGGGAAGGGGAGAATATGAGGAAAATTACAACTCACTGCTGTGAAGATCCTAACTAAGGAGATGAATACAAGACCAAGATTATATTACCTATCAAATTCTAGAGAAACTAGCTCATTAAAGCTATCACGATGCAGGACAATTAAAGTTTGGGGTGTTTTGAAGTCTCTTTTCCCTAAAATGAATGGACTTTGTGTCTGATAGAAGATGCTGTATCCTCATGCTAAGAGAAGTTTAAAAGCCATCACCACAGGAAAGTAATTGGCTTTTCATTGAGAAAAATTCTGAATATGTACATTGTTATTGGTATTACCAGAGCACCTAGAAGCTCTAACAAGGTCAGAGGGTCATTGCACTGCGCTACACAAATACACAGTAAAAAACAGACTAAACCCAAATTGCTTTTAGTCTGAATAAACAGGGCAAAGAAAGGCACATGAAAGAAAAGACAGACATAGGGTAGTGATTCTCAACTTCTTTAGACTCAGGACACCCCTCCATAACTTGTGTGAACTGAGTGGCACTCCATTTCAAAACCAACCATATTTATTACAGTGCTTACCTCTTTGCAGATAAGATAGGCAGGGTAGGAAGGGGAGCATCCAGGTAAGGAGAGCCTAAGCCTGCTCTTAACTGCTTTTCTGCTCACACCTGGAGCCTGATCCTGTCCTTTTCTGTATATCTCCTCATACTTCCCGTGGCACCCTTCAAAGGATTTTGCATCATCATGGCTGAGAATCACTGGCATAGGGTATGTCTTCACTAAGCGCTCTAGCACTGGGCAGGGCTAGCTCTAGCCTGGGTATTTGAAGCAGTCAAGGCACAATCATTAGAGCAGGGGTGGGCAAAATGCATCCCACCAGCCCATTCTATCTGGCCCCTGGCATCCTAAAAAATTTAGAAAATTAATATCTATCTGATCCTGGCTGCCTGTCAAAGATGACAGGATACAGGGGTAGTAGGACCCAGGGGAAGCTGACAGGACTCAGCATCCCAGAAGCAAGGCCCAGCTAGGGATAGTAGCAAGTCTCCTCTATCTAAATCCAGTGAGCTAGTGGCAATGATCCCAGAGGTCACATATAATTATAATTACAAAATTATAACCAAGATGTTACATGAACTTTCTACTTCACTACCTGTTGACCAAGTGGGTATACAACATGCTCAGTTCTAGGCAGTATTAGTGTTTCTTCAATGGGAAAGTTATATTTCATTCATTAACTGGAATGCTTTCTACCATTGGCTGAATAGCACAGGTTCAGTTTGTATGGATGTAGAGGGATGGAAAAGCCAGACTCAGTTCTACCCTGTGAAAAGCAAGTGCTGGGGAAAGGAGAAAATTCTCCTAGCACTTTTGTAGCTGTAGGGTATCTAGGCAATAGAGGAATGGACAGCACCAGGTTGTCTAGGCACTAGGATCATACAAATAATAATACATAGTAAATAAAGCAAGTTAATGAGAAGAGAAAAGGCAGAGGGGGAAGCTGATAAGCCAAGATGAAAAGGAACAGAGATGTGGACCCAGAGGAGCATCCCAGAGGGGCTACTAGAGAAATTGATTGGGGAAAAAGGGACAAAATAGGTTGGGGGGGGGTAAGGAAGGCACTGAATGGTTCAATCACTTAATAGCTGCAATGAAATGTGCCAGCCCACTCGTTTGACCTGACCCTCTCTCTTTTGGGACAATGCTGGCCAAAGTCAATTTCAGCAAGTTGCTTTACTCTCTGTGCCTCAATTTCCCTGTCTGCAGATAACAGCACTTCCCTATCTGATCTGGCTGGGATGAGGCTAAATTCATCCAAAATGAGCAGTTTATCCCTTTTGATCTCTTTCACCCACCTTCAACTCTCTCAGCGGTGCTCCCCCCTTCCCTCCCCCTTTTCTTATCCTTTGTATTCAAATGACATTATTTCTTTCTATTTAGTATCCATGTTCTCTGAAAGTTCATTATTAGCATCTGACATAGTAGGCTCAACAAAAGGTCAAGGGTCTCTGGAGGAATTAGTCTATAAAGTGTCACCCTGCCCTGCCATCTCCCTTAGAAGGCCAAGTTAACATTTGTAAAGGACTTGACAAAGGCAGTGGTTTTGGCTATTAAGTTACTTGGGAGTCAACAGAGGGCAGGTAAGTCGATGTATGCTAAACTATAGATATTACAGAATCAATGAGTCGGAAGGGACCTAGACAGATCATCGAGTCCAATCCCCTACCATGGGCAGGAATGATACTGGGGGTGGCAGGGGTCATAAGACCCCAGCCAGGTGCCTATGCCGTCTCAACTTGAAGATTTCCAGGGAAGGCGAGAGTACCACCTCTCTGGGAAGCCTATTCCAGGCTCTGGCCACCCTTACAGTGAAGTAGTTCTTCCTAATCTCTAACCTAAACCTATCCTCCCTCAGCTTGTGGCCATTGTTCCTGGTGACTCCAAGGGGGGCCCTGGTGAACAGACTTTCCCCGAGTTCCTGATGCTGGCCTCTGATAAGGTTGTAGGCAGCCACAATATCCCCTCTCAGTCTCCTTTTGCGGAGACTGAAGAGATCCCTCAGGTCCCTCAGCCTCTCTTCATAGGGCTGGCCATGGAGGCCCTCTACCATATGAGTAGCCCTTCTCTGGACCTTCTCCAGGTTCTTCACATCCCTCTTGAACTGCGTCGCCCAGAACTGGACACAGTACTCCAGCTGCGGCCTGACCAGCACCGCATAGAGGGGGAGCAAGACCTCTCTGGTTAGTGATGCCCCTGTTGATGCATGACAGGGTGCGGTTGGCTCTACCTATTGCTTCATTGCACTGGCGACTCATATTCATCCTGGAGTCAATCATGACTCCAAGATCTCTCTCTGCCTCTGTGCTGCCGAGAGGGTCAGCCCCTAACCTACAAGGAGTTATACAGTTCTGAAGGAGGTTATACAACTGCAAGCAACCGAGTGCAGTGTGCATCAGCTTGCATTGCATCCAATGCATTCGATCTCTGGCACGTCGCAGTGCGAAAAAGTATGTGTATAAATACTTGATAGCAATGCACCCTAGCCACTACAAGTCTAGTTGTTCCCTGGGGAAAAAAAACAAAGCAAATCAAAATACACAAATGTGATTGCTAACATTTACAAAGATTACTGTTGTCCCTGCATTTAAAATGTATCCATATTGTATCCCTTCTAGTCATCCAAACTACCTCACTTGCTATTTCAGATTGCCTAGCCATTTACGCTTTATTAATATCATCTTTAGTAATCTTATCACTAAATCAAAACAATTTGCTGTAGCAAACTAAACAGCACATAGCTTAGAAACAGTTCTGAGCATAAGATTTTACATAAACCGTAGACAGAGACCAGCTGAAGGTTTTGTCAACCTTACTGTTTCCATCAGCCATGTGCTGCTAAAGGCTTTGACAGGAAATGAAGATTTAATTGCCTGCTGCCTAAAACTGCTGTAGTCTGAGCACAAAGCATTATCTAATAAACACACTAATTAATTCATTATGCAAAACCCTCCCAACATTCTTTCCCTTTTGCCCTGACTAGCATTGTCTTTCTGTTTGACTTTTTTTTATTTATTGACTTTTGTTTATTATTAAAACTGTCCAGAAAATGATTTAATCAGGACAACAGCATAAGTAAAGATAAGAATTATGGCAGAGTGAGCTAATGAAATGACCCTTTGTCCTCTCTTGCTCTGATGCCTAATTAGTACTGTCTGTGAAAGAAACACATACAAAGCAGCGTAATAAACAAGGCTCCAAATCTGCTCTTTGCATTGTCATTAAAGAAAATATGCATCTTGCAACTTGTTATGTATGAGTCAACTGTCTGCCCTAGAAAGGGGGGATGCAGGAACTAAAACTAACTAAAATTGAATAGATCATCCTACAGTACCAGGCAAACCACAGCTTTATCCTGCCTCTTCCCAGACAGAGAACAAAGGGTTACAAATATCAGTAGAAGCAGCAACTTCACTGAGCTTCAGACTGCTAACCCACTGGTTCTCCATGTCAACATGCCAAGCCCATTGAGGGAACGGTGTGGTTTATTCTTGGTGAAAAGAAAACCAGAATTTGAGTAAAACATGCCACAGTCTGGACAAGTGCTTGCTGCTGGAGAAGCAGCTGGGAACTGAATATCCATCAGGAAGGACACAATGATTGGGACTAACAAGGGAAAAGGTACCAGCACAGAGAGCAAAGGCAAATTCTCCAGAGAGGAAAGGCAAATTCTGCAGAAAAACAGGAGCTGCACATTGAAAGCTTCCTTGGAGGCTGAGTATTCCTACTCCCATCATTTAGACAAACCAAGACTGCAAATCTGGTTTTCCCAGGGAGTATCCTCTAAAGTTCACTTGGAATTTCAGAACTGGCCCAACCCTAGTACTCCAAGCCAAACCCAACAAATCCTACAAAACTTGCCCATTTCATCACACACACAAAAATGCAGCCTAGTGCCCTCCTCCAGCTATATAGAGAAAAGGTAATAATCTGTCATCAACTCAACAGGACAGGACCTCCATGCAGAGCAGTTGCACTGTTTGCTCCAAAGTGTTCATGTGTGACAAACCAAATATACAATCTTGGCTCTCCCCTCCACTTCCCAGTTGTCTGCCTCCAGTTCCCTCTAAGTGCTGAACCGCCGTGGACAAGCAGCCACAGCAACTACAGTAGCTCAGCACCACAAGCTTCTGCTCTTGGGTCATGTATTACTCAGTGTGCTGCTCACTCTGCAAGACAGGAAAATAAAGAAAAGGAGAAGCAGAACAGAAAGAAGATGGGGTAGAGAGAGGAAGAAAAAAAAAAAACAGAGATAGGGCAGAGAGAAGGGAAAAACAGCAAAAACGAAAAATTATACTACCACAAACAGAAAAGGAGACTAAATAAATTGAGAAAAAGAATGAGTGAAGGAGTGGAAAACAGCAGAGCTGCCTAGAAAGGTCAGAGATAACTCATGTTTTAGAGTCAGAATTCTACTTTATTGTTCTGGTAAGATGTATTCAAGAAGTCCAAGTTTAGAAGCAAGCTACCAAAATAAGCATTTTGATCATCTGGCATAACATAAAAGTAAACATTCTTCTCTCCCTGCTCAAAAGACTTTCAAAGCTATGGGAAACTAAATTAATGAGAAAGTCCCAAGGGGGAATTTCTGCCCCACAGTTCCCTGGAGATTTCCTAACAGTGTTTCAATTCAGATAGTGTCTATGATTCCCATTGAAAGCGTTGGCCCCAGTTGTCATGCCTTGATGACAATGGCAATGTAATACAGCAGGGGTGGGCAAAATGTGGCCTGGGAGCCGAATGCGGCCCACCAGGCCATTGTATCCAGCTCCCACAGCCCCTAAAGAATTTAGAAAATTAATATTTATCTGCCCCTGGCTGCCTATCAAGTGGCTCCCGATGGCTTGCCAAAACTCAGTAAGCAGCCCTCCTCCCAAAATATCTGCCCACCCCTGTGCTACGGCAACATAGCATCCATAGGTATCTCCACATGACCAGCAACTACTTTGCTGTAGTGACGCACTCCCGCCAGTAGAGTGCACCCTACGGCAAAGGAGCTGCTAAAAATAACAAGGCGCTGTGCATATGGTGCAGTATATGCTGTTACTGTGCTGTGATTCAGTACTGTCTTTTGGAAGTTAAATCACAGCACAGTAACAACATCACTATAGCGACACAAGTAGACACACACACTAATACTGAAATCTAACAAATACAGCCCTCAATCTGGGTATCTGTAGAGCAGACAGACATACTTCCAATGGCTCCAGAACACCGTACTACTCAGAATACACAAATAGTTTCACAATATGCCTGTATCACAATGACAACAAAACTCGTTTAATCACTAAATATTGAACTTGAAGTTGAAAATATTTCAGAATTTTAACAGCAGCAGTTTAGAGAGCTCATGCAGGATTAGCATATTGATGGGTTTTAAATGTTTGTACTCCCTTAATTAAATGTTTTTACTCCCTTAAAGGCTTCAAGAGGCTCTTCACCTACTAAAACAGGACTGTCCAACTGGCAGCCCATGGGCTGCATCCAGCCTACAAGGGGTTAGCGTGCAGCTTCTGGGACCCTCTTTCAGCTGCCCTTCCCATATTATTCCAGTTGCAATAGCAGCTGGAGTCTCAAGGCTGTCCCCTCCTCTGCTGAAGCTTCCTGCTTTCACCCCAGGGGGCAGAGCAGAGCAACAGTACAGGAAGCCAAGAGTGAGTCCATGGTCATGTGTGGGGGGAGGAAGGGTGGAGTCATGCCTGTATGATGTAGTAGCATGGGGGGGTTGCACTTGAGCACATGGGCAGTGCAGAGGCAGGGAGCTGGGAGCATACATGCGGTACACCTGGTACAGCCTACATGGTAGGCAGCTCCTGGGGCATATGGCCTCTGGTGGCTTTGAAGTTGGACAGCCCAGTCCTTAAAAAAATCCCAGAACCATAACTGACCTTGCTGCATGAACACTCTCCAAAGTCACAGGGAACGAGAAGGCAACATTTGCCCCAGCAGAGCAGAGCAAGCAGCTTCCGTTCACCTCCCTGAAGCATCCACTTTGAAGCCTTTCTGCTTTCAGCTTTATCTTTCAAGACTAATATGAGGTTTCATCCATCTTGCTCTCATCCTTTGAGTGCTGGCCTGCACAGGCTACATCTTCTGACTTGCAAAGGATGCATTATATGCTAGCATGTACATTTGTCATTTGGCCCTTTCTGAATACAAGTTTTTCACCTGATAGCACCGCAGGAGCTGTCACAGTCTATTACACAGAACTTGGACACAACAAAGCAGTGTATTCATTTCTATTCTAAAGGAATGGCCATGTTCATTTGGACATGCCTATTAAGTCTTAAGGAAAGAAAAATTTGAGCAACTGCCAATGTTAAAGTCTTGTGCTTGTTAATTACTATTAAAAACAACAACAACAACAACAAAAAGGGTCTAATCCATATTCTGGATAAATGTCCCGGAAAATGTAATTAAAAGCCCCAGAGCTGTCAAAGTGATGCTATGACACCAATAATATAACAATTAGATTCTGTTACATGGTTTCAGCATAGCTTGGATAATATTATTACCTTGGGCTGACCCCCATTTTGTGGTTTCCATTGTTGCCTTATACTTAAAGCACATGACTTTCAAGGACCAGTTTCTTGTTGTATGTGCACAGTGCTCTGCATTGTGGGGCCACAACCCCTAACTGGGACCCTCTGGCACTACAACAATACAAACAGCCCAAAACATAATAATATTAGGGGAGAGCTGAAGGAGAAGAGGCTATCTCCTCCTTGGAGATATTTTGAGACAGTGTTCCTGTTCTTGCTCCCATCTTCTCTAGGAAAGAAAAATAATTCCATTTCCTACCCTTTAGGTTTTATGTGCCCTCAAGTTTGATGATACTTGTACTAAGCCCAACCATAAACACAAGGTAAAAATCGTGCTTTCTTCAAGGGGAATTGATGATGCAATTTCACTGTTTTCCAAGATAATTTCATTATGTTCTTCTTTTAGCAGCATTTGAGACCCCAAATGTATCCCATGGCCAATGCCAGATTCATCTCCATGCACATTGCAAGGAAACACCACACAAAGGAAATCCAGGAGAACTAGAATTCTGCTTAATGAGAACAGCCCTGGGACAAAGCTTTAATAGTTTAACTAAAATTACATTCAAAAACTTAATTAGCAGAAGCTCTGAACTCTCAAACTGTGGCCCATGAGCTCTAATACACTAATTAGCTAAGACACCCTTTATAGCCAAGCATAGTTTTCACTTTCTTGAAGGGATATGGTGTACATTTTTACATCTAAAGGAGCATTTGTGTTGCATATGAATATGCAGTATTATTGCACTCTAATGGAGCTTTGATATACAATTACTATATGCCCCAATTATTTTTAGCAAAAAACTGTAATGTGTACATAGTATACAGTTTTATTTACAAAGTAAGGTCAAGCAAGACATGCATGCAATTCCATATAGCATGTGGTCCAAAACATCTAGTAGCGGTATAGGAAATCTTTTTCCCAACCTGTGAAAATTGTTCAGATTTCAAACATTTTTCCACCCCAAATTGAGAAAAAAAAAAAAGTCACAAATCACATTTGTGAATTAAATCTGATTTTGTGTGCAATCTGAATATTATTAGATAATTCTGAAACATTTTATTTTTAATTAAACTGCCCTTTCCTCCCTTTTTTATTTTGCTACTATGCATTACATTTCTAAGCAAAAAGCTGTTTCAACCTGAACTTGTCTAAATTGTTTCAAGATAAAGTTCATCAAAACAAGAGCACAAAGTTTCACTGTAACAAATCAGCACTCTGGGTGTTTTGCTTGTATAGGAACTTCAGGCTTTGAATCTGACACTCCAGTACACACACAAGTCTTTCTCCACATGTAAATACTCATCTATGGGGAATGCCACATTCTGCACAATGCACATGCATGCAAACACATACTTTTATCATTGATTGCAATAATATTTTTTGCACTTCATTCACCTCAATTTGGAAGACTGCAGAACTTTCACTTCACAGGCTGATATCACCTATTGGTGTGCAGCATGTTGTACAATAAAAGAGAGAGGGGAAAACATTTTGACCAAAGATATCTGGACAAGAGTAAGTACTAAGACTACCAGAGGATCTTAAAAGGCTATGGAGAAAAGAGAATGTTATCTTCATGTAACAGCTCTCTAGATAGTGAAATCCACAGTACTTCATTTACTGAACTTGGACCTGTACTTCTAAGGCATATCACTGATTGAAACCTGATGCTTCAAGTAAGGTTTTTCCAACTCGGAGTCCATTTCTAAAAGCTACAAAAAGATGCGTTTATACTTAATTAAGGCTGGAAATTAGAATAAAGTGCCTAATCAACAAAGGAACAAAGTTCTGGAATTGCCATCCAATAGCAATACTAGGGTCAAAAAAACTAATTAGATTCAAGAAAGAGCTTAATAAGTTTATGAATGGGATTATATGACATGGTTGTATGCAACAGCAGACAGACTAGACTGTGATGACAGCACCCAGGAACTCCCTTCCACCCCTACCTCTTACATTACCAGTCCACAAAACCATCCTGAGGTAGAAATGCAATAGAGACAATGCAGTTTACTGCTTTCATAAAATAAACTAGGTAACATCAGACAGACATCCAGCACTGAACCTGTGTAGTTTGCCTCAAAGTAAGGGTACTGACTAACCTTAGCTGGCCAAGTGAAAACCAGGTATTTTAGCAGCACTTAAGAGAAGTCCATATTCTATAACCCACACCAATGTTACATTAAACAGAACCAAAAGCAAAAATTGTACTAGTCTCTCATGTTCTGACACAGCAGCATAGCAATAACTTGAAAATATCCCATAAAGAATACATGATGACTTGCTCAAAATCATTTGAGGTTTAATGGCACTTTGCATAAAAAGGTCAACTCCATCACAACCATGTCCAGGATCAGCTTTTGCTTTCAACTGGTTACCTCCATGCGGGCATTTTTTTTTAGCACTTGGCAAATTTGCAGAATTATATTACCATGATAAAAATACTACACCATTAAACCATTTGCTTTGAAACCATACAAAACCCACACTGGTACAAATTTAGACTTACGTGTATTAGGATGGTTAAACATCTATCAAAAGCGTCCTTCATTCCAGTTTTATAATGTACATGATATTCACACAACATCAAGGGAAATCTTAACCAGGATTGCAGAAAACTGACTCCCAACAGGTTGAAAGTAATAAAAAAAAAATTGAAGTACATCAAAGTACAATATTTAGTTCTGCTTGTATGTGTAAAGTAGTAAGTTTCCCTCGAGGATAGAGAGTTGTGATGTTTGCCCTAGCACAGTGCTGCTTCCATTAAACCCATAGAAAGAGTTCAGACCTAATGATAACTTTGCAACTGCTGATCCAATAAGCAGCTTAAAAGGCTCTTGATCTCTCAAAGCAATTTTTTGCTTCAAGTTTCAAGTTACATTTCCTATTTCAAATGTCTCAAAAAAGGAGGAATCAAAGGGGGAAAAAAGTAGAAAATGAAAAAAAAATAAAGTAAAGAAAAAAAACACATATAAAAAGGGGCCTAAACTTTTCACAAAAATTATCCAAAAAGATGCATTCCTTCTACAGAGCTTACACCAGAGCAGGCTGGAGTATCATCTCTTTCTTCAGCAAGAACTACACAGAGGTTCTCTTGAAGTTCCCTTCCTTTCTCTTTTGCACAGAAGTAGGCCTTAGTAATGTCTATAGCATCATCCCTGCTCTTGCACCCTTAATAATAATGGCTACTCCATGGCATAGGAGAGGTGCTTCAAAACAGCCTGGAAAGAATGGCAAAGGAGAGAGCACCCATAGGGGGTGGTAGAACCCATGCATGCAGCATTGCCAACCCCAAGAACTGTGAAATAATAACTCAGGCCTCTCCAAACCTCTACATTTTTAGTCCCTTCTCTAGGCAGATTGAACTGGACACCTAGAATTAAAAGGCTCTGTAGTTCCTTAGTAGTTCCTGAGGCATCCAGTGCCCCATAAGCACCAATGTTACAACCTTAAGAAAGAGTCTGTTTTATAGTCTCCTTTTGTTCACTCAACATCAGACCCTTTGGAAGTTTCACAAACAGATCCACATATTTTTCTCAGTCATTCCGGATCTGGAGTTTAGATGAATGAGATGCAAAGTAATGAGGTACAAATTATAAAAGTTTTCTAGTCAGTAGGCCTGTGCGAAGAGGCTAATATTCGTTTCAGCTTTGGATTCGGCCAACTCAGAGGACACTGATTCGATTTGGTGATTCAAATCACTGTTCCGATTCGATTCAGCCACCACTGAATCTGTGACTCAAACAGGCTCCATCCCCCGCCCATTCTCCCAGCCCTGTCAATGGCTGCCCCGCCCAGCCCCAGCATCCTGGCTCTTTAAAAAAAGAGCCCTGCATTCACTGGCTGCTGCAGTGGCCATCGGGGACTCATGGCAAGAGCCCTCCATGCAGCACAGAGCAGTGGGGGGCAGCAGGGATTGCCTCCCTGCCTGGCAGGAGCTGGTGAGTGCAGGGTTTGTTTGTTTTTTTTCCTTTTAAAGAGCCAGGATGCTGGGGCCGGGCAGGGCATGGGGTCAGACAGGGGTCCCCCCATGATACTCTCTCCCCCTCCTCCACCCGCCCCTTACTTACTGGCATGGAACCCAGGTCCAGCTCCCTGCGGTGGCAAGCGGGGACTACCCGAATCAAATCTCCGAATCAGTCTGGAGGCTTTGAATCAATTTGGACTGCTTTATTGGTCTCCCTATATGATTCGGATTCAGAGATTCAGCCGCCAAATCAACTCAGCACCTGAAGCTTCATACAGCCCTAGTAGTCAGTAAGGGGTGGGAATGACAGAAGAATAAATAGCAGTTAGTGAAAGAGCTGGGACAAACAATCGTGGACCTCGGGCTTGCCAATTAAAGCACCTTTGACTAAGTTACAGGACATTCTCTAATTCAGGGGTGGGAAAAATACGGCCCCATGGGCTGGATGTGGCCCATGGGGCCCCTCCAAAAAAAAAAAAAATTACCAGCCTACAGCTGCCCCTCTGAAAGCCAGAGGCAGGTGGGCTTTCAGAGGTAGTATGCATTGAACCAGGTGGGCTTCATGCTTCCACCTCCGTGGGGCTCCCAGCACTCCATCTGGGAGCCCATGTGGAGGCACCAAGTATGAGGGCACGCAACTGGACAGCTGATGAGTGGGGAGGAGAGTTCCTCCCTTCAGGAGGAGGGGGTGGATGAGGGTGGGGTTTGTGGGTCATTGTGGCCCCTCCTCCCCCCACCATGGCGCACAGCAGGTGGTAGGCCCTTGGGGTACTCCTGGCTCTCAGCAGGCAGAGCCCCCCAGCACTGCACAGTTCCAGCTGAATCTCAGGAGCTACAGGTGGTGGTGTGGAGCCAACCCAACCTGCTGGCCCGCACCTTCAAACAAAACCAGAATGGCTCAATGCCAGCACATGGGCTTCCAGCCCTCTAATGGGGAGCCACACATGGAGGCACAGAGCCTGCCTGGTCTGAGCCACAAAAGGTGGGACTTCTGGTTCCAAGATGGCAGTCAGGGGGCAGAGCATCTGTCAAGGGTCAGGGCTACCCTTGCAATCCTTGACAGGTCACCAAAACTCATTAAGCTGCCTGTCAGCCGAAATAAATGGCCACTCATGCTCTAATTGTATGAAAGCTGCAGCTTTTTATGTCACAGCAAAACTTCCCACAACACAGGCTAAAATCATGTGATTCATAAAGCAGAGTATACCTGTGGATTAGGATAGCCAAGACCAGGGGTGTCAAATGTAAGGAATGCAGAGCCACGTCATCTACCCCATAGAACTTGTAGAGGGGACAGAAATTCAGGGGTGAGTTGAGTGGGGGCAGGAAAGTGTCAGTGTCAGGGGTAAGTGACAGCTGTAGTAACCTCCACCATTGCTTCCCACTGTCACTCTCCCTGCTACCACCGACACATCTGCCATGATGACCACAAGTGTTTCACATTCATGGCCTCATGTACAATGCATAGATCCTCCCAAAGCCAAGTAGGTCTTTCTAAATCGGAATGAATTAAGAGCAGATCCTTCAGGTATTCTAGCCATTTATTTATGGAAATTACAGTTGCCTTTTATTAATTCTGAACACGCTTATAGGGAAAATAGCAATGACACCAGGTATTACTTCCATGGGTTATGCAACTAACAATATTTCTTCTAAGTATTCAAATGTTCCTTAACATTATGTACAATACGTATAAACCCCATGAGCTGGGTGGATAAAAAACATCTGGCACATTGAACCAAATCTTTCATTTATGGTAATCCAAGCCAGTAGAAAAGGCTGAGTAGGCATAAATGAAAAAAAATTGTCCCCATTCCACTTTATTTCAGGCATAAAGGGCTATTAGGAGGTAATAATGCTTGGTTACTATGCTGACATGCTCATAGGCTAAAGCGATAAGTGTCACAGAAAAACAGGACTATATCTTAATCATACAAACTGTTCAAATTGATATGAGCTATACACATGCATCTAAGGATAGTATTTGGCCCATAAAATGGAAAATCAGAATCAACTATAACCACAGCACAAATGGCTACAATTTGTCAGGTCCAAACACAAGAAAGCAAATGGAAATGACAGAGCCAGAATGCTTCAACTTCAAAGAGTATCTGTGATAAACATCAAAACGTTTACAGAAATTATATTTTAAAAAATCCTCGAAGAAAAGTAATGGAGAAATATAAACCTGTTAAGATAATTAACTCTGCCAGTGAAGCAGGGGTAACATACAGTACAAAAAATGATTAGTTAAAAAGTAATCTGTTACATGGATTATCTTCCCGCATATGGAGCCAAAGTGCCTTCTAATTAACAAATACCCTCTCCTTTACAAAAGGCCCGTAAGAGGAACAGATTTCCTGCTTTGCAGAGCAAAGAATTAATCATGTGCACAAATCCAGCAACTTACTTTGCCAGCTACATTAACCACTGATTTTACCTTGATGGTACCAGCCTGAATGCCACCATTCTAATGCAAAATAAAGAGATTTACAAAGCTTGTGGTATACGAAATACACCAGTAATTGAGAAAATCTGTACTCTCGTGAACAGCCCTCATTGCTGTGTTAAGCAAAATGGAACCAGAACATTCTCCTGGTTCTCAGGAGAGTGCTCTACTCAACTTTATGCAACTAAAACAGCTGAGGTACTGGCACATAATGCCGAACCACACCTTACAATTTCCATTGGAAGTTTTAAAGTGGGTAATGAAACACATGGCTGGAAAATGCAATAGAATCATTATTTTCCAGTCACCGCCCCATGACTTCCAACTGGGGAGATGGATAGGAGCTAGCAGTGATAATGAAATGACTGCAGAAACAGACAGAACTAGACAGCCCATTGAGTCTTTTTTTGTGAAAAGGAGGCAGATGCTCAAACTGGAGAATGAACGAAAGTGAACATCAGCCTGACTTTTCCATTCCATTGAGATTTCCTTAAAGGTAGCATGCCAGAGACTAACAAGCTAACTTTACCCTCCTAAACTCAAATTTGTCTGTAATTAATTAGAAGTACTTTAAAATAAAGTTCACAACCTTGAAACTAAAACAACAAATCAGGGGTTTTCAACCTTTTTGAAGTGTACCTGCAGCGGCCAGAGGCAGAGCTGGGGGGTGTGAACAGCCAGATGTGGAACACGAGTGGGGGGTCGCTGTGGCCACATGCGAAGCAGCAGCAGCAGCAGCACATGGTGGTGGGTGGCAGTACCAGCTGCCGCTTGAGAGCTTCCCCCCCCTTACCCCCACTCCTGGGCAGCACCTGTGTGGCTCACAGGGGGGAGCCGCAGCTCTGTCCCCGCCCTGCTCCAGGGAGGCAGTGGCCCAGGGTGGTGGCGCTCTGTCCCCACCTGCCCCCATGTACCACCTAGGACCTTCCCATAAACAATGAAGTTCAAGCAAACCCATTCTCAAGAAGACAAACAAGAATACTTTTGTGACACTTACACAAACTCTCTCCATCTTAATCTGTTTGGGGATTTGGAGCCTGGAACAAACTTTTATAACCACCTACTCTTTCCTCTGGGATGACACTGGACAAAGAATTTCACCCAGTAACCTTGCAGTGCGGTACTTATTGTTTGGTAAAAGTCTGCGTGAACACAATCCAAACCAATAATGGTGGGACTAAGGCATATCTCTTCAGAAAGGCTTCCAGTCTTGACTTCAGGATTCCACATGCGCGCATGCACACACAAAACTATGATAGCTGAATAAAACAAGGGTTCTTACCCTCCAGTGCGTGGGCCAAACACGGCCTGCGGAGCCATCACATGTGGCCCACAGTCCTCCCCACAGGCCAGGAAATTTAGTAGTGGGGGAGCGGTGGCCATTGATACAGCTACCCTCCCCCCTGCCAAATTCTCAAACCCCAAACCCTGCACAACTCCCCCATCCCTCACAGGGTTCAGTTGGCACAACACCACTTTCCCTCCCCCACCCCCCAGGACCAGTTTGATCGGAGACCAGGCTCCCATTCCCTCCACATCTGAATCTAGGCTGGGCCACACCCCGCTTCCCCTGCAGGGCCAAGTTGGGGCTAAGCCATGCCATCCCCACCCCCCACACCAGCTACAACCCCTTCCTCTGCAGAGCCAGGCTGCACCCTGCATCCTGCTGTGTGACTGGATGCTGCTCACTGTGCTCACCAGGGTGCCAGACTAGGACCACCAGCCCGCCAATAGACTGGGCACTACCCATCCAGCCCACCGGGGAAAAAAATTTGAGCACCACTGGTATAAAACAAATGGGTCTGATTTTGCCTTTACCTTCGTGCAAATGAGAAGTATCCAGAAGTCAACGGAGTTGCACCAAAGTTGATCTACATCAGACAAGTGACCAGCAATTCATACACCAGAAAAAAAAGTAATGCCAGGAGCAATCTGATTTCCTTCAAACATCTACTTCCTCTGAAATTAAACTGGGATATGTAGAGGATTCAAGATACCATTTATTGCTTCTCACTCAGTATGTATATAGCCCTCAAAACCAAAACGCCCACTACTTTCATAAACAAAAGGCCCTTCAAAATAAAGACTATTTTACCTTAGAGATGTCTAGGAGTTACTTGTGCACTCTCTCTCTCTCTGTTTTCAAGACATCTCTGGACACAGAATGATTGATTTTGTCCACTAAGAACTCTTCATGTCAGTCTATCAGACATCCCAGCCTTTCTAGTATGTGCCATTCAGCTTTGCTGCACAGACCACTGTGACTTCAAACCCTTCTTTTAAGAAAGTTTTTCTCCATGGTACCATGGCTCTCCTCTTTCTTGTGGAAAGGGGCTCAGATCTGAGAAGAAAGGAATTTGCTGGGAATTTCCTGTTATTCTGCAGCTTTCAATATTTTGCCTTTTTCTTCAAATCTCATCATTTTAATATCACTGTTCTGCCAGATGCATCGTTTTCCTTCTTGTAATGGTTTCTTTTACTTTTCCTACATAAGACTGATTGCATTTCTTATTTAGATGCAGCATTTTCACCAACCAGTTTTCTAGAAAGGCATTCAAGTTTCTTTTCAACATTTTCTTAATGTCTAGTAGCCTGAGATGCACACAGGCTTGCTTTTCCAAAATTTGTAGCTAATATAAGAGACTTACTAACCGTTAAAAAGGTTCAGAGTGAGGTTAAAATATTTGTAAGGACTCACTACTATGATTGTAAAAGTCCTTTCCCATTAGTCTTACTTGTTTTTATTATTATTGTTATTTGCATTTCAATAGCACCTGCAGGCTCCAACTGAGATCATGATTCAGTGTAGCACACACATTCAAAACACATATTAAAGGTAGTGGCTGCCAAGAAGACCTTAAAAGTGTAAAGAGACAATTGATGTATGAAAACCTGAGCAACAGATGAACAACTGAGGCACAGAGATGTGACTTGTCCAATGCCACAAAGGAAGTCTATGACAGACCTGGGAAATAAAGCC
>NW_017728915.1:15696209-15707384 GCF_001723895.1 Crocodylus porosus
TTGGGGCTAAGCCATGCCATCCCCACCCCCCACACCAGCTACAACCCCTTCCTCTGCAGAGCCAGGCTGCACCCTGCATCCTGCTGTGTGACTGGATGCTGCTCACTGTGCTCACCAGGGTGCCAGACTAGGACCACCAGCCCGCCAATAGACTGGGCACTACCCATCCAGCCCACCGGGGAAAAAAATTTGAGCACCACTGGTATAAAACAAATGGGTCTGATTTTGCCTTTACCTTCGTGCAAATGAGAAGTATCCAGAAGTCAACGGAGTTGCACCAAAGTTGATCTACATCAGACAAGTGACCAGCAATTCATACACCAGAAAAAAAAGTAATGCCAGGAGCAATCTGATTTCCTTCAAACATCTACTTCCTCTGAAATTAAACTGGGATATGTAGAGGATTCAAGATACCATTTATTGCTTCTCACTCAGTATGTATATAGCCCTCAAAACCAAAACGCCCACTACTTTCATAAACAAAAGGCCCTTCAAAATAAAGACTATTTTACCTTAGAGATGTCTAGGAGTTACTTGTGCACTCTCTCTCTCTCTGTTTTCAAGACATCTCTGGACACAGAATGATTGATTTTGTCCACTAAGAACTCTTCATGTCAGTCTATCAGACATCCCAGCCTTTCTAGTATGTGCCATTCAGCTTTGCTGCACAGACCACTGTGACTTCAAACCCTTCTTTTAAGAAAGTTTTTCTCCATGGTACCATGGCTCTCCTCTTTCTTGTGGAAAGGGGCTCAGATCTGAGAAGAAAGGAATTTGCTGGGAATTTCCTGTTATTCTGCAGCTTTCAATATTTTGCCTTTTTCTTCAAATCTCATCATTTTAATATCACTGTTCTGCCAGATGCATCGTTTTCCTTCTTGTAATGGTTTCTTTTACTTTTCCTACATAAGACTGATTGCATTTCTTATTTAGATGCAGCATTTTCACCAACCAGTTTTCTAGAAAGGCATTCAAGTTTCTTTTCAACATTTTCTTAATGTCTAGTAGCCTGAGATGCACACAGGCTTGCTTTTCCAAAATTTGTAGCTAATATAAGAGACTTACTAACCGTTAAAAAGGTTCAGAGTGAGGTTAAAATATTTGTAAGGACTCACTACTATGATTGTAAAAGTCCTTTCCCATTAGTCTTACTTGTTTTTATTATTATTGTTATTTGCATTTCAATAGCACCTGCAGGCTCCAACTGAGATCATGATTCAGTGTAGCACACACATTCAAAACACATATTAAAGGTAGTGGCTGCCAAGAAGACCTTAAAAGTGTAAAGAGACAATTGATGTATGAAAACCTGAGCAACAGATGAACAACTGAGGCACAGAGATGTGACTTGTCCAATGCCACAAAGGAAGTCTATGACAGACCTGGGAAATAAAGCCATCTCCTGAGGAACAAATCTAGTATCTTCCACAAGGCCATACTTGCTACCATTCATGTTGCTTTGTTTTACAGGTCATTATGATTCTTTCCAAGTAATTACTATTCTTTTGATTGCCCCAGAACAGTGTATAGCCCCACCCCCATCCTTGTCTTTATGGCCTCCAAGGCCTGGCTCCTGCATGCCAAAATTCAGGTTCCTTTAAGCAAGTAAACAATACTTGTTGGAATGCATACTCCCAGTATCAGCACATCAACACCCAAAGGCAAAATATTGAACGGGCTACAAAATGACAGTCCATGGAATTTGATATGAAATATTAAACCAAGAAAACACATGCTATAAAGAAAAAAAATGTTCCTTCTTAGCAAGGATGAGATATTATTTTCCACAAAAATATATTTACTGATACATGTCTTATATAAAAAATCTCCACGAACCACAGCCTGGAGCATATAATGGTTTATGCAACAAATACTTGTGAGATGCCTTCTTAAAAAGTTAAACCCCCTGGAGGGCTTGTGAATCTTTTAGTTGTAATGTACCCCTGGAGGATTTTATTTTGTACCCGCCTAGCCCGAAGTTAAGAGTACTTTCTGAACATGTTTGCTTTACTTGAAGCTAAAATCTGGGTTACTTGGGGGAGGGCAATGGAGAGTGTAATAAATCTTACAATATACTTTTTGGCAAGAAAACTACTTACTGGTGTCATGAAGAAACAACTTTACTGCTCTCTAAAGAAATATTGGTTTCAGAAGTTACTATTGTATTTAAGACATGGAGCTGCATTAAAGCAAGCTGTGAAAAGTATTGGGGTTATACTTTTAAAATATAGATATATATTTTAAAATTCTGAAATGGAACCTGACATAAAGAAAAAGGAAAATGTTTCCGAGGCTTCCATAAATTCTTAGAAGAGGAAGTTTAAAACCTGGGTGTTCTGTTTCTTAAGTCATGCTCCACAGGGAAATAGGTTGGCTTTATGCATATACTGTTACTATTCAAACTTTAGTACTTTTCTAACTTGTATTTTCACAGAGTTTAAAAATATATAGACAGTGGCTTAATGAGTGCTAAAACTTCACAGCTTTTCTAAAATGTGAATGCGCTTGCTTTGAGGCAATCAGCTAGGGTATGCTGTTTTATTCACATCAGGGCAACCGCCCTTCACCGCTGACCCACTCCACTGTTATTCTCTTCCCAAAGCAGTATCTATGCATACATGAGTTAATTAACTCAGACGAGATTAAATAAGGCCACCAGCAGCACAAAACTATGCTCTCATTTTGCCTATAAGTCTCAGAGAAGACTAGTTGGGAGGCCAAGTATCTACAAGTAAACAGAAAACTAAAACCAAACACACACAGAGCATCTCAGAATCAAGTGAATTTAGACCTCTGTGTGGAGGCAGACTGTGGGGCTGGGGAAATGAATATCCTAATTATCCACAAAAGACAAATGGTGTAGACCAGTGATGCTCAACCGATGCTATCCGGCAGGCCAGATGAGTGGTACAGGGCCTGTCTGTAGGCTGAATACTGTGGACAGGGTCAGGCCGTGGGCTTGATCTGATGTGTGGTCAGCACGCTGGATACGGTCACAGAGAGACCCCACACAACAGCTTCCCCTGCCTACCACCGTGATCTGGTGCATGGGGCCACATCATTTGGCCCACAGGACTCTCCATGAGTCTGTAAATTTGGCAGCAGGGGAGCAGTAGGATCTTGCTACTGCTGCCCTGCCGCCTAATTTCTGGACCCATAGGGAGCCCCATGGGCCAGATGACACGTCTCCATGGGCCATAGGTTGAGCCCATGGGCCATAGTTTGAGCATCACAGGTGTAGTTATGACAAGGATATTGTCTCCCACATTTCCTAGCAGGTGCCCCCATCCTATTCTTGAGGGACTGCAAGTGTTGAGAAAACAAGGTGAAGCCAAAGTCTGGGCATTGGTCCACTTTTCTGCTGAAAGTACACGATTAAACAGTGGGGCATTCGACTTGCTTGCCTTTCACACATCCCATTTTTCCCCAGGCACAAATGTGTAAGATACAACCTGGGCCAAATGGCTCTACAAAATGCTACCTAAATATGGATCTGGAATAACATGACTGATTTATATTGAACTACACCAGCTTCATATCTTTTTAACAGAGCAGAATCTGCACCAGCGGGGTAGTATTTAAAATGCAGCCACTTCTAAGGGGGAATGCAGTGGTTGTTTAGCAGTGCTGCGCAGAGGCATTTTTCTCTTCAGAGGCATAGGGTATAAATTCTACACAGGGTGTTTACAAATATCTATATATTTCACCCAGAAAAGATTTTATATTGTCGCAAATTTGGTGTTTAAGAGCGGTTGCATTTTTCCCCGTCACCATCGCCCTGTTATGCCATCTGCTGAGAAAAACCAATCGGAACCAACCTGGCTCACATTTTGTCACAGTGCTTAGTGGACCCTCAAGGTCTTTTGAAGAGTTTCATCAACTGCTCCAAAATATGTAGCTGGCTAACGTATCCAAATGATAAAGTCTCTCACTGACTGCTAGAATGTGAAATGAACAAAATGACAGATTTTTATAGCTTCAGAATCCAAACTAAAGTTTAATGAGAACTGTAATGGAATTGTCTCAGCTCTGCAAGTTACAATTAATATTAAATGTCATGATGTTACTGCGACAAAAAGCCTATTTCTTTTGATAGTGACACTGATTTATCTCAAAGTATCCTGGGAGGGAGAAGCTGAAGTATCACAAGAGAAAATGGCTTAGATCTTGCCTTCCACATGACAAAAAGAATTTACTAGTCCTCAGTTTTTAAGTGCATTACATTAGCTTTCAAAGTTAAAAAGAGGGATTAAAAAGAAACAGCACCAAGTAAAACAAGAAAATACCAGACATACTGGATTTCAAACAAAGTCCAGTTTTCTCTCTTAATTATTAAGAAAGCATGCTGCCAAACGCACCAAACATTATGACAACAAAAATCAGATCCAACTTTGTAAAAAATGTTTACCAGAAAGGTTTAAGCTGCAGGCTCATTTTGTAAACTTGGAAGCAATTCCAAAACTAATGCTATACATCTCCAAGGAACAAGATAAACTTTGACTCACTTACATTTTTTATAACAAAAACAACAACAAAACCCCAAACAGATCAACAGACTTCATCCAAAAGACTTTAAAGGTTTTTATCACAACAAGACTGTAATAATGACTTGTTTTTATCGGGGAAATTTCCGCTAATAAGCACAAACAAAGCTTTTGGCAGAGGAATGTTATAACCCTTGTATGTCAGTAGAGAGAGGAGGAAAACAGGGCTGGATCTCAAAGGGTCAAAACGATTGCTTGTTCCATATGACAAAGAACACATTTTGCCAATTTTAAGAAGAGTCTTGCAGGACAAAGGCTTCATCCCTTTCCATATCATCTCTAGTTTCCATGGTTTTCATGTGGAAATTGAAGCCAAATGCCATCTAAGAATGCAAGGCTTAAATTTCCTGGCTTGAAGTATGTGGGGGGGAAGGAAGGAGGGGCAGGAAGGGACTAGACAAATACATTTAAAGAAACAGGCGTAACTAGCATTTTTACTCTACTTAATTTTTTTAAATGGCTCTGGAGGATTAGATGGCTCAGAAGATTAGTAAGGGAAACAGTCTTTCATTTACAGATTGCAGTTTCAATTCCAGACCATGACTGAGGTGTACTAGCTGAGCAATGTGATGGAGACTGCACCTGTTTTATGGATCACTAAAGAAATGTACTCTTCAGCCTTGTTAAACACAAAATTACATTTCAAGTAACTCATGAAATTAAAGTAAAGATGAAGGGATATTTTTGCACTAGTTACTAATTAGCTTCAGCAACAGCATATACATCTGGTGTTCTTACATTACATAAATCATTACATCATAATAAAATAAATACATTACTTTTAAACAGTTTCCAACCTATTTCATGCTTCTGATGAAAAGCTACATCACTTTACCCTCTGACATGACTATGGATTGCAGAACAAAAAATTAAAGAACTAGGCCATTTTACTAGAGGAGCCCAAGCAAAGTGCTTAAGATTAGATCCACAAAAAGATTATGCCCCACCTATCTCTCACCTAACAGGCTTAAGTCAAAATTTGCAGCCCCCATTTAACATCCCCATCCCTCCCCACACACACAAAGGGGAAGATACATGGGGAAGGAAAGAAACACGGGGTGGGAGATCTCAAAAACATTCAAACCCTAACTCTGCTCCCCATGAAATCAAGCTTAGGGAACACAGTTTGAGACAGTGCTGCATATTTTTAAAGCCTTATGCTTAGTTTTTCCTCTGAGGTATTTTCAGTAAGTACTGAATCCTTAAGTCTCTCCATGGAGGCACAAGGTTTGAAACACAGCTGAAATAATTTTCTGCTGAGTAAGGAAAATGGGATTTTTTTAAAATTTAAAGTGGATATACATATTTTCCTCTAGAAATGTTACGTTTCCCATTGTGCTTTCCTGGGAGCTCTCTCACTGAGGCTATAAGTAGTCATCTTTAGAGTGGGATCAGCTGTGCCAGGATGTGTCCTGGCACAGTTAATCCACTTCACTGGCATCTAGAGAGGTCACCAGGGCCACTGTGCTGCAGGGTCAGGCCCCTGCCAATCCCAGGGCTTCAGGGACCCAATCTTGTGGGACAATGGCCCTGGGTGCCACACCCCAACTCAGGTTGCTGCAGTGAAATACATGGTGGGAATCCCCTTTGAGGGAATTCCTATGCAATGCAACAAGCCAACAGGCATCCTCCTATTTAAGGCATCACAAACTGTGACTACCTTTGGTCACGTCAACATTTTGGGGCACCTGGAGCATGACAAGGAGTTAAGAACATCTGTTTGCTCTCAACCTGTGCCACCGTAAAATAATTTATGGCATCACAAAGATGACATCTTTTTGTACCCTAAGGAAGAGATCACACAGTCCCAATTCTGTTTAGAAGGATGCCAAAAATTTCCACTCCCCCCTTCTCTGAGGTCACTCTTAGAGGGTTCTGAATAAGTGAATTTGTCCGATTGTTGTACAAACTTAAACATATACGTGTGTATGATTGTCTGCTTAGAGATTTTTAATTTACCAACCATCTTACAACAACTATGGCAATTAGCAGTAAGTGGGATAAAATTGTATTTGTCCTCTTAAATGACTGGATAAATAGCGTTTTGCATGTCTCAATCTGTCTTTCACAGCTGCATCAATTCATCACACAACATTCTATTCAATGAAAATTTTTCTGTAGAATTTAATAACTATATCTACAGCACCTTCTCTGAAATTCAGAGGCCTTGGAAATTAAAATATGGCAAGAGCAGAATTTATGACAACTTCATGAAGTAATGTCTTACTTTGCCTCCCAAGGTCCTGATAAATTTACTGCTAGCTCTACGCCATAATGAACTTCAAAAATATATATATATATTTGTTTTCACACTAAAACAATGTCCACCCACTAGAAATTAGCTTTCGTGGCTGCTGAACTGTTCCGTTTAATGAATGATGGTAACCAGAATAAAAGTCAACAAAGATCAAATCTGTTAACAGCTTCAAGCTCTTTGCAGCACTACCCATAAGCAATGCACAAATGTGATACTGCAAGATAGCTTGTCATCACCCTTTTCTTGCCCTGCCGAATGCATATTTTCTCCACAAAATTATCACTTCTCATTAACGGCATTATGGTTCCCTTCCAGAAATTTGCATGTTAATAATCCAGTGTTTTCTTCCTAATATATTACAGGAGTTAGAATGAATACATCAGTGCACAACAATTCTATTTATGATTTGAAAAGAACTTATGTGTTGTATTTCAGGGATAAAAACATTGAATTGAGGTTCACTATTTCAAGGACAGTATTTTACTCCTTAAAAAGCTACATACCACTACTAACACATACCACAACTCTTTGCTTTGTGTCATTTGCAAGTAACATGCCTGAAAAGGACCAGAATTTCCACTCTGAATCTTAAAATATATAAGATACGCAGCAAAGAGCTAGTCTTACTCCCTCGACCAAAGATCCATACATTTTACCTTTTCAGAAGGCGCTTTAACTGCATAGGACTACTGCAAAGACTTTGTCCATTAGATTTGCTGTCCTGTGTGTTTTGTAGGGTTTGCTTCTGTTTACAAAACTTCCAAACACTTCAGCTTCTCTTGAAAGACCATTTCAAAGCCGAAAAGTTGAATAGTTTCTCCTGATGTATTCAACCTATTCTTTCTCAATTTTGGTCCATCGCTCCTAGATACACATCTCTGTAGCCATAAAAAAATCCTATTCCCATATTCAGAGAGCCACAAACTACATCCTCCCCAAGTCACTGCTTAGGCAGCATCTAGAGACTTTGTTTGGAACAGATATTAACTCCCCATGTGGACATTCTGTACTGAAATAAAGGGGGTTTTATTTCAGAGCAAGGTATCCAGAAAGCAAGCTATTTTTGAATAACTATTGCTATAGATTTCTCCATAACAACAATTTTTCCTTTTACCAAAATTCTTCCTCTTTCCTTAATTCTGCCAGCCACCTAATTGTTTCTATTGATTTTTTCTTTTACTTTTTCTGTAATTCTTCTGAAAATAAACTTTCCAGAACCAGACACCATATTCCAGTACAGCAGAGGGAACTGCATGCCTGTTCTGTGACATGATCTGACTATGCAACTAAAAACATGATTTATCATGTGATCGATCCCTGTACAATCATCCACATATCATATTTAATCTGTTGCCTTATATCATCACTCCCACGGCTGCTTTTCAATAGCTCAAGCATTTTCAACATACACAAGCCCATTATTTGAAAATCACCTTTCTCCACAAATCTAAAAAACTAGAAGACAAGGGCACTTTTAATTCCAGTGAAAAACAGGAAAGAGAGAGAGCGTATACATGCTGTAGATGCAGGCTAGTTTCTGAAGAACAGATTCTCTCCAATGCTCCAAAAAGAACAGCAAGTGACAGCTTCACAAGGACCATATCCTAGATTCACTGAAGTCGTCAACTGACTTTCAACTAGAGCCCTACCGAGGGTTTCAGAAAGTCAGTAAGAAGAACAAAGATTTCTTTAAAGGTCACATTCAAATACGTCTAAACAAGCAATTATTTTCAATACAGCTTAATCCTGAAGGCTTTGATGTCAACTGGAACTTTGCCTGAGACAGGGTTTCAGGACTTGGCCCACTAGCTTGTTTGCACAGTGGTCCAGGAATTATGTAAGCAGATTAAGTTTATGACTAAGTGCCAAGTATTAAAGAACCCATTTACACTGGTTTCTACAATTGATCCATCCTGTAAAGCTCACCATTACACAATTATTGAAAGCCAATGTCCGACTCTGCAAAAGCCAGTTCTAAAATCCCCTTTTGAAAACAGACACCATCAAATGCCTGCCAATGGCATTTGCCATCATCACAAAACCCTAGCACATGTTCACACATTATCAGTCTCTGCTCAAGTCTAGTCCAATACTACACAAATATGGATACAATGGATATCCCATGATGGAGGCTGCTTAACATATGGCCAAATGTTCCTGTTTCAGACCCAGACAAGAAATATAAAACCTGGCAACTTATCTCCACCACTCCCACACTAACTACACCCGACAACAGAACCATCACCCTTCCTGGATCTTACACTCGCACCTCCAAAAATGTAATACCTCTCATCCAGTGCACTAAATGCCCTGATAGAAAATATGTAGGAAAAACCAAACAAGCGTGTATCAGAATGAACACACCAAAAATCTATCAAAAACACAAATACCCAATTACCTAGGTTGCACACTTCTCACAAGACAACCACCCTGTCCCCAATCTCAGTTTTAATCCTCAAAGGGAATTTACAAAACACCTTTCACAGACAAGCCTACAAACTTCACTTCATCAATCTACTGAATCGAAAAATTCATGGACTAAATATAGACATGGGATTTATGGCACATTATAACCTGCCTACCATCTGATACCCCAGGTAACCTCTCTAAAATTTAGTAGCTATCACTAGGTCACCACTTCCCTTCCCCCCACAGCCCCAACCAGTCTCTCAATCACTGTCTCTCATGGCTTCTGATCTTCACGGCCACACATTTGCATTTTCACTGAGCTGTATTCTTGCATACTGGCTTCTAACCCATCCAGGAGAGCACAAAACAACTACAGACACTCTCTCTGCCTGAAAAAGCATGTTGCATACCCGAAAGCTTGAAAAGAAGAATTTTTCCAACTATTTTAGTTGGTCTGATAAAAGATAACAGATTTACCTAAAGAATCTTGTCTGCCTATGTCCTTAGACCAACACAACTACAACCAACACCCCTGTTTCAGACCAGCACATTCCTGTGTCACTCATTCATAAAGTATGAAGTTCCAGACTCCCAACACAAACCCTGTAAAATGTTCCCCAGAACAAAAAAAAACTAGGATTTTCTTAGTGTCTCTTCCTGGCTGGACTGAAACTTCACAGGAAGTTCCACTCAGCTGAAGAGGGCTCAAGACAAGGGAATGTGTCAGGTCATGCAGACTTCAGGAATCAAATCTCAATGTCACTACTTAGCACACTGAGCTTAACTAGCTAAAATCAAGCATTTGTTTTTTAGTTTAAGAGTCTTTTATAAAAATGACTATAAGCATTTGAGCATAATGAGCTACAGAAACTGAAGTAACCACAAAAAAGCTTTCTTAAAATATTTAATGGCAGAAGAACATGCATCTTTTTTTCTATATGATCTACAACCAGACACAGTCTATGTTTTCCTCCACGGGATTTGAAGACAGAAGCAGCACAAGTTGATATAAACATTTACACTTTTCTTTTCTGGGACTGGGGCCCAGTCTTGCTATTTTTACTTGCCAGAGCACCCAATCAGCAGGCAAACAGAAGCAAGTGTCTGCAAGGGTACAATCCTGCAATCAAGGAGTATTTTCCAAAGTTAAGATGCTCTGGAAAAGCGAGACCTCTGCAGCGACCACCCTGCAATTCATGCCACCTGGATGAATTTTAAAAAAAAAAACTATAATCATATTACCTAGATATAATTTCCAACCAAAACCACAAGTAAAAAAAAAAAGTTTGGATCTAGTAAGAATTTAAATAGCTCATGACCCACCTCCATTTTTAATAGCTGGAAAATGCTTTTCAAACTTCCACAGAATTTGTTCTATGTGCAGGAAACGCATTTAATTTTATGCCTCTTGGGAACTGTTCTGTTTAACTGTGCAAGCCTTTGATTCAAAGTCTATAGACAGTGTTGCTTTAGCAGCAGTACAGAAATAAAAGACGTGTCCCCTTAGTTGAGGTCTCCCTGCTCACAAGGCCATTTACCTTAATCCCTGTTAACTTTATTGAATACTATACCACACATGTCACTGGCTGTAAAGTCAGTCATCACTTCGTACGTCTTTGGTAGGCCTGTACGAATAGGGAAGTATTCGATTCGGATTTGGCCAATTCATAGGAGAGTGATTCAATTTGGTGATTCAAATCACTGTCCCCATTCGATTCAGCCAAATCAGAATCGGTGCTGATTCGGAGATTCGGTTCAGCCAGGGAGAGGCAGGTTCTCCCAAGGCTCCTCCAGCTGTGATTGCCTCTCCCTGGGTGGGGGGAGCCACGGGAGAAGCTCTCATGGCTGCCCTGTCCAGCCCCATCCCCAACCTGCACCGGCCTCCCAGCACTTAAAAAACAAACAAAAAGCCCTGCATTCACCAGATGCAGCAGGGGCTCTGGGGTCTTCTGACAGTGCCTCCCC
>NW_017728915.1:15708843-15736611 GCF_001723895.1 Crocodylus porosus
GCGACCGAAGCTTCACACAGCCCTAGTCTTTGGCTTTTCTTTATTCAGAAACTTGAAATGGGCAATAAGGATTTACTACTGCTGAATAAGAATCAGGTGTTTGGACAATACGCGGACATGCATATAGAGGAATTTTTTATTGAGAAAAAACCTGGGTCTCACAAGATACATTCAACTTTGCCAAATGGCATGAGTTTATTACTTATTTCCCCTGTAAGTGCTATTGGCTACATTGTGATTGTATACTCTCCCCTAGGCAAGATGGCAGCTGATTGGTGCTACCCTTGAGTAGCCTGGGGTAAGGACCATGACCTAGAGAGTACCAGTCTCCCTTCTAGTTTCTCCACTGCCACAGGATGAGTGTACACTACACAAAGCCAATACCCATCACATTATGCATTGTCCAATAAAAAGTTATGCTTCTGCAAATGAGAGGATGGGCTTGGCTGCTCCCATACCACCCTTGCCTGAAGAGAAGCAAGCAAGCAGTATCTCTATAGAGCCTGTTCTTTCTCTACCACTCATAAGCCAGGTCAAAACCACATTCATACCTCCTTGCTGGCTTGTGTCACCATGCTACAACAGTTCTTGAATGATATGGCATGAAAAGCAATTGTACACCATGAGAACAGTTGTTAAAATGGAAATGTTTAACAGACCTAATTTTGAGATATTGAACAATTAGAAAAATAAACCTGCAGCTGAGGAAAAAAGAATTGGCTGGTACTATGTGTCAGTGCTTGCTCTCTCATGCTCTCACCCCTCTTAGAAACAGAAAAAAAATAGGTGTGGTACATAAATTAACAACTACAATCTAGCCACACTCCTGGTTTAATACAAGAGTGTGGTCTCCAAAACCACACTCTTGGATTAAAATCATCCCCATAATTCAATATTCAGAACAGTGGTCTTTATTAACATATTTACCTCAAGACAATATTAGCTATTTTATAGATAGAAATAATTTGTTTTATTTTTTTATTTTATATAAAGCAGGGAAGAGGGGGGAAAAAGCAAGCTCTCAAGTCAAGATGAAAGTATCATTAAGACATACAAATGTACAGTAGAGTTTAGTGGTTTCTGGTATCAAATGGGACAAGTACTGTGTCTTCAACACTATAAATATAATTTTGGCCCATGTTATTTAAAGGAGTAAATGCCTTTTCAAGAAGGAAATGAAGTGACAAGTGCAAAAGAGCTTTGGAGTATCCATCGCTTGCTGCCACACTCCATTCACAAGCAGACCCAGCAGTGACATTTCACTGTGTAATGCTCCAAGGAAGAGGGAGTAGGTGCTAATTAACCTGTAAACCTGCTCCACTTTGCCCTTGGGATAATACAAAAGCCCACCAGCACAGAAGGCATAGTTCACCCTCATTATAAGACTCACTATTACAAAGCCACCCAAACAAAAGGCTACTGCTTTGACTCACAACTCCACTTCAGTTCATTGTAAACATTTTGACATGCATTTCACAAACTTCACTGCTTCCAAGAATAACCTTACAGAGAAGGTCACTTTGTTTTTAAGTGAACACCACAATGAGATTTTGCTCATCTCCCCATTAAGCTTAAGATTTGACCTTGAGCTGCTCTGAAATCACAGATGAAAAAGTTAATGGAACATTTTCTTCTCCCTTTACTTATGGCTGTGGAGCCCCTATCAGAAATGTCTTACCTTGTATTAACAGCATCAAAAGACTAGCTTTCCTTTCTTTATGTATTATCTATTTACATTTATACAGATCTAAAACAACAGGGAGAATGCTTACCCACACAATCCAGCCATCCTTGACATAATTTACATATGCAACTCTATTAATATTCTAAAACAACTAAAGTAGATCAGTACAATTCAACATCAATCCTACAAACAAGCCACCCTTCTCTTTAAACTTCCCTTACAATTTCCTTCTCTTCTAATCGTCTCTTATTGTAAAACTCCTGAGGGAGAGAAGATGGAAGTTTTGCTGCACGCTCTGATGGTCAACAAATTCAGGCCTTTTTAGACCAAGGGAATCAAATTCTAAAATGGCTTTGTAGATGAAGCTCAAGACCATCATCATATGGATGTGCAATTGGATAGGTAACTAGGGCAAAGCACAGCACTGGGGTGATATTTTCTCTCCGCTTTGTTCTGCCTTGCAGACAGGTCACAGAATACCACCTCAGCAGTCTTTCCTGGTAGCCCTTGTGGCCACACTGAACTGTTTGTTAATAACTGCATCCAGTCAAGAGGCAATGACAGCCTGGATCACCACAGTTCAGTTCCAGCACAATCCCCTGCTTTGTAAAACAAAAAATTCTTAGGGAACTGCTGCTGAAGCCAAGGCAGCAGAACATCATTTTGTCAATCAGACAATAGACTTTTGTCAATACCTTCCAATTTATCATCTTTCCATCCATATCCTTATTTTCTCCAAAACTTGGGACATTCAAGAGACTCCACTGTGTGCTCTCAACCAGAAAAGGGACAATTTAGATATTTATTGGGATACTGTCAGCACCTTAGAACATGGGTTGTCAACTGGAAGTATGCGTACCCCCAGGGGTACTTGAGAAGGGCCTGGGGGGTATGCGCGGGTGGGCAAGGATGAAGCGCTACCACGCATGATCTCGTGCTGCTCGCTCCGTGTCCGGCCGCATGCCCCCGGTCCATGACCAGGGGTACACTGACCCAAAAGGGTTGAAAACCCCTGCCTTAGAACATAGCATCATATAATTCTCCATAATGACAACATACGTAGAATAAAACTGTTGACAGGAATGCAGACTGAGTCCTTCAAGAGGACAAGCAGCTGCAAGTAATCACTCTCTAGGATCTTTTGAGAGAAGTGGGCAGAGACCTTTTTAATCAGTAAGGGAAACAGTAGAAACACGTAATGGCATTCAAAAAGCATAAGAAGTTCTCTCTCAAAGCCACCATGAAACAAGGCTGGGCCCCGTTACTATGGGTATGGAGGAGACCAAATGGCCCCACACCCTGGAAACATTCCCCTCCCCACTGTCTACTTCCCAGCTCACTGCATCCCCAGACCTGGATCCCCCGCCTCTGGTAAGTCACTCTAGGTGTGGGGTGGCATGGGGACTCACCACCAAGCACAGTAGATAGTGGGAAGGGAGAAGTTCCCAGGGTACAGGGCCATTTGGGCTCCTCCGCACCCATAGTAATGGGGCCTGACTCTGTTCACACCGCCATTCAAAAAGCATAAAAAAATTCTCTATCAGTGTCACCAGATCTATCATGCTGCCATTTTCTGGCCTGAAAATTGACTGGAAAGGATCTAGGACACAAATAAATCATTTAGTTTGCCTACTAATACCTTTTTATATAACCTGTTCCAAAATGTTGGGGAGTTAGCAACAGTTGGATAAGATTAAGGATATCAACTGATGCTTTCTTCAGCAAAAGTTGTGCCTCTGAATGTTTTAAAAGTTAATAGTAGCATTCCCATCCCAAAAGCAAACAGCGGCCACAAGGTGAGAGGGTCAGCTCATATGTGGCATGTATTCTTGCCTTCCATTCCTAAAACTGATCCGAGTTCATTTTAAAGCAGGGCAATAAGATAACCCTGCTCAGTGAGCCAACAATGCTCTGCTGCTTACTTCTGCAAGTATATCATTATATATGGCAAATGGTTCAGAATAAGATATCTTTGCTGTCTTGGACTGGATAAAAGGAGTCTGGAGAAGCTAGAGACCTTTTCCAAGAGTTATACTAGAGCAGGGATGACCAAACTTTATACCCTTTCTAGCCACAAATCACAATTTGGAGATGGTCAGAAGATGCAGGAAATAAGATTTTTTTGCATCAGGTCAAATAATTTGTCATTAACTGACTTTCTTGAGAAGCCTCATTTAAACTGCCCAGAAGCTGCATGTGGTTCATAAGCTCTCTACCAGACCTTATTTCATGAAGCCCCTATGCAACCAATACTCCACAGAGACTGGGCAGATCTAGGACTCACTTCTGATGAAGACTGAAAGATTCCACTCCTCCAGTGGTAATTTTATTGGCATTAGCTTAGTAATACATCAAGACACAGTCCAGACTGTGTTCAAAGCAGTTTACAGTCCAAAAAAGTAAAAAAAGTAGGCGAGTATTTCCCATTCTATAGACTGGGAAGTAGAGACAAAATAAATAAAGTTGGCAGTTTCACAGTTCTCTGACTTTCAGTGAGAGATGGATGCCCAACTCCCTTGGACCTTTGTCATTTCATGTCTCACTTCTTTGTGAAAGGACCTGCAACAAGCAAGTAGCAGAATGCAGGTTCACACCTAATCCATTATACCATTTGCCCTCCCACAAACAACTGCTGTAGTATATGCCATATTTACCCAAATCCAAGACAGCTCTGAGTTTAAGACAAATAATTAGATTTGATATATGGAAAAATGTATAAATTTGTTGTAATTTTTCATGTACGGAATCTAATTCTTTAAGGAAAACTTTTCAGGTTCCAAATCAAATTAGCCAAATCCATGATTCTTCCAAGAACCCTATGTGGCCCTACTACCAGCAAGCATCCTCCAACCCCCGCCTGGGGCTTCAGATACTCCCAAATCATGTGACAGCCATCCTACATGCAGACCCAAGCCCAGAGGCTGGGGGTTCAGATGCCTCCAAGTTTCACTTGCCCTCAGCCATATGACAGCAGGAGCAAGCTAGGGAGGAGTCTCCCATTTCCATAAAGCCAAGTTTTTCCCACTGAAAATAAAAGTGGGAGGCATACATTATCTCAGTCAAGGTAATACCCCCACCAAGAAAGTGGTTTCCCCTGCAAGTAGGAAAACTGCCTTAGCGGTCATGGTATTTCCCCTGCCACATAACCAAATTCCCCCCCAACTGCTGCAGCTGGGCAAACAGCAGCAAGGAGGCAAGCTGCTCCCCCCACCTGTCCCCCCACCCTTATGTACCCCACCAGTCTGTCCCCTCAGTCCCTGTGTATCCCTATGTCAGCCTCCCCCCTCCCACCATATGCCTACCCCCTAGCACCTGGGCCTCCTTGTGCCTCCCCTGCTGCTGCTTGTTCCTCCCTGCTGCCTTTCCCCCCAGCCTCCATATCTGGTCCTTCCTCATTGCTTACATCGCCCCCACCTCCCTTGCCATTTACCCTCTGCAGCTCTAACCTTGCTCTGACCTAGGGGCATGGAGCATTCTGGCCCCTGCCCAGCCACACAGCAGAGGGGGTGGTAGTGGCAGCTCTGGTCCCAAGAGCTGTCACTGCCACAAACACTGATCATGGCAAGGGGGGAAAGGGGTGCAGAGGCTGTGGCAAGCATATAGCTAATGTGGCTCTGACCCGAGCTGGGGCTAGAACTACAGCATCTGCCTGTCCCTCTTCCCAGCTTGTACTTGAATCCAGGATGAATCCTCTTGGATTCAAGTAAATCCAGTATTATTACCACAGAAAAACCTAACATTAAGGTTGGAAATTGAAGCACAAAGCAGTAAAGCAATTCCTAGATAAAGCACCCCGATCAACTGTATTACGGGCCACTGTTTTTATACACACCAGAGATCTAGCACCCTACCTTCATGTAAGGATATGCCCCATAGACTGATGTATTTGATCATGTCCCCATTTCCACAGTAACCTTAATCCTGCTCTACAGATCTTTACCAGCCCTCACTACACAACCTAATTAAACGGTTCACTGTCTTTTTTCAGGCATAGCATTCCAACCCTTGCTACGACCAATAGTCCTTACCTCTCTTCCCCAACCTAGCTTCTTCACCCAGGTAACGGGATTGCTGCTTGTTCGTTTCTGCTTGATGCACTTACTATAACACAGGCAGAGACTGCCTGAGATTGAAGGGAGAGTACACCCCATGCTGTGAGAATCGTCCAAAATCTACTTTTCCCCTCCTGGTTTAAAAAGGTCCATATGATGATTTAGTATTACATATACAAGACATTTTTAAAGTAGGAAAAAGTATAATATAATAAGGTGGTAAAGAATACGGAGAAAAAAGAATCAATGAGTAAAAAAACCCTCTTTTTTTCCTAACATGCTCAACTCTAAAACTCCTTTATAAATTCTCTTTAAACTTTCAACAACAGAAAATTCACTATTCTGCTGACACTATTGAAAAAAAATCACCCTCTTTAAAAGAAAGATAGAAAGAGAGGAAACAGGGAATTGTAACAGAATATTTCCTGCTTCTTAAATCATAGCATCATTAGTGATGGTATAAAGTCCACTTGGCCTTATTAATTGGTTTGGTTTCAGAATGATTTTCTTTTCATTGGTGATTGCCATAAGCATCAGCCAATTACAAGCAAAACTGTAAAATACATTTCAAGGGAAAAGAGAAAAAACTCATACAAATGATTTAATGCAGACATGTGTACCAGCTTTCTGTAATAACGCTGATTTCTGATATTGCTATTAATTTTTAATACTACCTTTAAATTCCATTGACTCAAATCACTGAGGAATTCTTAAGTGCCTACAATCATCAATCAAACAAGGAACTCTTTCAGCTCCTCAGCCTTAGATCATGAAGTACAAAACTCCTAACTTCCATGTAGAAAGTATCTTTAAAATAAGGAGAGCATTTCCTAGAATAAAGATATTCTAATGCCAAACAGCAGCTTAGCTATTTTGCGGTAAGAAACTAAGAGACTAGAGACCTTCCTACAAAATATCAAAGCAGCAGCTGTGACTTGTGCTAGGAATTTATCCTGGCCACCTGCTTTAAAATGAACTCAAATAAATGTGTTTAGAGTGATAACCATAGGATGGCAGAACAGTACTGACCACTCTGCTTTAATGATAGATATTCTTTATAAGCCATCTATAAATTCCATAGTAACCATAAGAGTAAATTACTACAGAATGTTTTTTAACCCATCAGCTTTTTAACAGAATCAACTGTTTTAAGAGCTGTATCAATGTTGTAAAACAAGTAGTCACTTCAGTGAGTAATCCAGGGGCGTGCAATTATTTCAGGCAGAGGGCCACTTACTGAATTTTGGCAAACAATTTAGGGCCATGTGACAGACAGTCAGGGGCAGATAAATATTAATTTTCTAAATGTTTTAGGGGCCCCACGGGCTTGATAGAATGGCCTGGCAGGCCACATCCGGCCTGCAGGTCGCATTTTGCCCACCCCTGGATCACAATGCCCTTCATTACAACAGCTGAGCCTACACCATTCATCTGAAACCAGGGGTGTCAAAGATACGGCCCGTGGGCTCAATCTGGCTTGCTGAGCTGTCGTGGATCCTGGAATGGACCAGCATGCCACATGTGGCATGCTCAGATCCCACCTGCTGCATGTGGTATGTGAGTCCAGTCTGGCATGCACTACATGCAACACATGGGGCCAGTACAAGTGCTGTAAACAGCACACCAGAACCAGTCTAGGGTACCTGCTGCAAGTAGCACATGTGGCTGGTTTGGGGAGTGCACTGCAGGTGGCATACACACCAGCTCACCCACATGCTGGACCTGGTATACAGGGCTGGTCTGTGGGTCTGATCCAGCCTGCAGATTGGGCCTGTGTCACACATCCATCCCACAGGGCAAGATGAGTTTGATACCCCTGATCTAAACAGTGAGGATTACTAAAGAACCCAATCCTTGATCTTCAACTTCAAAATAAAGCCCTGGAGAGTGCAACTAAGAAAGCGGTGTTTGTTTCCATTTTCCCTTTTCTTTTGCTATAAATTACACTTCCTATTGATGTCTATTCTTGCACTTAAAAAACAAAACAAAACAGATGCATCAGATTAAGATGAAAACTGCCCACATGACATGTTTGTGTTTACATGCTTAAGAGCAAGTTTCATTTGAACACAGGTCAATGCCGCTTTAAGAAAACATCACATACCAAAAATCACACATGGTTAGAACACACCACGAGCAGAGAGGAATTGTGGACTCAGTCTGTGAGGCACCGAGCCAGCCTGAGAAGCCCTTTGAAGTTAGAAAAACATCCTCTGGTCAGAGCACATTTGTGAAACCGTGGGACAGGCGCTTTAAACAACATTCACTCCGAGATCACCTGTGGTGTGCTGGTGGATTGGCGCCTGTATAACTTCAACAGCATAACCCTTTATAGTCCACAAAACTTGCTCCCTCTAAAATGCATCATATCACTAGTATTCAGTCAAAAGCATTGCCCAGTGACCCCAGGCTCATGAAACTCTGAATAAAACATGTTTTCAGCAGATTCTAAAAGTGATACAAAGTTTGTGTAAACCCTGCTGTAAACAGAACTTCATTAATGGATGAAAGAAACAGCACTTTATCTAGATAAGGTGGCAGTGATCCAGAAGAACAGCAGCCCAGCAGCAGGGGCAAAAAAAATCCATGCTGCATAAAACCTTTGATATAGTTCATACTGCTAAACCCCTAGACAATCATGATTACATTTTGATTTGGCATTACCTTAACAAAAAATACTCACAACCAAATCTTTGCTTGAATCCAAGCTACATATTTCTTTACTCCTCTTTGCAGCTAGAGCATCAACCCACGATCAGAAGAACCTCTCCCAAGCCCTTATTCAGCAAACCAAGTGCAGTGTACAGAGCCTGTGTTTGCACATATGGAAACCCCAACAAGTTTCACCACAGATCTGTGCTCAGATGTAAGGTTTTGCCCACATGGATCAACTTGCAGGGCTGAGGCCCTGGAGCAGTGGTTCCTTTTGAATGGTGGTACATTCCTATGCTCCACACACACACACACACACATACACACACACACCCCCCCCCCATCAAAAGCTTTAGCTTTTTGGCGCAAAATATGTCCTTAAGCATGTATAAGCAGGTCCCCTTCTAAACAGGGCATTTATAACTAGGAATTAAATCTGGCCTTCACCAGGTGGCTGGTTGATACTGAACATCACCATTTGAAAGACAACACTGCTTGCATTTCCAGTTGTTCTGGACATAAGCCAACTACCACCTTTGTGTAGAGCTCTTGTGTCAGCGGAAGCTCCGATTGTACAGAAATGCTAGGGGTCTTCTTCATTTCTTATAGCGCACTTTTAGGAACATGAAAGCAACATTTCTTTTGCCTATTTTGCTCATCTTCATTTGGCAAGCATTGCTTTCCCATTTATCCCAGGAGAGGTGAAATTTGTGTTTTACACCCTTGCCTGGGTGCCAGTGTTATTAAACTGTCATCAGAAACAAGCATGGCATGCTGAACAGGACTGGAAAACAACTACTGCTGCACATCGTTCTGATTCTCACCAAGAACTGGAAGATGCCACAAGTTACAAATAAACTGTAGTGGCAGAGATGTACTTTGCCCACGCACTGTGTGTTGTGTGTACATAGACCAAGCGTTGGCAAAACCTGCCTTGCACCTGTCCTTATTAAGGGCTAAATAGTACCTTTTGGATAAGAGCATGTGGCAGGCCTGAGTTCAAAGGATAATCAGTATCAGAAATTTGCCAATACCTGGTTTTAACCCTGTATTTCAGAAGCATCACTTTCAAGCAAATGAAAAGACACAGAAACAACACAAAATCCAAGTCTGACCGAATTTCAATTCAAGTAATTATGTTCTGCCTTATTAAAATCCCACATGTAGCCTGAACAGGATACCTCAGTCTTCCTAAACTGCCCCGTTTACCATCTGCTACTACCCAGCTGTCACATTTCATTCTAGGAGGGGCTTCATTTCAATACTAGGTGAAAGGCTGTGTACAATAGTACATTAGTCGTTTGTCACGTGCTGGTCTACAGCCAAAGGTGCCTCTTTAACTGCCCATGAGGAAGCCTTTAGAAACAGAGGATGAGGCAATCTTGTAGCAAATTGCACTCAATGGGCTTTTTTTAAAAAGCCAATTCCACACCCAAACCACTTGAAACCACCATGCACTATTTTAACAGGCTGTTTCTACCACACTCAGGAGTACCTTTGCTAAAACATATTTACAAAAACCCATCTGCAAAACTCTACTACTGAACATATCCAGGAATGTAAGCAACAACACAGCTGTCAAAATCTTTAGTGAACTGTCAGAATGGAGTGACTGAGGAAATCGCCCTTGCTGAGGAAAAATGTTGCCGCTACCTTCAGTGCACTACTAGCTTAATAGGCTCTTAGTTTGTCTAGTAGTTCACCCTACTTCCCTAGCTGGTGCTGCAAACAGCCTGGTCCTACCTCCACTGAAGTCAATGGAAAGCTTCTCATTAGTGTCAGTGGCTTTTCAATCAAATCCTGTTTAGGAAAATATTAGGGGGTGGGGGTTCAAGACTGTGCAAATAAGACTTGCCTTACCCAAAGAGTTATTTAAAAATAAAACTATAAAGATATTTTGTTTAAGGCATCATGAAGGCTCCTTTAACACACACACATCCATATTAGAAACAAAACACTGACATACCCTTTACGTAAATAAAAAATGGCTTAAACTGAGATAACCTGTAAGGTTTACCCTCAAAATAAAATTAAATATTCAGCATGACTAAACAAGGCAGTTTTCCATGGGAAAAATATCAAGGTATTATTTATTTTTCTGTAAATACTTGTTTTGAAAAGGTTTTTGTCCCCACCTGGTTGTAAGCTAAAAGCCACAGTCTGCATTTAAACAGTGTGTACATTTTAGAAAACTATCAAACTTCTTTTTTTAAAGCACAAGCACATAGAATTGTTTGATCCTCTTTCCATATAGAAAGTCTAAAGCTGACCATAAAGAAATAGGCAGGCTCCCAGTATAAACTTACCAGGATTACATCAAAGACCTTCCTCTAGGATTACATGATTGATTTCTTCAATGCTTTTCAGAATTTCTTCCAGGATATTTTGGGTTATTGCCTTAGACCTTGCTCAGCTGGAATGATAGATATTCCATTTGCTAGACTGTGATGTTCTCTCTTTTAGGGGAAAAGAGTGCCTGGAGTCTACACACACATACACTAGGTGAACAGGGAGAGAAACTTGGAAAGTTCACAAACAACATGATTATTTATTGTTTTAAAAAAGAAAGAGGTTTATATGGAAACATGGACACAAACTTAACCACAACATCTTTTCCAATCCAGCAACTGCCTTTTATTTGGTGAGCTTGGGACACTGCTTTCTTTGGTCAGGAAAGAAGTTAGTGAACTTTGCTCACCGAAGTTAGTGAGAGATTTTCCAAGCCAACGATTGCAGGATCAGGCACTGTGTTCTATGGTACCTCTGCATAAACACAGTTTTACAAGCACTTTCCTCTTTACTTGTCTCTTGTGTAATTAACCCTTATGGAATTATAAAATATTTTTAGGCAGCACAAAAAGTAACCGACTTCCACCAACGTCTCTGTGGAGAATCAAACAGCAAAGTACCTCCAAGGGCACCGCAACACACCCCTCCATCCGTCTTCCTCCCCCAAGATAAATCTGTCACCTCAGTACCATACATCATTCGCATCAGACTGGGGATCAAAAGATCCAAGTGAGCTCCCAAATCCCATTCCTCCTGCAAGATAGCACTTTGTACTGTCACTTCCCTACTGAGCCTATCCCCTTATTTTATACCTCACAGCATGTGTGGCAGTACCCCAAGATCAAACACCCATGAATGACTTTCTTCCACACATCTTGAATCACAGAGTTATATTTTAATGGGAACCTCAATATACTTAATCCTTTAAAGCTGCCACTGCAATATCCCCAAATGCATTAAATTCCACCATAATCACAAAACACAAAGTATTTCACAGGGATGGACAGCAGACTGACTGTTCTGACCACATACCAACCCAGCTCTGATCCAGAATGACATGTGCTGCATACATTTGCTAGACTGAAGCCCAAGGTTACTTGGCAGAAAATCCAGGCACTTTAGAAGTCTTATAAATTAAATTCTCCTCAGAATAAAATCATCCCCTCCCCATGCTCCAGTGAAGAATCATAGGTTCAGAAGGTATTTTCACTGAAGTGACACAGTAGGTCAGTGCCTTCAGTGACTGGGTTTAAAGCCAAAGCCAGCTACAACCAAATAAAAGTCTGATAGGCTCAATGAAATAATAAAATAATAAAATTGGTTCCCCATGGAAGTGAGACTCCTAGATCCTGGCCTGGTTCATAATGGTCTGAAAGCTGCCTCTTCTTGTCAAAGATGATCAACTTTGCACTACCCTCAACATGCTCATGGTCCGTGCCACTCTGCATTAAGACAATGACAAAAACTAAATCTTTTCAGGGCTTCAGCCAACTGCCTCTAAGAGTCAGGAAGGGGTTTTTTTTCCATCAGTACAGAACTGGCCAGATTTATTCTATTATTGTTTAAGTTTTTTCCACCTTCTATTGAAGCCTCGTGGATTAGACACAGATGAGGATGGACCCTCGACAAGGCAGATCTGTGCAACTGCATCAACACTTTGCCACGTATATCACAGCTAGTCCACATCTCAGGGCTGATAGGCTTGCATCTGGAGTCAGCATACAGAACTGCATGGATGGAAATCTCTTTAACATTAAAAAATTATGTTCCAAATTCAAGATAACCCACACCTTCAATACTGATCTTCAATACAGTGACAATTGTGTCATGTGTGCCCATTCTATTGAAGGGTTCTAGGTCATTCCTATCTGCCATTGTGAAGCATATGAAATTCTTGGACTGTCAATTTTATGAAAACCAAAATACTTTACCAGCCCACCCCAAACCAACCAGCTGCTCCTCCACATACTACAATTAGAGGGCATCCCTTGGAGAATGTTGAGCATTTCCTCTACCTGGTTAGCCACCTTTCCCAAAAATATAAACATAGACAACCGGTGCTGCACTTGGACATCTCCAAAACTGTGTATGTAATGATCATGACATCAGGAGCCAAACCAAACTTCTCATATACCAGGCTGTTGTCATCTCCATCCTACTATATGGGTGTGAAACTTGGATGACATACCGGAAACACCCAAAAGCTCTTGAAGGGTACCATCAGAGAACCATCAGAAAATTCTCCATATTAGTTGGAAGGACAGAAGAATAAATGCCAATGTTCTGGCATAAACAAACCCTACTAGCATTGAAGCCATGTTTATATGGCACCAGTACCGTTAGACAGACCACATCAGAAAGATGTCTGACAACTGACTTCCAAAATAGGTCCTATACCCCCAATTCACTGATGGTCTCTGCTCCACAGGTAAACAAAAGAAGAGATGCAAGGACACCTTGAAGGCCAATCCAACTACATGAAATGTTAACATCAAAACCTGAGAGACTCAAGCACTGAAGCGCCCCCAACAGCATCATGATGTACAACAAGGCATCAATCATTGTGAGCAAACTTGCCTTACAATAGAGGCAGATAGGTCTTTCCCATCTATGATCTGACATCACTAGAATCTACTTCTTCTTCCCAGAACCATTTGCTACATCTGAAGTCAAACATGCAGATATCAGACTGGCGTCAGTCATCTATGGACTCATTGGAAGACTGTAATGGGGACCTGCTGCCATTGATTAGAAGCCATGATGGTGCCTCTTTGTTGACATCTTCAAAATTATACTGATCAGCAGAATAGGAAATGAGGAGGGAAAAAATTTACGGCTGGCTGGCTGGACATGGCAGGGGGAGGAGAAGAAGCTTGCACATGGCGACTGCAGACACCCCGTCTCTCCCTTGCTCTGTGTCTGGCTGAAAACCCCTGCCTCAGGTACCCAGGATTTTTATATAACCGGCATGCCACATTCCCCACTCATGCCAGTTAATACAGCTTTTACTTTACTAAAAAGATGTAAAAAGGATCAACAGTTACCAGCTTTCCATACTGAAAGAGGAAGATGCACTAATACCATCAAAAATGCCATTTCTACCTTGGAACGAGTCTGAAGTTCTATGAACACTCCGTCTCCATGACCCCAAGTCAAACCTGCGCCATTAAAGAGTAGATGGATCCTATTATAGCTGCAGCCCCTATAAACTCAACCCGGTACCTGAAGCATTTTTAACCCAGAATTTTTCAGTGCCATTACTTTAGTGTTGGTATAATCAACCAGGGATAGCAATTGACTGTTTGTCTACAACAGCAAACAGAGCAGTACAGCTAGTTTAGAATGTATGCTGGTCAATTCCCTGTTTAGATAAGCGCTCAACTTGAGATTACACAATGCTAGTTGTACCTGTACCTACACTGGACCTTTCAGCAGTTTGGCACACAATGGAGCACCACCAATAATAAATAAATGGTGTGAGAAGTTGCATTCGTTTGACAGCCCCCACTGGCTCAAAAAACAAGCACAATGAAGACTTTGCCAATGGAATTTGGTTAATAGTTCTGCAGATGCTGGAATACAACTGAATCCAACTCAGTCTCCCATAGCTATGTTGGCTCTGCAGGACTAAAAGAGCAATAAAGAACTTATTTCTGGTACTGAGTTTTGCAGTTACGACTGGATACACACAGAGAAGGTTTATTGGAATTAGAAGATACTGTTTTTATTTACACAGTCACTCTTCAAAGTAGACCTGTTTTTTAACATATATCACAAAGTCTGAGACTCTCAGTCTGAATTTTCAAAGTTATGTGTATGCTTCATATGAAACGGGGGATGGGGAGGCTATTTATTACAAAGAACCACTCCAAACATTTCAACATTTGCCATTTACTTTTCTACCAGATTTTGATGCTAACATTCAGGAAGCATAACCCATCCGCAAGAATTTCTATAAAGGCCAACAGCTGTAGCGATGGGAGGTGCACTGAGTGTGCATTCCATTTTGTTTTAAAAATCATCACTGAACAATATTTCCCCTCCTTCAGAAAAGCCCTTACAGAGTTTCAATACTCAAGTGACTGCTCCTTCCTCTGTTCTTTACCCAATTCAAAAGAAACCATAAAAGTCAACCAAGATCATCTTCTGAGGGGTGCCTAGAAATATCCACTTACTTTGTTCCTCCTGGGTCTTATTATACATCTCACAAAAACCTACAGAGGAACCTTCTGTTAATGAACTCTAGTGTAAAGAACATTTCCATATGTCCAGTATCATGTGCACCAAAGTTCTCATCCTTGCTGTAAGCAAGGCTTTAGTGTACAAATCTGGAAGAAATTATTTATATTTAAGTCATTAGAGAATACAACACATATCATTGTTACATTTCTTCCTAATTTACAGCAGAAGGGAATGTAGTCTGTAAAAGAGCCTCTCTCTTTCATGAGAATAAGGGCTGTAGGAGGTCAGGAGGTGCTATCAGCATTTGGAAAGCCCAAATGACAGAACTGTCCCTTGGTAGACAAGGTTTTTTTTGATAAATCCAATACCTTTTATTAGACTAACTCAAATAATCGGAAAAATCCTTCTTTGCAAGCTTTTGGGTACAAATACCCTTCATCAGGCTCAGGAAGTGCCCCTAGTCTCTTAGCTTTAGAAATCCCTCCACTACTATATGGAGTCTGTTTCATCATCCTAAGCATCAATTTCAGTAATTCTATCTTTCATTTTTTTTGTTTAAAGTGATCAAGTCAATTGTTTTAACAAGATTTATTTGCAGAGACTTCATGGGCCATTCAGCTTTCCAATCAACATCCCAAATTAACAACGCACCACATGAAATCTAAAGTATCTTTGAAACAAGCCCAGATGAAATGCAGATCATCTCCCAGCCACCTCCTCCATATGGCTTGAGCAGTCAACTTTTTAATTTCATAACACAAAATATTTAATTTATGCTTTTCTTCATATGTCAATTTAACCTCCGGCACATAGCTTTGAAACCATGTAAGGACGTCTAACACTTTCCATATGGCAACTGTGTTGTGGCTTTTAATTGTACCAACTGGTATCATTCAAGGATAATTCCCTTGGAATCCAGGATTCTGCTACAGTATTGGCCAATTGACTAATCTCATCACCATGGCACTAATACTTTCAGAGACTCTTTGATTGTTAATGTTCATATCATAATTTTCCCAAACCAGAGCTGTCAAGATGTACTAAGTGCACCACTAATTAAATTATTTTGGTTTGTGGGCACCAAAATTTCAAAAGCACTTGTGCTTTTTCCCTTCTGCCTCTTTAAATGCAACATTTGGAAGATTTTATTTTGTTCTACTACACCTGATGCACAAAAACTTAATACAATTTTCAAACCCTACTAATATCTAGAACATACATATGTACTCTTCACTTTAACTAGGGATCAGTAAGTCAATGCAATATTTTTTTTTTTATAAAAAAGCCAATCCATGAGCTAAGACTATGCACATACTTGAAAAGATGAAAGTTATAAAAGATCATTTTAAGCAGTTATACAGCAATATGGCATCCATACAAATTGTTCAACTTACTGCTACTGTGACTATAAAAGGGCAACCTTTTAATACAGTTCTATGCCTGGGATGACCAAAAAATATTACAAAGAGCAATGTTTAAAATTCAGTTTTTTAATTAAAAATACCATTTTAATGGCCTTCAAGACTTACTGAGCCATGAAACATGAACAGGTAATTTTGGGTTTTTTCATTATATTAGGATCCAAGGAAGCTTAAAACTATTCACATGTATGCTTTTGCATCTAAGATACATAGCTATTAAACCATAAATACACCATTAAATGGACTGTTTTTAACAGAAATTAAGAGTTTGGAAGATGACATTCTGTAGTCTATTCTCTTCTCAGACAATGTATGGAATGCCCATTAATGTCAATGGAAGTTACAGGCAGAGAACATGGAGAACATGTCCCAATCTTAGAACCAATAATGTTGCTCACTATTTAATACTCTACTCGTCCCAGTCAGGATGGGCAGCTCATGAACGTCAATAAGGATGGAATATTAGGATCATGAGCAGTATAAGACTGTTACAATGTAGCAAGAAAACTAAAGTTCTACCTAGTTGTAGTTTTCCAAAGTGATCTCTCTTAACTTGGTTCAGCGTGAATCGGTTGCTGTTTAGTTAAAAATGACAATTTTCAACTCCAAACTCTAATATCAATGAGCCACACAAGTAAAACAAACAACAACAAAAAACTAGCAACATCTGTTACAGCTCTGAAGATAAGAGTAAATTGAATTAAGCAAATCCTGTACTTAAAACCATCTCCTCTAGTGCAGAGCTGCTTCTCCATTCATTTAATTATTTTTTATGTTTTGAAAATAAAGTTGGTCTGCAGAAATACTTTGTAACTAAACACGCTAAATAAATGAAAACTAATGAAGGCTCATCCACACAATGACAGGAAACTTCCCTCTTTTTTTTCCAGCCACAAGTTAATTCATTCATAAAGTAGCAATAAAAACTATTCCCCTGCCCTAAGAGGCTTTTGTGATTTACAGCCCCAGTGGCTTCAATTAGCATTAAAAATAGAAGATAATTCAGGCCCTCATACTTTTCATGGATGCCACAAAATTCCTTTTTTTTTTCTATAATTCAGTCATGTGGAACAGGAGGGCTGCAATTCAACCCCCAGCCTACACAGTAATTAAAACATTTAGAGCACAGCAGCCCCTGCTGGGCCCGTGTCAATGGTTTAATGAGATCAGAGCTCTTATCCCGGAACAGAAGGTTGTTTACACACCAAAAGTGTATATTTCAAACACACTCCCTTTACCCTGGTTTGTGCCGTCACCCAACAACAATTTGCTACTATGAGATCCTCCTCAGATGATGGATGCATCTGACAATAGTTGAATATTTAGTTAGTTTTCTCCTTGTGAATGTTGGGGAAAATCAGTTGAGCAAAGCTTGCTCCAACCAGGAAACTCAAACTTATAGTTCAGTCCTAATACAGCCCTTGCATTCTTTAAGCATGCTTCTGTCAAACACTCCCAAGAATCAATTTACACAAATATTCCCCCCAACTCGTTTATAAGACTCATCCGTGTAAATTCAATAATATTTTAAGTGCACACACTAAACTATGTTTTTTAATATGTTAGTCATTCATTCCTTGTTACTCCAAACTAGCAGCAATAATCCCTATGTACCGCAGTGTCAACTTCCTTGGGAGGCATAAGTTAAGCAGACCATTTTAGTAGTCCTGTTCTGAAGAAAACAAACTGCACAACAGCTGATTCCAGATCTGTATGTAGCAGTAAGTCACATTTCTCTATCAGAAACAAGTTCCAACCAGGACAATTCAAAACTTGAGAGCAAGAACAAAGGTCTCATATTACTGAACATTCACCTCCCTTCAAAAGTTCTCAGGAGTGGGCAGATTTTCACAGAATTAGGCCTCATGCTGACTGCATCAGCAGCAGGGGGACTCCATGAGATAAAGCTCAATAGTGCATCAAAATATTCCTAATGTCAATAGTTTTCTGAGGTAAACTCATTTGGACCTTTCCCTGAATTCAAATAAGATTCTTTATTTCATCTATTTCTAGTATAAATCAGAAAGGCAATTGAGATCTAATTTTTAGTAAAATAACTTTTAAGAAAAAAACCAAACTTTCAACAATGACACAATAAAATAGTGCTATTCCATAGAGGCTTGTAAGCTTACTGAATCATGTTTATAGGGATTTTAAACCAAAGAGAAAACAGGCATTGGTTGATTCAAGTGTGTAGGACAATTGTTACTTGGCATTCCATTTGATTGACTCTTGGCGCAAGTGACTATTAGTCACATCCACATCTATTGGTAAACGAATAGCTAAGATGTTAAGATGCAATCCACTTTATTTCTTATGCAATTATATTACGGGATCAAAAGAGAGGTCCTAGAAAAGAAATGGTATTGCAACCTTAGTTGTCCAGTCACAATTGTGACTCCACAATCTTTGTCATAAGGACTTACATATGGCACATCTGTTTCTAATGTAGGATTAGAAATATATCTTCCCATATTACAAAAAGTTAATATTTTAGAGGAACCTGAATATACCATCACAGCTTCACAAAAGGAAAATGCTAATAAGTCTGCATCAATTAACAGGAAGTAGGACCATAAATGCACTAAGTCACCATTATTTTGAACTGTTCTGCACCAAATTATGTTAACAGGGACAGTCAACACCCTCTTTTGAAACAAAGGTTTTCAAGTACACTTTGAATTAAGTAAAATGGATGGAATATTTAATTAGCTGCTAGGCTCTTACAGTGAGTAAGAAAAAACTATTTTTTCCTAATATATAGAGAGATAAGAAAACCTTAAGAATCCCATAAGTCTCTGAGATTCACAAAACTTCAACTTTTTTCCTTGTACTTTAAACTCATGTTACTCTTATCTATTAAGTTTGTTGAAATTATTTCCTACAGAGATATATGTATGAGGGGCAGAACATGCACACATCAAAATCCTGACTGAGGGGGGGGGGAAAACACGTGAATAATGAAGACTAGATTTTCATATATACATCATGCAAACATGAATTTCTCCCACTGACTGCTCTTTTAACACATTTTCTGCTGGGGGGGGGGGACAACCAAATTTAAAACACTTCAGCCAACAATGACAGAGAGTTTGCCCATCGATAACAAACTGCTACCACCTTGCATTTCTACAGCATCTCCCGAGAGAAGGTTTTTTTTAAGAGCCCCCCAAAAGCCTCTCATCCATTTGCGAGTCTGGGGTCTCAGTAGGAGGGAAGACGAAGCGGGATTGCAGCACTGACAATGAAGGGACTAGCAGAGAAGTTTCCAGGTTGGATGACTGCCCTGCCTGTGTGTTCAGGCACCGCATTCCTGCCCTGGGAAGCCCAGATTCCCGTCTGCCCATCAATCAGGTTACTTTTCCACTCGCTCAGCTCGGAGGGCTTGATCCCAAGAGCCTGCAGGGAACTCCAGCGAGCAGCCCCTCCGGCCTCCCATCTTTCCCCTCCGTTTCAAGAGCCCGCCCCCCGCCCCAACCGCACGGGGAGGCACTCGGGGAAGGGGAAAGCAGCCCCCCCGCTCCCGGGCATGTGCCGCAGAGGTGACAAGCGACAAGTTCAAAAAGTCTCCGAGAAGAAAATGCTCCCGGCGCGAAGAGCGGAGCGCGGTGCCCGGCCCCAGCCGCGCCGCGGGCCCCCGGGCAGGTGCTGGGCTGCGCCCTCTCCCTCGGGCCCGGAGCACGTTGCGCGGGCAGGGGCGGGGGGGGGACGCGGCCCGAGGTGACATACCCTGGCGCCGGCGAGCCTGCACCCCGCCCGGTGCGGGCAGCCCTGCTGGAGTCCCGAGCCGCTGCCCCCGCAGTATTTCTGCTTCACCATCCAGTCCTCAATGCCCTTCCGAGCCAGGGAGGCGTTCACCGCGAAACTATCACCTAGGAAAGCAGAGGAGACAACGCCACGCTGGAGCGGTGCCCCCGCCTGCCCCCGCGCCGCGCCCCGGCCCCGGGGGCAGCCCCGAGCCGGGCGCGGGCGGCGGCGCAAAGTTTGAGGGGCCGAGGCGGGGTGGCCGCGAAGAGCCGTGCCTACCTTCGGGGCTTTCCCGGGGCTTACACACGGCAGCTGGGCACGTCCGCGGCAGCGGGGGGAATAATAAAGGGAGAAGATTAGAGGCCGGCATACAATCCCAGCAACGAGCCGAGCAAGGGGAAGGGGCTGGGGAAGGAACTAACCATGTTTGGAGTGAAGTTTCCCCATTTCTCTGCATGGATCTGCAGTTGCGACTCATTGGACTGTTTGCGGGGGCTCCCTGGGCACAGTCCCGGCGGGGCTACACATCCATGTGCCGCGCCGCCCCCCTGCCAGAGCCAGAGCCGGAGCCAGAGCCAGAGCGCAGCTCGGGTCCCCTCTGCAGCGCGGTCCGGGTCCGGGTCCGGGTCCGGGTCCCTCTCCGCGCTCCTCGCTCTCCTCTTTTCCCAAAGACAGAGGCGGTTACAAAAGACCTTACTTCACCCACCAGGGAACATGATTGACACCTCATTGAGATTAGACCACTTGCAGGCAGGCGCTGGCTTCCTATTGGACTGAGGCGGCACATGAAAGGGAATAAAGATCCTTTTGGAGTCTCCAAAAAAAAAAAAAAGAAAAAAAAAAGGAGCAGCAGCGGCGGCGGCGGCAGCTCTAGTGCATTTCACTTCCAGCCAGACACAGGCAGCAGAGCACAGAGCCATGGAGGAAGCGCTGGGAAGGCAGAAGAGGAGGCCCCTTTCTGATAGCTGCAATGTGTTTGCTCGAGCTGATGCCGGGGGGGACTTTGGGGCAAGCTGCATGCCCCCCAGGCGCCAGGTCCTTCCCCTTCCCCACACCCAGCTGCAGCTTTCCAGACCTCCTTGCTCCTTCGTGCTGCACGAGGACAATATGCCAGCCCCAGCCTCATACACTTCGAAAGAGGGTGTCTGGGGACCGGATTTTGGCTTTTATGTTTTCCTCCCATGCTCCATTCCTAGACTAACTGGTCTGAGGACTAGGGTGGGAGGGGGGTGTGAGAGTGGTTTTGTGCCAAGTTTGCACCACCTTGTTTCTGGGACCAGCAACGTACCTAGACTCCTGTCAGCCCCCAGCAAACTTTTAGTATCAGTCCCCCTTTGCCACACATAATGATAATAATAATCCAGAATTTACCATTTTCAGGCCCCCTTTCTGTCTGGACCCCGGGGCAGACACCCAATTCACCCATGCCTGTGTCTGGCCCTGCCGGGGACTGGTGTAAATTGCAACAGTGCTGGAGGCTGCTTTAATTTAGATACAGCTGCAACTGGCCCCGTGCTGACCCAGAAGCCCCAGGGAACTGGAATGCAGTATGTCAAGGCCATTCACCCCACCACTGCCTGCTGTGCTTCCAGTTCCCGGCATGCCTAGTGCCAGAGGGCTCCCAGAGGACAGTGGTGCAGAGCAGCTTCCTTGGCCCTTCCCACAGTTGAAGCAAGCTTACGCCAGAAGTCTTCCCAAGTGGAAATCCGCAGCATCCTGGCAGCCTTGCAGCACCCAGGTACCAGCTGATACAACTCAAAGCACTCTTGGGGAAACCCAAAATCAGGATCATCAACTTCTCTGGGACAGCGTTCTGAATCTCCCAGGATCAGCCCCTTAGGATTTTAGGCCATTTGCCTGGGTTAAGCACTACAGTATTGGGCGCTAAATGAGGTTATCAAACATTTCCATTACTAAGCTCCCTCAGAAGTCAAGGTCTCCTTCCCCTCTGAAAACTTGCCTGCATCAGGACCCCTCTTTTGGTGTATATTCAGAAATACAGTATTTTAAATAGACTGATGATGTTCATATAAATAAGAGTCAAATGAAGTGTCCTTCCTCTTCCCTCTGTGGATGCCAAATATACTGGTATCCAGAAATTTAATACAAATACATACCTTGTCACTTCAAATTATATCCCAGATACAAAGTAACTGCTCAGGTGCTATAGGCATCAGAAAACTTCAAAGAAAATGCCACAACAGACAACATGTTTTAAAAAGCCTGGTCTTCCTAGAAGCGTAATAATCGGCAAACTCTTACTCATGTGAGTAATCTTTTCTCATACAAATAACACAAGTCAAGTCACCATGAATATGAGAAACATTCATCCTTCAAGGCCAGAGGTGTTAATGGCTTAGAATGGTCATGGACAACATCTTCTATCAGCCATATAAATAATAAAATAAAAAAGCCAGGCTTCTCCAGGTTTTAGAACATTAGTTTTGTCTTACAGACAGGATAAATAAAAAAACCCTTGCATTTTTGTACAGAGAATTTTCAGAGTCATTAAAAACGTGTTTCCTTCCTTCTGCTGGTCATTATTTTTTACTCTATGAAAATCACATCTCCCTCGGGATTATTTTAGTTCAGCTGGGCAAGATAAAAGAGAACAAAAAGAGCAGAGTACTTAGTAGCTCAAGTTTAGAAAAAGAAGAGTGAGCATTTCTAAGAAATTTGCTCTACAAACCACTACTCAAACCACATAGGGATTGGTGTAAAAGGGTCCACTCCAAAACGTTTTGGTCCAACTCTGTGTTTTCAACCCCTCACATTTTGGGGGAGATGGGGCAAAGGAGATATGGGACGGAGGCAGACTTGGAAGTAATCTGTAATGGAGATTCCAAAATTGCAGCAGTGTAACTTTTTACAAAAATATATGATAACACTCTGGTGTTGAGTGACTCAGTCAATGCAAAGCCATTAAATAAAACATTTACTACCCCAGTAGGGGCCAACCTTTCTGGCAGGTATGCCAGAAAAGAGCCCCGTGCCCTCCGCAAGTATCATTCTGATCCCCTCACCTTGCCTGATCTGCTCCCTGCCAAGCCTGCTGATTTCTTTTTTGCTCCCTGCCCTGACCCCTCCTGAATCTGTCACATGTCACACAAAGAGGCTGCCTGTGCCACTTGTGGCACATGTGCAATAGGTTGGCCTCCCTTGTACCACCCGATACTTCTTTGGAAAATTGAGAGGATTTGCTTTATGGTATAGTTTCAACTGTGCGCCTTTCTAGCAAAGAAAACTCTTGGATTGTGAAGTTAAGTGACTGCGACAGCATTAACTCCTGTCAAACAGCCCATAACTTGCATCTTCTGTTGAATTTTTTTAAAATTTATTTGAATAATGTATCTGGCCTATTTTTTATGCCAGGTATTTAAAGTGACTTGTTTGTTCCTTTGAAGGTTGTCTCTTGTTTTGGGGAGGAAAAATAGGGGTGAAAAGAAATGGAGATCAAGCAGACTCCTTGGGGCTTGAGACTCCCCTAGGCTAAAGCTCCCTAATAGCTGTCAGTTTTTGCAATTTGAAATGAAAATTCCCATTTCCCTCCCACCTCAACTTACGGGATCTCATGTTATTAAAAGAATATACTAAATCATACTGATGTACCGACAACTTTACATGTCCTCCAAATTCCTTAAAGGGACTGTACCCCATAATGTTTAATGCTTGGAACGACACATGACTTTGGCAGTTCCACACGCACAACACAGCTAAACCAATGAATCCATGTATAACTCCATTTACTTCAGAAAAGGGCATGGGGGCTGCCTGACTGCGCAAAGAACATGACAGGAACAGAGCTTTTTGTATGGTTGTAACACAGTAGATGACCTTTGCATTATAACTGTTGGACTGTGAGGAAACATCACGTAATTCGATATGGGATAAAACAATCTAATCCTTCAAGTGCCTGAACAACATCTGTGTGGTGCTGAGCAACCTACAGAACTCAGCACTTCATAGGAGGCATTATCTGTTGTTATCAGGCTGACACCCTTTAAAATAAATAAAGAACAGGTGGTTACCATAATCAAGGTGGTGACCCAAAAGGACTCTCTCCAATACATTTGTCAAGTTCCTCTCAGCCATGGCAACAGCTTGAGAGGCAGATGATGGCTCTCTTTCCCCTCCCCCCCGTAATCATGCTCAGGGCTAGCTATCACATTCAAGAGGACCAGAATTTAAGTCAATCACCATCTTTATAAACAGCATCAACATTATCACTGAAGTCCTTTGTATACCACAATTCTGGGACCATGGAAGTTGCAAAAAGTTCATTTGCTGAAGAAGTGCACTCCAGAACAAAACACCTACCCTGTTGTGAAGAAAAGCTTGGATAGTATGAAGCAGATCTAATTCAATGCCATGATACCATCTTGGTTTTGAAGCCAACTTCAAAGCTTAGCAAGGTATGAACTACCTCGTTCTGAAGTCTGAACCGGCTAAGTACAGACAGTCAAAAAGCCTGAGGTTGAATCGATTCAGTCTTTGCAAGTTAGTCTTACCTACACAGATTAAACTGAAACAGAAGCGAGCAGGCATTTACCTTCAATTCAAGAAATGCAGCCACATGCCTGCAGTGGCTCAGGCCAGAAGCCTGGGGGGTGCTAGAGCACAGGTCTCTGGCAGGGTGTTCACTTCTTCCCCCTGATGATCCCAAGGTCTCTGGGGTTTGCAGTCCACAAGTACAGCAGCAAGACAGCATAGGCTTGCTCATCACTTCCTCTTCCAGGTGCCTCTGGGATTTGTAGTCCACAGTTGCAGCCAGCAGTAATTTTGAGTGGGGGAAGGGGTGTTTAACCCCCTCCCTGGCCTCATACATACCCCAGCCAGGATTTGTCTTCGGGGGGCAGTCTCCCCCTGTAGATTGGGCTGCATCCCCAGCCGGACTTGCCCCTGCAACCACCTTAACAAGTAGCCCTCACTGGTCCAGCTAGGGAGCAGAGGGGTGAGGCCAGCCCTGCTCTTTTGAGCAGACAGCCCAACCCAGGGCTACATGTTGGGATGCTGGGGGACTGTGATTTAACTTGAAACAGCAAGAGAGTCTGGGACAGAAGTTTCATAAACTGGTTTCACCCAAATCAGTTCAGTCTGATACTACATTCAACCAGGTTTTTCTTAAACCAGTTTCAGCCATTTTGAAACTAGTTTATGTGCACGGAGTGCCCTGAGACCTTGTGTTCTGTTACAGGTTTAAACCAGTTTCTGATTACTTAAACTGATTTATGTGTAACTTCTGTCCTTAGAGATATCAGCCTGTAATGTACCAAAAACCAAACTTTTGGAGACAGAAATAAATAAATAAATTCTATTATTAAATACATTGTACAGGAGAGTACTACACTGATTGCAGAACATTCAATAAATGCCAGAGTTTAGGGAGTTTGCCACACAATGCAGGTCCAGCTTACCAGCAGTGGTTTTCAGCCTTCTTTCATTTGCGGTCCCATAAAAAAATCTAAATGGAGGTATGGACCCCTTCTCGTTATAAGTGTGGGTATTCACAACATTTTGATTTATCATAGTTATCTTTTGTGGATTCCTTAGACATAATCCACAGGTTGAAAACCACTGCCTTAGAGTATTGTGCTGTAATAACTTTGCTTTTGGAGTTTCATGTAACATCATACAATAAAATGACCCTTTTGAAATTCTAAAACAACTTCGGCTTTGGTTTGGAACCCTTTTTTACTTATACTTTGAGATTTTTCTAGCATGAGTATACCCTGTACTCCATGAAGTACATTTAGACTATAGTGAACTTCTTTCCCTGGGCCACATTCTAACACATTTATTTCTTTTATTCTGTATCTGAATTTTATTATGTATCAAAGGGTGTTCGTATACAGCTGGCATACATTCCATCTCAGAATTGTGATTTCATCAGACTCATAAACCTTACCAGGAGTCAGTCCTCACTCTACATGAAGAGAAGATCTCTAAGGAAAATTGTACATGCTTCAGGGAAATGTGAAGATGATTTGGTATGTGGTATTAAAAGCTCTGGAATCCTTTCTACAAGAATGATCTGGCGTGGCTTTAGCAGGCCCTGAACTCTAAGAGATACCATCCTGTCAATGAGATATAAAACAGACGCACTAATTAAACATGATCACTAATAATCACATAATGTATTTTGTAAGAATAGGGTTGTGGTGGAAAGCCATATCATTCCAAAGCTTTTCCGGGGGATCTAAAAACCTGAACAATAAAATCAATATGGGGAGGTCTCTTGAAAATATACCTACATAGTATTAAAAATATGTTAGGTGTATGTGAAGAGCACATCCACCTGTTCGTATGCACCCTGCTAATACACTAATACAACAGGGCCTCACTAGCACAATAAAAATAAGCACAAAATAAAATATAATTATATTCAATTAAATTAACAACAACTATTCTTTTACCGTATTGAATATAAGTTGTACTTCTTTAAGGGTGATTTCAGTAGGACTGAGCCTGTTATAAAAATTGAATACAGGTCCTCAAGATTTGGCTCTGCAGAATTACAATGATCCTCATAACCACACAGACTTTGAAGCACACAAAGACTTTTGTTTTTTTCTTCAGTGGAGCCAGAAGTGTGTTAAGTAGTGACGTCTAGTAAAATATCAGAGCAAAGTCCACTATTCATAAAACTGTACTAATGATTAAAGGGTCTCTAATTTAACCCTGTGACCCGACTGGAATTTTTAAAGTTTGAAAGCCATGACGTAAAGTATTCTTCACTGCCCTTTCGTTAGTGCTGACTTTGCTATACTCTTGCAGACAGCACAGAAAAACCCTTTGAATCTAGATATAATATAAATATGTTGATGGGAAATACTTTTCTTTATGAAGGGACAAGTGAATACAATCACAGGGGGAATTCATTTTCAACCTACAGTAGCACAGAAGAATGAATGCCAGTGTATGTAAGGGAGGAAGCCGTATGTTACGCTAAAAGAAACTAATCGTGCAAAATATTTTAATGACCCACAAAAAAGTGAAATAGAGTGTTTTAAAGTACTTATATCAAACAGCCTGACAAAATACAACCTGTTTCTATTTCTATTCTATTCTATTTTGATCAGATATTTGGGCAGTGTCTTTTGATCCCCAGTTACAGGATATGGGCAAAAAAACAGGACTAACATAACCAATCCCATTTATCGCCAGGATGCATATGGTGGTGCAAAACAAGGCAACAGTAAGAGTTCAGGCTTAACATGCACCTGAATAGCATTCAAACAGTATAATCAGCAGAACAGCAGGTGTCCTCAATACAAGTTTTACTAGAGGCCAGGATAGAAACATGACCATTCAGTGCTAGTGCAAGCAGTGGAGCAGAGGTTACGGATGAGGTGAAGTACAGTTGCCTTAGGTGTAGGGTAACTATATGTCCCAGATTTCAGAGGTCTGTCCCAGTGGCCCAGCCATTACAGAAAATTAAAACAAAATTTTCAATTGGTAGGAATATGCCTGCACTTGCCTGGCTCCTCAGTCAAGAGCCAGGCACATGCAGGTGGGTTCCCACTAATTCAGGACTTTTCCTTCAGTTTTCTTCAGGCAGCCCAGCCAATGGGCTGCCCCCTGGCCTGGACTCTGCTCGGCTGCAAGAGGAGTCACTTACCCATTACAATGGGGGGAGGGAGGAGGAGCCACAGACTGGCCCAGGCTAACATCCTAAGGGATAGCCAGCACGGGTTTGTTGCGGGTAGGTCTTGTTTGACCAATCTCATTTCCTTCTATGACC
>NW_017728915.1:15737596-15756379 GCF_001723895.1 Crocodylus porosus
GATGATCTCCCGAGGTCCCTTCCAGCCCTAATGTCTATGAAATCTAGTTGCCCAGCCCCACACTCCTGGCAGCTGCTGGGTCAGAGCTATGTATGTGTATCCTGCACTGCCCCACTCTTGGGAGCCATGCATGGGAAGGTGTGCGCGTGCATGCGTGTGTGCACACGCGCATATGCATCATGCTGTCCTGCCTGGCCCCAACACCTGGTGCCCAACCCCCTCCCACATTTCCCTCAAATTATTATTATCACCCTACTTAAGTGAGCTACTTAGTCACAGGCTGCACCAGGCACATACATACCTAAAAATCTAAAAATCCAAATAAATTAGAATAATAATGTGTCCTTTATGCACTGTTTTGTTTACAAGCTCTAAGAAGTACCTGAATTAGTGAGGGACAATTTTTTTATTTCCACACCATGTTCATTCAGGTCTTTTAGGTTTTTTCTTAAATTCTCCTTTCAACTTCTGCAACAAAGTTCATTTGTCTCATGGAGCGGTAATGTAGCCAGAGGCCAGTACCTATGCAAGAAAGCCAGTCAGTTAAAATGTAAATTGAGGTGGTCATCAGGTGAGAGACAAGTGGGGAGGAGGGCAGAGGGGGAATGAAAATAGGATGAGAAAGTCAAAGGATGAGAAACAGGAGGGTTGGGGGGGAAGGGAATGAGAATTGCTAGTAAAGAGTGAAGGTTTACCTGGGGACTCAGATGTCAGGCAGGTTATAATGTGTCATAAATCCAATGTCTGTATTTAGTCCATGACCTCTGGCTGCTTTACCACTCTATCCAGGAAGAGCACAGCCCATCTTCAGATGGTTCCTCAGCCTGACGAAGGGTATTTGTGCCCAAAAGCTTGCTAAGGAAAATTTTTCCAGCTATTAGTGTTGGTCTGAAAAAAGATATCAGATTTACCTTGTCTGCCTATGTCCTTAGACCAACACAGCTACAACCTACACCCCTGACCCATGTAGGAAAGCATAATCTGCATTCTTTTCCCCCAGGCATATTCACACGTGTGTAATGTAAGCAGCAACCAAAAAAAAAGTAGCTGCAGTAGAAGTAGCATTCCATTGAAGAAAGAAATTACTTATCTCTAGATAACATCAGTGTAGTATATTCACTTCTGGGTGTCAAAAAACTAGCATGACACATCCAATTCTATGCCCCATATCATTCTGGGAGTCTCCCAGGGCAGTATGAGCTCCTCTGCTAAGAGACGTACACATTCAGAAGTGATCACACGTTCCACACAACTTACCCTCCAACTTCCAGTCAGTGTCTTCCTGACCACAAGCAGCAAAGAGCCTGACAACAACTACGTCTCTCCATCGACTCCTCCAGCTCATTTATCCCTTCAGTATCCTCTGGGTTTCCAGTTAGGACTGGGTTTTTTCCGAATCTTTGTAAATGTTCTCTGTTGGCACTTTTTGCCCAGCACATTTGCCTTAGTATGTTTTACTCTGGACTTTCAACACCTTCTGTCTTCAGCAATTTTGAAGCCTTGGCTTATTGCTTCAAAGCTTTTGCTTGAGCCTGCACTGTGGAGACCTTTCAACTTCAAACCTCCTAGCTTTATATGTTTTCTGTTTTACAGGATTTCAGTGCTCAAACACTGTGGGTGATGAGGTCTGGCTCAGCAGATGAGGCACTGCTTGCCCAGAGGCAGCATTTGGAGGAAGCACAAAGAGACGGTTGGGTGCCCTCTTGTCTGCCACGATCAGATACTTCAGTTTAGGCTAAAACCACATCCAAACCTTCAAGATCTCCATTCCACTCAGGCTGAGGGAGAGAACACAGTTCATAGTGGTGGGTTTTCTGTGACCTTGCCAGGTTTATCTTGCCCTCAAGGGCTGGTCTGAAAGTTGACTGGTGATGTTCAAAGTCTGTCCTTGTGCACCTGAGACAAAAAATTTAAGGTCTTGTTGTAAGTAAAATGCTTTGTTAGAGATAAATGCTCATGGACTGGTGATCAGCTTGATAGTTCCCCTACGACACTGCCTTTTGACAATGATATCATCCTGTGCTTCTTGAACTAAGGACTTAGCACATCGGTGTAGATGTATTCCAGGTCTTCCATGAGCTCACCACCATTAGTAGCCTGAGGGTGATAAGGAAGACAATAGATGCAGTTTTGAAAACAGGTAAGCTACAAGAGTCTATGATACTAAACATTTCTGCTTCAGAAAAGCAGCACTCTAGTGAATCTAGTGTATCATGGTTCAATTTTCCTGTTGGTAGGTTTTGTAAACATTAATTCAGAAATATCTCTGGGCCTAGAATAGAGGGGCCAATGGTCCCGATTTATACCGGACTGTCCTGTTTTTAAAACCTTTGTCCCCTGTCCATTTCTAAATGAAGAATGGACTGCAAAAAGTCCTGTTTTTCAGTTCATTGGTGGAAATACCACCAACAATCATGTGTCCCCTATTGGCTATGCCTAGAGGTAGGGTGCTGCACAGCCAGGAGGAGTAGGGGTCCGAGTAGGGGGGCAGCCAGGAAGGGAAGGGAGGAGGTTGCCTTTTTGTGGTGGCCCTGTCCCTTGCTGCTAATTATCAAGGGGCCCAGTGGCCCCACCCCTCACTACCAATTGGCTGAGGAGGAGGTGACCCCACCCATCACCACTGATTGGCTGAGAGGGCCAGTGGTCTCCCCCCCACCAATTCTGGGGATGGGTCAGTGGCTACTGTAGCCTAGAAGCAGAGCACAGGGCTCAAGGATCTATTGGAAATAACTCAGGGGACATAACAGAGCAAGTGGGAACTCTTGTAAAAGTTCCTACAGTGTAAGCAAAACTCCAGCCTAAATATTTTGGACTTGCAGGTCACCCTGTGAATATGACATGCTGTGTAAAAGGGCAACTCTTGAATTGTTCTAAAATGTTTTTTCCTTAAGTTTTTCTTCCTGTGGGTATTTTGCTGAAATGAAATGTACTAACTACCATTATATTCTGCTGAGAAAGGAGAAAAATAACTTTAGCTGACATCATGTACAGTATGCTGCACATAGAAAGAAAGAAGGAAAAATAAAAAGTAGTGCCATGACTTCAATAATCACAGCCTTTCCCTTTAACATCTAAGAAATGACAAGTGAGAAAGTTTTAATATAGGAGAGGATTTTTATTTGCATTTTTTAACAATAAGGGTGGTTTATACTCCACCTGGTGTCTTTTCTCACATCATCTTTTATGGGCTTCTCTCAGTGACAAGTACCTTTGTACAAAGGTTTTTGGGGTTTTTTTCCTTCTCCCCCTTCTCCAGTTCTAAGTCTCTAGCAGACTTCAGCATACAAACACAATGGGAGCACTGAAAGGAAGACAGTGGGACACCTCCTTTGATCTTGTGTTCTAATAACTTGTGTATGTTGTGTCCAAAAACAATGCTCCAAGGCTTTTCTCGAGAGGGCTGCTATTGCTGCCAGCTGAAAAGAACACTCATCACAGGGGCAGCGTAATAGTTAAACGGTATTCAGAAAAGTACAGGAAAGTAGTGTACACAACAGATTGTAAACTCTGCTAAACGCTTTGATGGCTGAAAACAGCCCTGCTCCTGACAGCAGACATAGGTCTGTTCAAAGCAGGGACATTGAGGGTCATCACTAAATCACAGAGATTCTTATTACTTTTCATATCCATTCTGGAGAACACTGACTGCACATGGACAAAAGAAATGTGTCTTGCATTAAGGGAAATGTCTGTTGTTGAATGAGGCAGCTGAGCTCCTCCTCACCAGTGCTGCTTGTTGAATGTTTTTAAGAGCTGGTTCAAACAGCAAACCTGGATTTTTTTTCAGGGAGGGGCTCTTTTGATGAAGTGGATCTGGGAATAAAAAGCACCAGTTGTACACACTCCAGTTGCAAGTAGAGCACACTGCTTGTGCAAAGCTTCCCTTATACAACCAAGGACAGGAATTATGCAGGCAGTTGGGGGGAAAAGAGAAAGCAAGCAACTTGATCAAAGCCCTGTTGTTTACACAAATGCTTTTGGTTTTAGATGCGACTGTGCACACCTGGGTGACAAATGCTCCCCCACCAGACAGCAGAGATGGGCCAAATCCATGAATGCTCCTGCACTTTTAAAAGAAGATGTAGGATTCATAATTGTGTTTCAAATTTTTATCCAAACCCTTTCTCTGCAAGAAGCTGAACCAAAACCTCAGAGAAAGGCATCCAGATAGAGTGGGAGATAGGAAGGGAGGAAAATCCATATGTAGATTTAAATTGTGCAGCTTGGATAAAATAACTCTGTGGCTCAGTTTTACAGCACCAGTCTTGGCGTTCAGAATCATCTCTCTCTAGGAAACCCTTTCATGCCATCTGAATTGCATTGTTTTTCTCACTTCAGCGAAATGGAAGGAAGTTTGGTGGCAATATTCATCTGTCTTTACGATAGCTGCAGAATGTTTGTTGAAGACCAGTTGTTACACCAAGCAGAGATGGCTGCATGCTTACAAATAGACCAGTGAAATGAGTAAACCGGACAATGGGGAAGTGTTTGGAGCGGAAAGTAAAGTTGTTAAAATGTATCAAGCTGTTCTTTAAGTGAATTATATGAATTATAATAACTGTGAAGCTTTAGGGTAGATTCATTCAGAATGCTACGTTACTGGGGGGAAAAGCCTCTATGCTGACAAATATGCTAGTGTCACTGTTGAGCCAAGGAGCTGGCAATAGCCATGCTGAATAGCAAGTATTTTGTCATCCAGAAATAAATGTTGCTATGTAAGTGTCCCAGTTTGTAAATCTTGAAAATATGGATACATTAATGTTGGAGCCAGTTTTGAATTTGCCTGTATGTCATCATTGATGATATTGCAAGGGCCTTTGTTTATACTTCAGAATGGCCCCAATACAAGATTGTTTGCCAACAGGTACTGGGGCTATATACAGATGTGGGGTGTGGCCACAAAGATAAAATGTTTTTCTCCATTTTGAAAGAAGAATTGTGCACAGCTGGGTATAAAACAGAATGTGGCTGAATGAAGCTTGCAGCAGGTTTTTGGGTAATTAGTCACGTAACATTTAATATAAATGGTTTAACTGTCAAATACAACTTCTTCACAGCTTAAAAACACAACAGGCCTTGCCTGTACTTAGGGGTCAATATTGGGGCAGCTAAATCAATTGCTGAATCAGGACTACTCCAGTGTGCTGCATTCACTGCAAAGAGAACTGAACCAGATAATCCTTATTCTTTAAACCAGGAACATCACACTCACCAGGGGCTCTGGGCTGGATCCAGACTGCAGGGCTCCTTTCAGATCAGAGCTGCAGGGCCAGCAGCAGCTGCCGTGTACCCAATGCAGTGATGGGGATCCAATAGGTACAGAGCAAGCAAGGGGTCTATCTGCACATATGTCACTTGACCCCTACCACCAACAGCCATGCCTGTTGGAGCCCAAGAACCACAAATTCTGCATCAAATCCTTACCCCTACCCTCACCCCGCAAACTTTTGGTAGACAGGTAGGCCAGATGGGATGGCCCCAAGAGCCTGACCTGGCCCACAAGCTGGATCTTTGACACCCCTGTTCTATGCCATTCAACTGGCTACATTGCTCTTAAATAGCAACTTTATAAAATGTATCCGTTGTAACTTCTAGGCTCTTGCAACTTCTAGACTAAGTACAGGTACTTCTCACTTAACACTGTCCTGGTTAACATGGTTTTGTTATAATGTCAGTGATCTATTACAGAACATACTCATTTAAAGTCGTACAGTGTTCAGTTGTAACGCTGTTTGGCCATCACCTGCTAGTAGGTAACTACTGTGATGTAATTGGATTCACTTAATATTGTTTTGCTTAAAGTCACATTTTTCAAGAATGTGACTATGACGTTAAGCAAGGAGTAGCTGTACAGACATTCAAAAAGCCCGAGCTTGAATAAAAGCAATCTTTCAGATTAGTCTAATACACGCTCACTTTTGACTCTTACCTCCTAGTTCAGGGATGGGCAAAATGCAGCCTGCAGGCTGGATGCGGCCCTTCAGACCATTCTATCTGGCCTGCAGGGCCCCTAAAAAAATTAGAAAATTAATATTTATCTGCCCCTGGCTGCCTGTCATGCAGCCCTCAATGGTTTGCCAAAGCTCAGTAAGTGGCCCTTCACCCAAAACAATTGCCCGTCCCTGTCTTAGTTGTTGCAGGAGCAGCAGCTCTACCAGGAGATGTTCCTTCCACGGTGTGAGGCTGCAAACTGCTACCCCCACTCTGCTGGCCCGGATCTAAAATGACAGCTCATCAGACCTGGGGCAACACCTGCCGCCAGCTCTTAACATGGCAGACACCTGAGGTGTTCTGCCACCCAGCTTCCCCCTTAAATTGGTTCCTGGGAGAAGCTTTTCCCTGCTGCTCTGCAGGCAAGCTCCCACAGAGTTTATAACAGCCCCAGAGTGAAGAGCACCCCACTGGTGCTCTGCCACACTGATACTACATTCAACCAGGTTTATTTCAAACCGATTTCAGCCATTATGAAACTGGTTTATGTGCACTGAGCTTCTGTTCTGTTACAGGTTTAAACCAGTTTCTGATCACTTAAACATGTTTAAGTGTAACTTCTGTCCCTAGCCCTAAGCTCCTTTAGGACTGCCGTCATCCCTACCCATGAAAGGAAATTTAACAAGTCTTGCCAGGCAAAAGACCTAGAAAAACTGATATGAGATGAACAAGTAAATATGCAGGCATCTATGTAGAAACAGACCCAATGTACTTGATCTGCAAGTGCATTTGTTTTCTTTCTCTACTAGATTTTAGCATCATAAATGAAGTCTTGTCTACACTGTTATAACTTACATCATTGTAATCTGTTCATTTGATGCAGTGATTTAACTGTAGTGAATTCACACTGTCCACACCAATTTGTTATGGTACTTTCTATGAATTGTTATCCCTACTTGATGGTCTGAATTTTTTTGCATTGTCTTTTTTGAGATATAAATCAGAAACTGCAGTAATTCTGGGATGGAGAAGAATAGTGTAAAATTAATGTGACAGAAAGGTCAGATCCATAAAAATTCACCCAGGGAGCTAAACAATAGCGATCTTTTCTAGATCAAGGTTAGAGGTGAGAGATGTGTATCCTCACAGTTATGATGATGCATGTTATAATATCTTTAGCAAATGATAACAACAAACCACCAGTGTAAGATTTATCATGAAAGAGAATATGCATATTCCCAAGATGAGGTATTAGTGACTATTTAGAGCCAAGGGAGATGGATTAAAAGAGAAAATTTCCATGGTTTCCTGAAGCTCATTAACAAATGGGAAAGAAAAAAATGGACAAGGACAGATAAGAGAACAGTTAAAGGTTTTAATATTTTAACAAAAGGGGTTAAGATACAAAAACAATGATGTTCTTCAAACAAGTATCTGAGATGCAGTCTCACAGATGAAAGTAACTGCCATGCTGAGGGACTAAAAAGTGGCAAGAAAGACTTAAATGAAAATGTGACAGACAACTGCTGATTCCATTTAGTGCCACACTTCATCTCTTGTCATTAAGCAATCAGTTAATTGCATTCTAGTGTATTCCTATGTGTTGCAAAGTGGCTGGAAATAAAAGGGCAACCCACTTGCCAAATACAAGGCAACACAAACATTTTCAGATCTTTATGGGCGCAGTCTTATGAGCATTTGCTCACTTATGTTCTGTAGCATTCACCACAACTGCATGTGCAATAATGATAAACTCATGTGTAGGTAACCTATTAGATGTACCTAGGAAAAGAAAATCCTCACTCTGTAATCCTGAAATAACAACAGAACTATTCTCTAAGTACTACTGCCCTAGAGCAGCAAACACTTCCATTCCAACAAGGAACCCACAGAAGAAAGGAGTAGTCTGTGAATTCATCAGCCTCCACTACTACTCCATCTTCAGCCTCATTACTCTGCTATGGAGAGGTACTACTCAATGAAGCAGGCTCCCTAATTTATGCCATTCTTGCAAAGTGAAACCATACTGATTCTTCTGTGGTCAGAGTCCTGAATATGACTTACCTCAACATATTTATGAATTCATGAGTGATATCTTTATTGCTAGTTCTAAGTCTTTGGAATCCTCTAATGTTGCTGCTTAGAGGTTTGTCAAAACATGGATTACTGCAGTTACTCCAGCCATGTGGGTCCAGATGTGTTTGTCAAAAACTCTGGAAACAGCAATATTAATAATATACAGCCTTTCATAAATTATGTTTCATGATGCTAATGATGTGTGCAAATATAGAGAAATAATCCCACTCTTCCCCATGGGATAGTAGGAAGTAAGCTGTGAGTTGCATGCATACTTAGGCTTTAGAGCATGTGATCAATACACATGATAATGACTCAGTTCTCCCACTATATGTCCATTATCCAAATCTGTATCCCACTTGAACAGAGGGGTGGGAGCCTACTGGATGGAAGTCCACCAAGGTGTAGACTATGCACAGCCATATAAGCCACCTTAGACATTGCCTTGTGTTAAATGACGTGGCAGCTGAGACCAAGAGCATGGGTTTATGGTTGACAAATCTAGAGGAAAGTATCCGAGGAACGACCAATGTAAGAGATCAAATTTAGGCTGGACTTTGAGTAGTGTTACTATGGAATTTCTTTCTAAAAAAAAAAAAATCTGTTTCCAGTTGGACTGACTCTCTCTTTCCAACAAATATTGGTTTTGTTTACAGCTGGGTAGCAGCACTACCCATCAATATCTGCATAGTTACATGTCAATATTTTCTATGAACTTAACAGCAAAGTTGTTGCTCATCTCTTCAGCTTCCATAAGAACAGAGCTCTCTAATAAGAACTACCTATGACATCATATTTTAATATGTGCCCGTAACTCAAAATATTTCAAAGATGTTATTTTCTATTTGAATACCAACATCTTAACCCTCACTATTTATATATCATGAAACAATTTTAAAGTTAATTTTAAATCATTTCATTCCATTATATACATACCATAGAAGGTTGGGCTCTCTATAAACATTGGCATTTAAAAATAAAATCATTAAGGTGTTTGGGAGAGCAATGGTATGTCTGTAACTAGCAAGAGTAAAACAGACTCAAAATATTGAAGTAGTACTAAATCAGTGGGGCTGTGCAAAACTTTGGGTGCTGATTCGATTTGGAGGAGATTCAACTGGATTCAGCAGCTGAATCTGAATCAAATCAGGAGACCAATTAAAGGGTCTGAATTGATTCAAAGCTGTCTGAATCAATTCAGAAAACATTCAGAGATATTCAGAGATTCAGGCTGTCCCTGCTTGCTGCCACAGGGAGCTGGACCCAGATTCCATACTGGCAGCAGCCAGTGAGTGCTGGGCTTTATTTTTTCAGAGTGCTGGGCAGGTGGGGCTGATTCAGAGATTCGGCTGATTCAGGAGCAGCCGAATCTCCAAATCAGATTCAGTTGAATTGATTTGGAACAGTGACTTGAATCACTGAATCAAATCACTGTCCTCCGAATCAGCTGAATCTGAAGTGAATACTAGCTGCTTTGCACAGGCCTACATATCAGTTATCCTTCAATGGCAGTAGTGAAATTAGAGATGTGAAAAAAGGTTTTATTAAAACCAAAGATCAAACAAAATGCACATAATTTCATGTTTTGCAAAATTCACCAAAATAGAAATAGATCTTAGTCTAAACACCAATGAACTCTATGAAGTTCAGATACAGGTCATGATCAGGACCATGTCACCACTCAAAAATTCAGGATCAGAGAATAGCTCAACTTCTAGGAAGTTTGGATCTAGCACTGGAACTGAACTTTGGGAGTATCCAAAAAGATTTGCCAGGGTTAATGAGTCCACCAAACGTCTTTACTAGGGCTGTGCAAAGCATATTTACTAGAGCTATTTACCAAGGCTGTCCAAAGTCCCTGGTTCGATTCAGGCCAATTCGGTGGCCAAATCTACAAATCCAAATCAAATCAGGAGACCCTTTAATCTCTCCAAATCAAATTGGAACTCCCCAAATTGATCTGGAGAGATTTGGAAAGATTCAGACATAGAGACAACTTTAAATGTTTTTTCTACATACCTCAAGGTACCAGGCAGCTCATAAATGCTGCAATGGTGGGGCAGATGGAGCGTCCCACAGGAGTGTACGGGGCTCCCCAGCGTGCTTGGGATCAGACCTGGAAGTGGTCCAGAAGCACTTCCAGTCCACTTCCGGGTCTGCTGGGAAGTGCGTGGAAGCCCCCCACAGCCATCCTGGCTCAGCAACTGGTGCCTCCTGGGTCTGGGGGGGCACCCTGGCTCCCCCCACAGCCAATTGCCAAGCCAAAGGGTCATAGAAGAGCCCCCTGCGTGCTCGGTGGTGAACCCAGAAGTGGACCGGAAGTACTCCTGTGGGACGCTTCATCCACCCCAGCATCGCAGCATTCATGAGCCATGCCTGGTACCTCAAGGTATGTAGAAAAAGCATGTAAAGCTGTGTCTATGGCCAAAAATCGCTAATTCTCTGAATCAGCATCAAGTCTTCAGATTCGGATTCAACCCAATCGAATCAGGGATAGTGATCTGAATCAACTAATCAAATCACTGTCCCCGATTCAGGCTGAATCCAAATCCAAATCAAATATGGCCCATTTCACACACCCCTAGCATTTACAGTTTATCAAAGCATAGTAAAATGTATCATTTTTCAAAGTTACTGCTTCTCAGCTTTTTGGCTAAATAGCTAACCACAGTTTTTTAATACTCTCTTATAAAGTTTTAAAATCTTTTTCCTAGAGATTTTTTTTGCATTTAAACTCAGAACATCACACAAAACTCTAGAAGAATAAACCCACCACAAATCAACACTTACCTACATGGCTCTAGACAAACCCCCTTCTGTCACATAGTCAGAAATGTTGAAACAACATAAGTACTCATGGGCTGACAGGCAATAGCACCATGAGAATAGGTTTTCTCTTTCATAGTATAGATGGCACTTTAATAAAGGGTTCAGTTCCTCCCCTCCTGTTTGCCATCACTTACCCTCCCTCTGCCCTTGCTAGCATAGAAAATAATGACAGAAGATTATTTATGCATTTTTAGGTGCATGTGATTTAGTAGCTGTAAATAAAAACTAGAAATCAATACTATGTGATAAACCAGATCGCAGAAAGCCAACCAGCAAGATGTTCACAGACCACAGATAAAGACTCTGCATTAGAACATCCCTGGAACTGTAATAAACATAAGAATCACAGGAGCGCTGCCTGGAGACTGATCTTTTATTTTCTGTCCCAGACACATAATAATGACCAGGGTTACACAAGGTCACATTTCTGAACCCTGGTGAGACTTGGAGTCCAATGTTATAGGTGTTGAAATCAGTGGAGTTATACCTGGGATGTATCTGACCCTTTATGTTCATCCTGGACCAGAAATCTCCAATTTGGCAAGAGTATCAAAAGCTTTTTACCTTTGTTGCTCGGATCTTTACTTTCTTTCATCAGTTTCCAATCCTGTTTTCACTGGTTTTTCCTTTTGCCTCAGAGAGCATTTTTTTTCCAGTCAGTGAAAAAAGCATTTTTTAACTTCAGAGAAGTTTTACACATCCCATTCCTATAATTTCATTTTTTTCTATTTTTTTCCTAGGTGGTAGCATATGATAGCCTGCCTCTGAACATTTTAGCCAATTAAAATCATTTGACTTCATCTCCTGCACCCTGATGCTTGAGATGTTTATGATTATTTCATTAGAATGCAATGGGCTTTTTTCTGCGTGCCATGTGAATATTAAGACTGTGTGCTAATACTGTGTTAACACTGAGTATATGTGCAGCATCAAAACTAACACTGAATGAGAATTAGTATCCCTGTCAGCAACCATAAATCATGTAGACACCATCCCACAAAGTAAAAAGCAATGCTGAGTCTGTGTATTCCTTGTCTCACTTTATGAATATCATATTACTTTGAAGCCGTCATATTTTCATTATAGCAGAGTTTGCTGGTACCTGCCTTTCTTGCAGAAAAGGAGCTTGTGTTTCCTTGTGTTTCCTCTCTGCATTCAAGATAGATTTCAAGTCTAGGATGAGTGTCTGACCTTCAAAAAAAAAAACCCTTACATTCAGAATATAGGAAACAGGCTGCCTAGCCATTCTTCTTATTTCTAAAGGAGATTAAATGTACTTGAGGAAAAACTACTGGATTCAGAAACTGGGCCCTTTGCAAGAAGGGGTGACATTTTCTCAAAAAGAAAAAGTCCAAAGACTAGGGCTTTTCAGCAGTTTCTGTATAAAAGAGCCAACTATAAAGAGCAGGAAACCATTCTGTACTTTCAGAATAATGTGGAAAAGACAACCCAAGAGGCCTTAATACCTGAAACGCTCTTAAATCTGAAAGAAAGTTTGTAATACAATATCAAAAGAGGAAAGGGAAATATCCCAACATAATGTCTTCCTTTTTCAACGCAATATAGGATGTGGAATGTATGTTAATTCCTGTATTCTCAAAGGAAAACAAATAGCATAAACAGCCAGACAGGAGAGGAAGAGAGCAGTGTGTTTAAAATAATTGAGAAACCCACCACTCATTTAAGCTGTTAGCTCTGGGAAGGCTCAGGCTGTGTGTCCAATCAGAGGACCCACACTTCATGCCAAGTCTCGTTTCAGATGCACTCTGCACCAACTCTACCAAATGCAAACACAATTAGAGTATTCAGCATAAGACAGTAGGAGATCCCCTTTGATGTTGGGATAAAATGAGGATATGCATGGTTTTGTCCAAAATGACAACCATCCCAGGTTTACTAATGGGTATCTAATAGAAAAAGAGAATTTTATGATGCTCATTAATTACCAAACTGTCATGTGCTCCTGGCAGAAAGAAAGTAATCCTCTTCTCCAGATTAGACAGCCACCACAAAGGACTTCAAAGAACTTTTAGTCCCCTCCCCTGAGAGCTGCCTTGCGTAAACCTCACAGTACTAACCGTGCAAATTAAAAGAAGGGAGCAGTTGACAAACCCTTCCTGTTACATGCGCAATGTATTTGTGCTGGCAGTTCAGACGTGAGCTTTTATTCAACTAGCAGAGCACACATTTTCTAATCATGCAGCTGCACTCTAAAACTCACATGAAAATTTACAAATGATCTGGGTAACAATGTTTTCCACTCTCACTTTCAATCCCAGAGATATGTTCAGTGAAGATTTTTTGGTACAAATAGGAAAGGCTTATTAAGAAAACGCCAGAGAAGCAAACTGGGAAATCTAGTTCCCCAGACATGTCTCAGGATGGCATGGCATTCCTATACCTATCCGCTGACCACTGTTGGGTACAAGTAGCTACAAAGTTAATGTCAAATGAGAATGAGATTAAACGAATTCAGGTATTAGGTAATGTGTTGTACTTAAAGTGATTTGGCCAATCTTATGTAGCATTGCATACACTGAACTGGGGCTAGCCATTCTACCACTTCCCTGCTCAAAATATGATCCATTCTCTTAAAGTTAAAATTTATTTTTCCAGGTATTTTTTTTCATTGCCTAAACTCTGGGAACTTCAAAGCATGTATGTACACCTGTGTTTTTAACCAAGTGCTTGTATTGTTGACTTCTTTGTCAGAAGTCTAAGATAGTTTTACAGCCTGAACAAGTTCTCAGGGGACGCATCTACATAAGACGCTACTGCAGTGTGGTTACTGCTCATTTATTTAGTACTTGCTTATACATAATATCTGGAGTTACTGTGCAGTAGTGCTGGTACTACTGCTTTTAAGCAACACTACTTAGTAGCCTAATACTACTGCACAGTAGCGTCTCGGCGTGGTTTTCACCATGCAACACTACTCACAGTAGTATCAGGCTACTGTGCAGGCAGTGTCTCATGTAGATGAGCCCAGGAAGATATAACACATTACAAAGGAAAAACCCTTGTGATAAGTTTTTTCCTATTATCATTTTGAGTTTCCCGTAGAAGTCATGTTTTTGAACATCTTTGCAACATGCTTTCTGTGTTTGCCCATGCAAAGATGCGAGTAACATGCTATTAAGGTAAAAAATAATAATCTAATCAATCCTATTACTTGAAATGAAATTGGAGAATTTGAATATTTTCAAAACATTTCCAAAGTGATGTATATGTTCTGGAGGAAAGTTAATATGCATCTTGGACTTAACTAGATAGTCCCACTTTTCACATGATGGTCCAAGAACTTCTCTAAGTTTTGTTTTTTATTTCAGTGATTAAAGCAGGTGGATCATTTTTGAAGTGCAGATGTTTGTTCAAAGCATGTTGCTATCCTAAGTAAAACTGGCTTTGTGTTTACCAAGAACAAATACTTCAATGAAAGAAGTGCTCAGTGTAATAAAAAGTCTTTGCTGTAAAGAGGGGAGCCCTATCAAAACTGATATTTTGCTCAGATATACAACAGTGGAACTGGTTTATCATATCATGACAAACTCATGTCCAACATTTTCTGTTTGAACCTTTTTTTTTAATGAAACAATGTCTTTTTCATAAGAATAGAAATTTCTGCAGGAAATACCTGTTTTTGAAAAATAATGGCAGGTTTCATTTAATAAATTAAAACAAAAATAATTTTACAAAAAAAATAGTTCTTTGGGGGGCTGATTGAGATATTTTTATTTTTCCCTATGAAAATTTGAAAACCTGTCAAGAAATCATAATTATAAGAAGGAAAATCTTTTTCAGTTTTCACTGACATTTTTGAAGGAACAAAACATCCTGGCCAGCATGAGATTTAAATCTGTCCCTGTCTATGAAAAAATATGTTGATTCACAGGGAGCTACTTCTCTCAATAGAGTTTTTATTTATTTTAAATTATTTCAAACTTCTGACTCCACAGTCAGAAGTCTTATGAATATAAGGGAATGAACCTGCCCACTTTCTGGTGGTTCAGCAGTAGCACTTAAAAAGTTAAGGGTCAGTTTCTTTATAGCCACTGGGTGTTAAAGTAGCTTAGGCACCTAAACATGATTCTGTTCCACCCTGTTTACATCTCTGAAAATCCATGAATGCATCTACTTTTGTAACATACTGTCTGATTTACTGTCATCTTAAGACAATCACAAAAAAGCAGCAGGAAGGAGGAAGAAAACCCACCCACCCTTTGCAGGAACTTGAGTAGGGTGGAATCAGATTACACCCAGGCACCCAAGTCTGCTTAGTTTGAGCCTGGTCCTTATCTCTAAAAATGAGACATTTTCTGTGGGGGCAGTTGAAAGAATATTAATAGATTAGACAACTGTCTTCACTATACTGGGAATAAGTACATGCTCGAAGTTCTGAAGCAGTAGCAAAGAGAGAGGGAGCCCAGCTTGTCAAAATGAGTTAAACTAAATAAGAATGGGGATGATCCTGCTGTGAGCAGGGGCCTGGGCTAGATGACCTTGTGAGGGCCCTTCCAGCTCTACTTTCCTATGATCCTGTGAGAAGTTCATGTTTCTTCAGAACTGAAAAAAAAAAAACCTTCCTGGTTGTCTCTCCACTGCTTGTCTCCTGCCCAAACCCCTTCCTCAATAGGACTCTTCAAAAAAGTATCTATTACTTTTCTGTTTCAGTCCTTTGAAAAATCTTCTGCTTTTCCAGTTTTGTCCTGTCATTACCTTATGCTTTGCTTAGGGATTGGCTTCATATACTATCAAAAGTATTTTAAAATAATCATTAAAAGCAGACAGAGTAAAGGCTCCATAGCACAGGCAACTGTAAAGATCATATTTTAAAAAAGGAAATACATGTTTTCTCTTTGCCATCCACTGTACCTGAGAAGAACATGAAATAATACATTCACTACATTTTCCCCTTCCATTTCATACCAGCGGGCATTTTCTGACCAGATATGTTGACCACCAAAAATTAAGTGGCCAGCCACACCTGTCAAAACACCAGTGCCAAAGGGCAGGATACAATTCGTGAAAAGACACAAATTGCATTGAAACATAATTATTCATGCAGGAAATATAAAACTCCATGAGATCACTGTCAGTTCAGTTTCATGATTCTTCACTTCTGCTGTAAATGCTTTTCATAAATAAGTGAAAGGAAACTCCAAAATTGTGTGAATATAGCTAATTTTGGAACTCAAATAAATATCATCAATCAAAACAAAGCATTGCAAAAGGCATACAAATATTCATGCTGCAGATTGCCCTGGTGTCATTAAGAGTGCTCTTCTACCCTAATTCCACATCCATGACTTCCCCACAACGAGTGTCTGAAATCATTATTACTTTCCAGAAGGTCAAACTCTACAAACATTCACTACCTTTCTTGGGATATGTCCATGAAGAATGTCTCTCTATATGTTAACCACTTGTCAAGGTAAACATGATAAAGAGGCAATTCTTTGTCCAGAAAATGGGAGGAGGATAGATAAGACAGACAAGAAAGTCTTTGGGCAGACCAAAATGGATGTAATCCTCAAAAAAAAAAAAAAAAAATCTAATTCTCTACGAGTAAACTCAGTAGTGAATGCGTTCTCAGTACAAGATATCTTTGCCTAGCTTGGGAGGTTGTGTAAGTTTCTGGAGTTGCCTGGACCAGCCCTGAATCTCTCTGCACTTTAGTAGAGTGGAAAGATACACTCAGTGTTTCAGCTTCTGCTAGGTTTGTTCCTGAATGATGCACACCCCAAATACTATTATGCATGGAATGGGTAATTGCTGAAGATGACAGTCAAATGAGGAAACCATTAATACCCCTTTAGTTTACTGGTATTTGGAGAATCAGAAAACCACTCAAGAACTGTACCTTATGCTAACCTGGACAGTGGTGAATCCTTGCAGTCAAATGGTTCTTGGGCATCTGATAAGGTTACAGCCTTCTGTATATGGGAGCAAAGCAGAGAAAGACCAGATAGGCTGAAAGACAAGATAGAAAGAAATCACTAAATGAACAGAGAAACATACATGACTTGAGAAAAGCTAACAGTGAGGACTCTGGGGAAAGGGCTGAACTGGAAAGAGACTTGGAACTGTGAGCAAAGGCACAGTCTCCTGCTGTTTGATTCCTGCAGTGTTCAAGGAAAGAGGACTTGGTGTACCTTCCTTTTAAGTAAACAGGACTGCATGAGGGAAATACCTGCCTGTCATCAATTTCTCATCTCAACCTGAGAACTCTGAACATTGGCTTCACAGGTCCAAAGGTGTGTGGAATGGTGCTAAAGGTGGAGTCCAGTTTCCAAGAAGAATAATTATATAATGGTATTTTTGTTGAACCAAAAAATAGGTGCTAACATATGTATAAATCAACTGAGCAAATGTTAGCTATAATTATATATATAGATACAGATAGATAGATATACACACACATATACATATACACACACATATTTTGTGTGTGTGTGTGTGTGTATAATTATAGCTAACGTTTGCTCAATTCAGTGTCATGGCTCCATGAATGGCTGGGAGGGTAGACAGAAGAGGGAGTCTCTAGCAACCAGCTGGAGTGACTCGCCTCTGATAGAATTACAAAACTTTCTCTCAGAAAATACTGAATTATTTAGATCTCGTAAAAGTTCTAAATATGTGGTTTGGAGCCAGCTACCAATATGAGTGTTCAGGGCACAGTTAAGAGTAAGAGGGATAGAAGAGACCCCACTTGAACTGGCAGAAGATCTGAGAAGACCTTTATTTCTGTCACACAAATTCCCATGAGGATTTCCAGAATAAATTGGCAAGGAACATACTCAGACGCACTTGGACTTGCAGATCAAGATCAGGAAACAGAGGGCAAAAACATTCCAAGAGGCTGTGGAATTGGCCACAAAAATTGAATCTTTTCATGCAGAACCCTACCAAAAGAGGAGATCAAATGGTAGTGAGAAGAACAGCAGCCAATGCTATGAGCCCTGCAAGGACAGCTCCATCTCTAATATATTTGATGCAAAGAGGATTCTGCTCTGGTTCACAATAATTTTGAATTAGTAAAAGTGATTGATTCAGTTTGTAAAACACAAGAAACTCACAATAATGCCACCACTAGGGTGTTCTAAGAAACTGGCCACAAAGAAGAGAACTGACCAATTCCTCAGACACTCAGAGATGAGCAGAGTTTTTAAATATTCTGCACCTGTTATAGGAGGTTTATTTGTGGCTTTGGCAATACTACAAAACCACCTCATGGCTCGAGTAAGAAAGGGAAACCTTTCAGTAGGCAGCAGAGTAAGATTTAATATTTTTAGAGTTCAAAAACCCTTTCATGATTGTCTTAGCCTGTGTTCAGAGCTGTCTCAGATTGGTCATAGATGCTAATGCTTATACTTTGGGGGCTGAACTGACAAGAACACAGAGAAGTTGAGATGGTGGTAGCTTATTGCAGAAAATGTCTAAGTTCTCCAGAGAGTGAATACTACACTACCCAAAAGCAACTTCAACCCATGATTGGAAGGCAATAAGTTGCCCATGGGACCCTCCAGCATTGCTCATAGCCACAGGAAATTAAAAAGTTAAAACTGAGGTTGCCAGAGAAAACTAATGTTGCCTGCAGTGTGTTACTTACTCGGGGTTATTGCCCATAGATAAGAGAAGGCTGGGGACCACAGGTTTATAGTATCTACACCACTATTTTGTGTTGAAGAAACTTTGTGATCGGGATAACCCAAGCAGCCCTATTATAGGGTTGCCAAGCTGGTCAGTTGACCAGTCAAATACTGTTAACTGACTGGTCAAATGAATGCATTTTTGATTGGTTAAAGATTATAGCAATTTTACAAATAAAACAAACAAACCATACAACAAAAAACCAAAAGATTTTATAGATTTCATAGACATTAGGGCTGGAAGGGACCTCGGGAGATCATCGAGTCCAGCCCCCTGCCCAAAGGGCAGGAAGTCAGC
>NW_017728915.1:15756390-15798940 GCF_001723895.1 Crocodylus porosus
GGTCGCTGTCACCCAACTTCCCATCAATCACTAGGTCGCCGATTAGGTCATCCCCCGTAGCCAGTACCAGGTCAAGCAAAAGGAAAACACTTTCCTTTTTTGTGTAGCTTTCTTGACAGAAATATGCTTTTTATTGTTACTTGACACATTTTATTGAATTTTTTTGCTTTTTCTGTATATTATTTGAACCCATCAGCATTTTTTTTTTTTTACAATTTTTGACTGATATTGTAATATTCAACTGATAATTGACCAAACTTTATTTGACCTGTCAAGTACCCAACCCTATCTTCACAGGAGCTGTTTAGATTAAGGATTCTTTAAATTCTAGAATTCCTAAATCTGGTTCAGCTCAATTTAATTTGCACAATAAATTAAGATAATGTGAATTAAAACTACATTAATTCTGAATGAGAATATTTACACAGCGTTTTAATGCAGTTTATCTAATCCCCTTTAAAAGTTAATTGAGGATCAATTTTCCTAAGAGTTACTATATAGTCAAGCACTTGTACATTTTAATTTTACTTAAATTATTTATTTTTAAAAATATTTCCATTTGGAGCAAACTAAATGTTTCCTATGATGTAATTTTTTTTCCATCTTCTCAATTCATTGTCATTTTTTTCAGTTTTCTAAAACTGAAAATGAACCCAGAAAAATCACAGACATAACCACTGGATCAATATCAAATGATACCAAAATAAGCTGCTAAATTTAATTATAATGTCTGTATACTTCTGAAGCACTGTAGGTGTAGCAAAACTATTGCAACTTGAACCTGTTTCATTTAGGGTTATAGTTACAGATTTAGGTCACTTGCCTAACTATGTAACTGATAATGGCCGATGTGCACTCCAAAGCAACAGCTCCTCCCTCCACTTTTAAAGTAAATAAAAGACACATTTGGCCATGTATGTATTCGCATAGCCCTACTCCTCAAGTTTGGGAATGAGCTAAGGAGACAAGCAAGCCTACCATTATGGAGTTCCTGAAGAACAAATGATGTAGTCTATTTAAAAATATACATTCTTAGAAAAATAAAATGTTTATTATACTAGTATCAGGCTCATTTCAAATCTAGGGGGCTCAGTTCAGAATTTCATCTAAATACAAAAAGAAGTGTGGAGGCATTCTTTCCTTTTTTGACTCAGACAAAAATAGTCACCATCACAAGGTTCTTCAAAGCTTCAGTCACTTCATCTTTATACTTTTCAAAGACCTAAACTTTTCTCTAGAATTAGATTACCCACAAAGCCCTTGTTGAAGTTTGGAGGTCTGGAGCACTTTCCACCTTACACTGGAGAGCTCCACCCAAACCTCAAAACCTCTTGATGGCTGAGAAGGACCTTTCAACATCTTTAAAAGTATCTTCCAAGTCAGCCTTGCATGGAGCTGAAGTGATGTTTCTAGTCCCTACTTGAATCTCACTATTTCCATCTTATTTGGGATCTGGTAAGCCTCACCTGCTTGAATAGTAAAGATGAAGTCAGTGAGAGGAGCGTGAGGTATCATTTGTGGTCAAAACATTTTTAATTTCTTCCAAGTTAGGTATTTGTAATAAACAAATATTTTACAAGGGCGATGCTATTCAGGAGCCAACATTTTCAAAAACATTTCTAAAACTTACTCAAAGGCCCTAAATATTCTGAAGGAATATAGAAACATTATACATCAACACACTGTGGGCTCTCCTCTAATACTTCCTTTATCATCCTATTAAGAAACCAAAATTTCTGTCTTTTCCATTAACACCTTTCTATCTAGCCCACAATCTATTTCTTATTTTCAAGACTTTTCCAGATATTTTATCCATATCATGTAATAATTAATTTCAGGATGCAAAGTGACAACATTATTATTGCACTTTCTGTATTAATTTAGTCCTTTATTTTACTGTTAGCTTGCTTTCACCTCATTTACAGAGTAATCTATTAATTAAAATTGCTGTCTTAATGATCAAAGAAATGTTGATTGTTTATTACTAAGAATGGTCACCTCAGGGCTCTTGGAGCATGATGGCATCTTTATCTAAAACTAGCAAAGAATTCCTGGCATAGAATTATGGAAGGTGAATTGGAGATATTTGCTGAGGTCTCAGTTTTGGTAATATTGGTGGTTACCTGAATTGAGATACAAATCATTGCAATGGAAACATATACATGTGATGCTACATCACCATAGCAAGGTACTATGGTGGCATAGCATTGGCAGGAACAAACCGTGAAACCACAGATACATCCCCATAGCGATGTGCTCCCTCACTATAGCATGTCACTACAGCAATGTAGGGGCTAAAAATAACTGGACATAAACCATGACACTGCAGGAAGAAAGGAAGTACTAAATGGCAGAGTAGTAACAAAGACGTGTAGATGCACCTAGTATGTATCTATAACACAGCACTGCCTTCAGTCTTACATAACCCAAGGGTAACAATGATTTCACCTTGATAATAACCCCATGCAATTCATATGCAACCTTCTGCAAATATGTGAGAACATGCATGATCCTAGTGAATATGAGCTTTACCCCATGGATTTATAATGAATCTCAGCTCCGGGAAAACTATGTATGTAACCAGTCTGGACAGGTTACAAAACACTGTTATAGCATCAGACTGATCAAAAGAGGTGTAAAACATAGTTGTTGTTCCCCAAGTGCTGGCAGCAATCGCCATACATGCAATCCCTCAAAACTGACACTGGGGGCTAGTGCCCCAGTCACTCACCCCTAGCTGGACTACTGCTGATCAGGGACTGTCTAAGAAAAATATTGTGTACCTGATGCTATCAAAATGAAGGTCTCTTACTGGTCTGTTATATAACAATTTCAGTCCTATGGGGTAGAACCATGTCTATATAAAAACATTGTGGGAACATATGATGAAGAAACTTTAGCAGCATTGTTTCAATAGCTTTTTGGGGCAGTTTTACCCAAACTTTCAAAGTGTGGTATAAAGAGTATATGAATTTGTTTGTGCAGAAACTGTATCTTATGTATGCCAAAAGATGGCACACACATCAATGGAAACTTTTCATACAATATACAGTGTCTGGTGGTTATTAGGATGGCTTTTGATTCTAATAACCAACTAATTTATTAATTGGAAACAAAGTAAAGAGAGCACTGAGAATGCGTATATTGGGCAGGGGGCTGGACTCGATGATCTCCCGAGGTCCCTTCCAGCCCTGATATCTATGAGTCATATAGCAACACAGGCTCGGTAGTCACTGGGCATTGCATAGCAACCTGACTGTGCAGTGAACTCACACATGCATGGAGTCGATTCTAATAACCAGCAGAGAAAGAACCTTTTTATGAATAGAGTGTGATTTCAGATTTGGATGATAATAAGCAGCTGATCCTATTAAATGAGATGCTAATAAGCATCGGAAAATGCCCTTAGTACAATGCTTTTGGCATTTGGCTTTGGGGGTTTGATGCTAATACACAGCTTATTCTACTAAGCAAGACTCTAATAAGGAACAGATACTGTACCCATTTGGTTGAAGGTGCCACAGGAAAAGTTCCTTGAGTTCAGGATGGAATTATTGATCAAAGAGAAAGACAGACATTCATCCCCTAGCTTACTCCAACAGTTTATACTCTGATGATCAGATACTCATCAGGAATGGGGAAGACCTAAATTCAAGTCCTTGTCCTTGTTATGTGTGTGCAGTTACTTACACAAAATGAAACAGACCCAAGAAGAACTGAGAGACCCACATCAAAATAGCCAATAGCCTAGGACTCAGGCCACTCACCTTAGATATAGAAGATATCTCTATCTATAACCTTTGTACCAGCTTATTGCAATTTCTTTTCAATTATTATCTTAGCAAGAATCAACTGGTTCAAGTCTGAAATGTCTTTATGGATTTTAGGATTTGTTCTTAGGAATGGGACTGCTGGGCCACCAAGCCCATGCCCCTGTGTTTACAGGCTACCATTAACCAAAGGAAGCACCACTTCCAAGTCTCAGCCATAATTACGAGCAATAATATCCAAACCACAAACAATACCCTATAATACTCCATAGGTCAAACCTGTGATGCCAGTGCCAGTGCCAATGCCCTGCCAAGGTGTGCATCTGTAATTGCTAGGAAAATCTGGGCTGCTGTTCCATGAAGTCTGAGCTACCAATTTAAGATGTAGCAAAAAGGCCTCCCTCAAAGACACCTGTAAACCAAGGAGAAAAGGAAACCTAAAATGGTGGGAGTTATGGAAAAAACAGTATCATAGGAGGGCCAAGACAAGATTTGAAATCACATGGATTTTCAAAGCTTCCTAAGGGAGTTAGAAACCCAACTACAACTGGAATTCAGTGGGAGTTAGGAACCATGAAATTGCAGCTGGACATAATGTGTGGAATCAACTTAATTTAGTAATAGCCTTCATCTCAGATGGGCCCAGCATCAATAGATATGCATACAAAAAAGATGGAAAGAAGTACAGACAAAAACAATATCTGGTACAGATGGGATGGTAGATGTATCTCATGGCAAACAGTAGATTCATAGGTTTATCTGATGCTTCTTAAAAAAGGACAAACATTACAAGCAGTTCTTTGGGAAGAGGCAGTTGGGCAATATCTAAGAGCAACTGAGCCTTACATATAGGCCATATGGATGTTTTCACAAAACCCCAAAGCACCCAGCTGTTGTTTCCACATACTTGCCAACTTCTCAAACGTTTCAGCAAGTATGTCAAATCTTGGCATCCACACATTATACAAAAAAAGACTATACTTGTGCCTGGACCACACTGGAGAATGAACGACAGAGATAAGGAACAATCAGAAGATCCATGCAGAAAAGCTTGCATCAAAGTGATAAAAAAGGAAAGCAAGGAGTCTCTAGTTATTCAAGTGCCTATAGTTCATAGTTAGTAGGGTCGGAAGGTCCCTGAGCAGATCATCTAGTCCAACCCCCTGCCATGGCAGGAAAGAGTACTGGGGTCAAACGACCCCAGCAAGGTGTTCGTCCAGCCTCCTCTTAAAGACCCCAGGGTAGGAGCCAGCACCACCTCTCTTGGAAGTTGGTTCTAGATCCTAGCCGCCCTGATGTCTAGCCTGAATCTCCCATCTGCCAGCTTGTGACCATTATTTCTTGTCACTTCTAGCAGTGCTCGGGGGAACAGGGATTTCCCCAGTGCCTGCTGGTCCCCCCTGACTAGTTTGTAACAGGCCACTAGATCCCTCCTCAGCCTTCTCTTGTGGAGGCTGAACAGGTTCAGGTCCCGTAGCCTCTCCTCATAGGGCCTGCCCTGTTGTCCCCTGATCATGTGGGTGGCCCTCCTCTGGACCCTCTCCATGTTGTCCACATCACTCCTGAAGCGCGGCATGCAGAACTGGACACAGTACTCCAACCGCGGCCTGACCGGTGTCGCATAGAGGGGGAGTATCACCTCCTTGGACCTGCTTGAGATGCATCTGTGGATGCATGACAAGGTATGGTTGGCCCTCCTAACTGCGTCCCCACACTGTCGGCCCATGTTTGTTTTGGCATCAATAATGACTCCAAGATCCTTTTCTGCCTCTGTACTGACTAGAAGGGAGTTCCCCAGCCTGTAGCTATGCTGCTAGTTCTTCCTCCCCAGGTGCATCACCTTGCACTTGTCAGTGTTGAAACCCATCCTGTTCTCATCCGCCCACCCCAGTAACCTGTCTAGGTCCAACTGCAGCCTATACCTCCCTTCTAGCATGCCCACTTCTCCCCACATCTTAGTGTCGTCTATGAATTTGAACATGGTGCTTTTTACCCCCTCATCCCAGTCACTGATGAAGATATTAAACAGCGCGGGCCCGAGGACCGAGTCCTGTAGAACCCCACTGCCCACGTCCCTCCAGGTCGAATAAGACCCGTCTACCACCACAAACTAGTGACCCATTTGACTGTGTAGGTGTTGATGCCACAGTCTCCTAGGTTTTTAATGAGAATGGGGTGAGAGACAGTGTCGAAGGCCTTCCTAAAATCCAGAAAGACAACGTCCACCATGACACCTGCATCTGGATTTTGTGACCTGGTCATAAAAGGCCACCAGGTTGGTCTGACAGGACCTGCCTCTAATGAACCTGTGTTGGTTGTCCCTAAGCATAATCTATCCTCCCTAATAAAAAATAAAATACTTTGAAGTACTATTTTTTCGCATTTAATACATATCATAATTTTCGCTTTCAGGCATCTATTGCCCCTTAATACTCCTCAGAATTTAGAGAGTGTACACTAAAAATAATCCCAATATTAATGTAAAATTGAAAGCACACTTTATATTTAAAAAATTAGCTTAATAGCTATTAAGAAGATCTATCTTTCTAATGATCCTCTTGAGGGTCAGAACTGCTAATCTGTTCTTAGGACTGTAAAGATAATATCAAACGCACAGCGAGGCAGCTATGGGCAGTAGACAAAGCCACACAGTAAATCAAAAGGCTCTCTGGCTAAGTGATACTACATACAAATCCCACCGGCTCCTAGTCCATACAGAAGGTTGGCTACTTAAATGAATTTCAGCACTGGGAAAGTGACCTAATATGGTTTCCTAGAGAGGTATTAGTTCATTTCAGTGTCCCTTACTTTCTCTGGCAAGCTACTCTGGGTTTTCTTGTTTTACATTTCAAAGGAGTAAAAAAGGTAGAAATGCAAGAACATTTTGGCAGTAAGATCAGAAAAGTAAAAATTACAGTCTGTGCCGTCTGCAATATTACAGTGTAACAGCTCAGAATAGCAACACAAGAAAGGTCCATCAAGTGGTGAATGAGTGGAGCAACTATAAAAACAGCTATAAAACAAGCCTGCAATTTAACCTTCCTCTTGAAACCTCAAGATGAATATCATAAAGAAATAATTAAATATGGAGAACGCATACTTCAAATCAAAAGCTTGCCTTATGCCTCTTACGCACTCTGTGAAAAGCTGGAATATCAGACTTCAGCTCTCTGAATCTGAACCAATCAACTCAGATAAAGAGCAATATAGGCAGCAGCTGAGTAATTCCATGTCATTATCTGGTTGCCTTCTTTTTTCTTACTCTGCAGTAAACATATTTCACAAGGCCAAATATGTGAAACATTGATAAAATACAAAACCAAAAACAGTGATTCTCTATAAGTACATGAACCTACAGCCTATTCCAGTCACAGCTAAAACTTGTTTATGAAATGATTTCCTGTGAAGGCCACTTGCTAATAAGCAACAGGGAAGTGGTGCAAGCAACAGCCATTAGAAGGTCCTTTAAGTCTGTCCGGTGAAGGGGGGTGGAAGTTATTAGGGCTGATTCTTTTCACTTGGGAAATGAGAGACTAGACAAAAGGATCAATCACTCATCTGGAAGGGCATTAAATCAACCAGAAACCAGCAAGAGGACCAAGCAGATGTAAAAAGTTAAGGTTGATAGTACTCTGTTTATGGCACAAAGAAATACAGACTTCAAGATCAATTGCATTTCAAAATAAAAACTTTATGAACTAGAACACTATGAACTGTCTCAGATGTTTAGCTGAACTGAAATAAGGTGATGAGCCAGGGTAAAATAAAACAGGCCCTAAACTTTAGATTATATTTAAATTACATGTACCTTTAAAGCCAGGTATCTGTATAATGATCCTGTATTCTATAGGCTGGAATAACAAGTGCAGTACTATAGGGTGCATTATAGTTAGGAGACTTTAATGTTCCAGGTCTTTGTAGTTTAAATTCCATTTAAGAAGGATGTGGCAAGCAGGAATATATATGACATTGCCGTGTAACATGTCTGCGTCTGTAAACCAATAATCCAGTGCAGGGTTGATGTCTAAGAGTGAAACAAATTACTGTTTTCTTGATTTCATCTCTTTGCAAAATAGTGGTTTTGATGCTTAAGAAACTTTTTACAGGGTCATCAGTAGTTTAGGGTTTCTTTTTATTGATAAAGTTAAGCGGATTCTGAGCCAGCCATCTGTTTAATGAGCTAACAGAGAGTGCTAGGACTAGGGAGCTGAGAAGGGGAACAGCATGCAGGACTAGCTCCTGGTTTTGGTAGTCTAGGAACAGAGGACACAGGGCAACCTGCTGCTCAGAAAGAAAAGGAACTTAGGTACAAACTTGTATCAAAAGACGCATCAAGGGGAGGGAGAGAGGGAGAGACAGAGAGAATTACAGAGCCCCAGTCCCCTCCTCCTGGTAGATTTCTTAAAGTCTGAGTCTGGCAAACTGACTTTCAGTACAAAATCACCACTATGAAACTACAAGTGCATTTCAAATTATTTTATCTAGAAGATGCTTCTACATAAATGTAGCTGTACAACTTCAGAGTTACTGTAAATAGCCCAAACTGGGTGTGTCTACACGTTTAGTAAATGCACCGTAATTATGGTGCATTAAGTTTAGTACCTGTAACTTAATACACCGTAATTGGCACTACAGCACAACAGCATTGGTGTATGCTTTTTATGTGACACTAATGTGCAGTAGACTAATTATCACGATTTTTGCCTGCCATACTAATGCGCAGTAGAATTATTCTACTGCACAATTAATGTTTCATGTAGACATGCCCACTGAGGCCAATGCAGTGTAACAATGAAAACATTCACCTGGGGTCCTGTTTGTATTTTTTTGACCATGGTACACATTGCAGAACATTTGTAGCCTATCAGAATATGCCACTATCTGATGAGACAAAGATCAGACAATATTTTTGGAATCCTGTGTGAACAAGTGCTATCTCAATGTGTTTGATTCCTTCCAGGTAGCTGTTGCCTGTTGTAAACTTAAGAACAAGTTCCATGCCATCTTTCTGCTTCCTTTAATTATACTCTCTTCCCAGACCATAGAGGCTCTAAATTACTTTGACTAGACTCCCTAGGGACTATTCCCCACATTGGAAGTCATCAGCTTATAGTCTGTTATGATCACACCCCTGGGTGGGCACATTTGATTCTATGCAGATAAGAGAATGGAACAGGTGGCACACAACAGGGTATCCTGGCATTATGGCACTAAGAGTCAGGGTACTATAGTACTGTCAGGGTAATCATGACTTATGATTTAGTCCCTAGCCCTGTATGAAGAGGAAGACCTAAACAACCAGAAGAAGCTAACAGGCATGGATGTGTTTCTGGGTGCATGGAATTGGAGCAGCTTCTCAGAAGGAGTCATAGGAGAAAAAAAATGTAACTAGTTTTAATATGCTCTTGATTAATTTATTGGTTACCTGTGAGAATGGGGACTAGATAACCCACAAACCCTTTCCAGGCCCATATTCCAAAGTCCCAATGAATTATTTTCTAGGAGATTTACTCAGCCTGAAAGTAGCTAAACAATCCCAGTTCTGGCAGTGTTGCTGGGAGAGGTAGAGAGCAAAAAAATGACTGACTTTGTTAGCTAATTTGTGAAACCGTACTGCCAGTGGATTTTAGGAACATTTTCTAACTCTTCTGTACAGAGAAACTATCAGGATGGTAGATGCCAAAAGCCACTGTGGGTTTATCTATGCAAGAAAACTGACCGGCATGACTACACAAGTGTAATTATACCACTGAAGTTATAATGGCATAGCTCCCCACGTGGCCACTTATTCTGGCAGCAGTGTAACTATAGTGGTAGATTATAGCTTTGCTGCTAAATTTCCCTGCATATATGAGTTCTGAGTGCAAAAACAGGAAAGGAAAGACTTTGAAAATAACAGGTAACACTTAAAGGCAACTCCTCACCCACTTTGGAGATCCAAAGAGATGCTGTCAAAAAGTACTGTACCTGTGTTGGTAAAAAAGTAAAAATTAAATGTGCTACGATTATCCTGAGTCATACCAAACTACCATACTTTTTCTATACTTTTCCCCTAATCACTGCTGGACAAAACATGGCAATTTAAAATTGGAATACTCATTTAAAAAAAAAAGATTTTGCTCCTCAAGCATCAATATGGCAATCCAGGCTCTCTGATATCACAGCCACTATTAATCATTTTAAATGAAGGCACAAGAGCAAATTTTAAAATCAGAATTCTATTAAAATATTTTGTGTCTTGCCAACCAAACAATCAAGGCAGGGCAACAATTCTATCTGTAATTTCCAGAAGAACGGGCCTATTCTAGTTTTTCACGTGTCATTCATGAACAGTCCACTGACTCTCCTCCTCTTTTCATTTTAGCATTCTCTTCTTCCCAGAGGCTGTCATATGAGTTTCTTTCAGACTTAAAACTGTCTGATTTTTTTTAACCTCAATTATTTTTTAACTTCCCATCATTCTATTCATTTGACTCACATTGTAGCGGAAGACTGACCTTTGTGGAAGCTTAACCTGGTTACGGTTTCCCTTTGGCTGTGTTTCAGAATGGAATTTGCAGCATTACATTATTATCTAAGCTCTGACAGTTGTTCATCCCAGCACAAGACACAGGACCTGACCATGATCTTGCTTTGCTTCTGATTTACTCTCCTGTGAATGACATCAGAACTGGGTCAGCAGCTCCAGCCCTAAAGAGAATATAATCTAAATGACAATGGAAACAGATTTATTCTAGTAGATCCACAGAATAGAGATATCATAGAACTTTAAAAGACTGCTGTAGTGTTAATATGAAATTAACATTTATAAGCCTTTACAAGCAATAGGAAATAATGAGATATTAAGTCAGTGATTCTCAACCTGGGATGCCACAAGATCCTTTTAAGGGTGATCCACAACATTAGAACTGTTAGATGTGCAAATTCCTACTTATAATTCACGAGATAAACCCAGAGATTTATTGCCCTGGGTGGACATGGAAACGCTGGGGCCAGCCACTGTGCTGGCCCCAATAGCCTTACCTGGGGTCCTCCCAGAGCTGCAGCCATGGCGCTCGTACAACAGGGAGCCTCGCTGGCAGCCAGAGCATGGCTCTGGCCAGCCAGGCTCCAGTTTTGGGCCACACATGCTGCTGCTTCAACTTTGCGCCACCCCGCTTTTTAAGGCATGGGTTTTTTTGACCCCGGGATCACCCAGGGCTCAGAAAACCAAAAAACCCAAAACCCATGCTGCAAAGTGGCAGCACAAGGAACGCCTGCATGTGACGTGTGTGGTATGTGGTGCCGCAGATGGGTCTGTGGCAACCCCATACGGCATGTCTGTGCTCATCTGGACGCGCCCAGAGATTTCAAATAGGAATCCATTATATCAAAAGCATTCTAACCAGTTATGATCTTTCTGAGGTCTTTGCAACTGAAGAATTGCTCTATTATTTTTCCATAGGAAAAAAAAAACACGTTAAAGCTAACAACTGGCATTTTCTGAGGGTGCCTTAAGTCTAACAAGGAGTAGCTTGAGTCTAAAAAGGTTTAGAACCACTCTGTTAGATGGAGAAAGAGAAAGAAATTTTGGCTTCAAGCAAAACTTAGAATAAAACCTTTAAAATACATATAGAAGAAACCTTTATGGCATTTCACATCTTTACTTATTTTTCATGGCCCAGTATGTTTTGGATTTCCAGAAGCAGAGTGCAGAGGATGGGTGGATAGAGCAAGAACCTTCTGGAGAGAATAAGCAATGCTCCTCAGTCACTTGAAGGAAGGATTAAGAAATTCATATTAGCTACTCCCCTTCTAGTAAAGTGAACAGACTTTGGCAGCCTAAGCAATGTCATGAATCAAGATTAAGATCTGATCTTGGGCCACAGAGTCTGAAGGTACACGGTGGACCCATCTCAACAACTCCAGCTATCTTTTGTTCATGTGATCTTATTTTTTTGCTTGTTTCTTTTTGCTCTTCCTACATTTTATTTTCCTGGCTTACACTAAGAAACTAAAATAAGTTATTTGATCTCAAAATAGTGTGAGTTGATTTACTGCTACAGAAGAGCCAACAGAGAATGCAGAGATTACTTCTGCTTAGGCCCCCAAAATGCCTTCTTTTTCCAGATGCCAGGGACATACTGTTTTCAAAGCAACATGTTTTGCATAGTGCACAGCATTGCAGAAGGATTTCAAGAGTGTCAGCCAAGTTTCAAGAAAATATGTCCACATTTATAAATTAAGTTGGATGATACTCTTTCAATGAGTCAGTCATTTAAGCACGTGTAGTTTATTTCCAGTTATGTTCCTCCTGATGTTTGCATGCCATTTGTTTGAACTGTGTAATGAATTGATTGCTAAACTGAAGTAAATCTTTCTGTTTAAGTCTGTGTCATGTTTCATATTGTAATTTTCATAAAAAGGAAAAGAAAGAGAAAAGGAGATGTTTACATATTTTTAATTTCTCATAGCCTTTTGTTTATTTTTAAATAGCTCTGAATAATACAGAAGTCACCATCAATCACGCTGCAATGGAACCAGACACTGTCCTCTCATGATTTCTATGTGTGGATTCTGTCAGCTAAGTATAAAAGCTGTTCAACTAGAGGCTTTATAGATGATGTATTGCTCCTAGTTTTTTTTTACATAGAGAGAATTTCATTCCCACCAGCAGACCTATATGTATTCTGCCTCTAAAATGTTTGCCTATTACACGTGAGTTTAATCATTCTGTTTTACCAAACATTTCTTCTATATGTTCCTGATAAATAAGCCATTTATTTGGAGGAAAATCTTGAAGTATTAACTCAGGCAAAATTTCCATTGATTTCCATGGAAGTTCTGCCTGAGTAGAAACTGAGAATCGACTTCAAGGCTTGGCATATTATCAATCCCAGCAAATGGCAGGCGAGAGTTGATGCCTAACGCATGTTCTAGGGAGGAAACGACTTGGCTCAGGGACTATATTTAAAACATCACATATTGTAATTTAAGTTCTGTAAGGAGCGAGAAGAACAAATCTTAATTCAGCCTCCAAGGCTAGGTACAGACATTCAAAAAGCCCAAGGTGGAATGATCTAAGTGACATGGGTTTTCTGTAAGCAGCGTAGTACAGATTGGTAGCAAACCCCCCATTTGTCCTTTGGGGGGTGGAATTTTAGACCAGGTTCCACCATGTTTAAACCAGTCTGTATGCACCAAACTTCGGTTGTTATGGGTATACATCTGTTTTGTGTGCTGAACTTCTGTGGTTTCGGGTACAGACTGGTTTTGTATGCTGAACTTCTGTTCTGGGTATACACCAGTTTCCAATCACTTATACCAATAAAAGTGTAATGTCTGCAGCTGGGGTTTATGCCAAAATCAGTGCTCAGATAGAGTGTAGCTATTCTAGCCCCACCTCCAGTGGCATACATACAACAAGGACAAAAGCAGTAGATAAAAGAGAGTCAGATCTTGTGACATCCAACCTTGTTTACACATAGATGTCTAGACTCAGCAATGCAATGCATAGTCAGGGAGCATGGCATAGCTCACAAGTGTCACATGGTAAGGCTTAAGCCTTGCAGAAAGTTACTTGCTTCCAGCACTGAACAAGGAACCCTGCTTGAATATGGAAAAGCACACTCTCTAAAGCTACTCTGGCTCTGCTTTACTGTCAATACTAGAAACAGTCTTTGCCCCTGCTTTACTTGGCTTTATGCTACCGATATAAATTAAAATGTACACAGAGGTGAAACACAGTGAAGGGAGACAGAAGATTTATGCATGTTGCTGATATTCACTGCTAACAATGAAAATGAAATGTCTGCTGTTGCACAAATGCATACATTTTTTCTCATTGTGTCAGATTGTTTGCCCTACAAATAAGAACTTTTAAAAGTAGATTTTATAAAAATACAAATCTAAAATGCACAATAAACTGTACACAAATTGAACTTACAAGGAGTAAAATTTGGAAAACAGTAAGATGTGCTGTTCTGCTTTGTCAAATACAGCAACATTCTAGTGCAGCTGCTTCTGAAGGAAGGTCTATTTTAATCCAGCTAAGCAGGAGGGCTGCTGCTTAATTGGCTGTCTGTATGGGGTGCTGTAAATTAAGATATGGCAAAAATCCCTTTGCAGAAGGCAGAGACTCACCTCCTCTCAAACCCCTATACGGAGGATGTTCTACATGGTGATATTTCAATGTATACAGTCCTGGAGCTTTACAATTCCATCTGTCCTATAAGAAATTTCCTGCCCTGCAGTGTGAATTCCACCAAGCAGCTGCACAACACTTCTCTCCTGTAGTACAGGTGGAATTTCAAACTCAAGAACTGAAGCATATTTTAATTTTAAGAAGCTACTGTATGGTGTTTGTTTTATTATACTGGTATCTGCTCAGAATATTCTGCAACATTTTAGACCATGCAGGGATAGGCAGGAATTGACAATCTTTGAAAATGTTGTTGGCCAGGTTTTGCCAAATATAAACTAGGTGGAAGGCTTGTGCGGGGGTTGATTTGTTTTTTTAAGTGGGCCTCAATTTATGCAAACTCCAAAGCCTAGGTGGAATTCACAAGTGGGAAAAACTTCCGCTTTATTTTCTGATTGTTGTGACTTTTTTTCTTTCTTATTAGGCGTACTGTCCCTTTAGGAAACAGACCTTACAGACAACAACAGTTTTTTTGACTGAGTCATTCTACCATTTTGGGAGAGTTCACTGGAAATAATGCAATGGAGAAAAATACCTCCTAAGCATGCCCGGTATGCTAAGTTCCTATTAAGATCCTAATGAGGCCTTGTACCCGCCAGTAATTGTCAGTTTTCACAATTTTACTTCTAGTTTTATGATCCAAAGTACAGATGTTTGTTTGATTATCTCATAGAAAGAGGAGCTGAGGGGAATACAAGTGCTAAAGGAAGAGGCTAAGTTTTCTCACCCCTAACTGTCAGTGGCAGGACAAACCCATTAGTATATCTATAAAAGGATGGCCAGCAACCTGAAATCACCACACCCAAGTTGACATGATAGAAAAGAACATGCCACTTCCAAATCTTACTATTTCTAAGATGGTGTCATATGTTTCTTGGCTTTCTTTCATGATATCAGAACCTGTGATGCATTGTCTCACTACTCAACTCCACAGGGACTGGGGCTGCCACTCACATAACAGACTTAAAGAAAATTGTAAGTGCCTCTGAACCACAGGGCACAACGCTCATATATTGAATGGGCACAGGTCATGGAAAAAAATCTTGCAGGTGTAAAATACAGACTGCAATGTTTGGGTTTCTCCATTTTTTGCTGCATTCTATAACATTAGTTCTAAGCTCTAATTGGAACATTAAAGACCTTGATCTATAAAAGTATGTGCTTAAGTTCATCTCTATTCAGTAAAACATTTCATTTTCATTGACTTCAAAGGAAGTTAAGCAAGTGCTTTGCTGGATTGGGTCTGAAACATCTATCCTTCTGAGTTGTAAAACACAACCATTGCAACGTTAGCAGACAAGTGACTGTCCTGATAGTCAAGCTTCATAGAAACTAGTCTCCCTCCAAACAGTAGGATCAGCAAAGTTACAACAACTCCTCATTAAACATCAAAAGCGTACAGCCTGATCCTGAAAACACTTATTTACATGAGAAGTCCCTATATTCCAGGGAATAAAGACTTTCAAGATTAAGATTAGTTGGAACTTTTAAATAATCAACATTGTCATAAAAAAAATACCTGTAGTTCCCTTGTAAACTGGCAGCAGGAATTTCTCTCTTTTAAAATAAGAAAAGGAAATACAATTAATATTGAATTACTGCATTTTTTTTATCCAACTACAGAAATTGTAAGTAGTACAGACAGTAAGGTTTCTATAAGCACTTTTACCTTAGATTTCCTGTCTATTATATGGTATGTAACAAAAATATTAACAGAAATATATAGAACTAAACATATCTATTTCTGTTCTTCTTATTAAAACGCCCCAGATGGCAGCGTTTACTACCAAAACTACCTGACTTCTTTTAAATTTCACACTGTAATTTTAACACACATGTAAAGAGCTGTGTACTCCTTTAGAGGCCACCTCTAAGTGGGTGTTACCAGTCTAATACTGCTGCCAGCTTTGAGTTCCAATACTTTGATGCCAAAAACCCTCGATTCAAACCTTGCAGACAACCTATGGAATAGCTTTATATGTAATCATAATACTATATCAGTTGTTTTTTGTGGATATGTGTTTTGCCACATGGGGATTCTGCAACCCCCTACTAAGGCTAATATTCACAGTATGTGGCCCGCCCTGGATATAGACTTTTAGCATATTAGACAAGGACAGAATAAACAAATCTCTGTTACAATGGAATATATGAAAGCATCAGCTTTCAGCATATGACAGTGTTCTCGAAGATGTATACAAATAGATCCTTAAGAGTATATTCATCTGGAACGCTTAACTCAATTTTGGATCATTCTTCAATGAGTTTTACAGCGCTACATAGTAGAGTCTTACTCTAAACATTACCCTAAGGATATCAGCTATTTTGCCAAAGAGGAACGTAAACTTTTCTGTATAATAATAATTTTATTAACATTTTTATGTGAAGGGGCCACAGCCACAAATCTTTAGCTTCCCAGGGCCAGCAGCCATGCTCAGCAGATATTAGCACACCTGCTGGAATAATGGAGCTCAACTGCAGATTATGAGAAGCCAGGGGAGCTGCACAGAATGCTACATGCTGTACATATGCCAGCTATTAGATGTTGAGCGCTAAAACCAGATGACTGAATCTCCACAGCAAGAACAGGCATCAGATCCGATGCCTGCAGGCTGAGGCTTTTTGGGTTTTTTTATGAGGAAAAAACCCCCCCTCTCTTTTGGCAGTTTCACAGTTAACAGGAAACAAGGACCAACAGTAACACAGCACATGATGCCAGGAGTGCTGACCCTCCTCCAACTTCTGAATCCATTTAGTACATCCCAAAAGGCCCCTCACAGATGAGGCTCTTTGATATGTTTTTAACCTTTGTGAGAACTGCACAGGTGCAGCCCATTTGGAACACAGGCTGCTCCTATTTTTCCATCAGGGACAATGTTACTTGGAAATCACTTTGTGCAATCATTAGACATGAGTTTGTTGTTATTGTTTTTAGGGGACATCATTTATTCATTCCCCAGTTTCTATGGTTTAGTAAGTGAACTGAATTAAAAACACCAGTTCTGAAATCTATTAAGATGATTCACCAATACCCAGTTTGCTTCATTAAATGAATTGGCTTAAGTCACGGTCTTCAGTACTGAAAAAAAAAAAAGTATGCACACCATTTCCTAAATTTTACACTTGAATGTTTAGTAAAAAGGAATGGTTAATATTAATATTCATTAGAAGAGGGGGAAAAAACTTCCACAAAGAAAAATTATTATTATTTGGATGCATATATTTTTCACAGCTTTTTACTTAAGGCATTTAACCAAGTTTAAAAATCTTAAAATGTTAATGTTATAACACAGAGTTTCTTCCTTCTGTTTGGCGAAATATTGTGCAAAGGTTAGCAGAGTACTAACACATTGGGATGATTTCTGGTGATTCCATTAAACTGTGAAATATTGACTCTACTCATATTTATCAATCCATAAGTCAATGAGCGTGTCTACACATGCATATTTAATGCACATTAGCCCAATTTAAGACACATTAAGGGTGCATGCCTACAAGTGTGTGCCCTTAATGAGCCTTAAAAATTGCAATTTTAGGCTATTCAAGCCTAAATTTGATACCAGTATAAAGCAGGTACCAAATTTATGCACGCTAATTTTAAGTCACATTAGCAAACATGTAGACATGCTAATGCCCATTAACATGGTGTGTATCCATTGACTTGGGACTAACTTTAGTCCTAAGTCAGTCCGCATACCTGCATTAATGTGTATTAGCATGTGAATGTGTAGACATATGCCTAAATTGTCTTAATGTACATTAGGCTAATGTGCATTAAGTTTAGGCGCGCATAAAAGTATGTGTAGACATGCCTTATGATTTTCAACCAAAGTGCCGTAGCTCCCTGGGGTGCCTTAAGCTCCTTTCAAGGGTACAACAGGGGGCTATGCAATGTCAGCACAGTTAGGTTTGCAAACATGATTCACAAGATAAACCAAGAAGGCATGTCCAGACGAGCACAGATGTTTATTTCCCCAGGGGCAAGTAGCAGTGGCACACCTTGTACTGCTGCTACTTGCCCTTGAGGAATGCCCATACCACACGTGCTTTGGTGTGTGGCAGGTTATCCCCCACTGTTTAAAGGTACATCTTATTTTTGTCTGAATTAGTCTAGCTTCAGCATCAAAACACCAGATCTTGTTATACCTTTGCTGCGTGTGTAGAGAAAGTGGGGGCCCTAAATTGAAGTGGTGGGTTTTAAAAAACACCGCTTCAGTTTAGGGCTGATTAAACCCCTGTGTCGTGCACATACCCCACTGACTTACGTGCCTGTCTGGCGGGGGGGAGGGCAAGCTGCTGGTGGGCAGAGTGGTCCCTGGGCAGCGGGGGAGGGGAGGGGGAGAGCTGGTGCTTCCCTCCAAGGCAGCGGCAAGTACCCCCACCAGGCAGCACCCACTTGCAGGTATCCAGCTCAGGTGGTCCCAGGGGGCACTGCAACCACAGAGGAAAGCATCGGGACCCCACGCAACTCAAGCAGGCAGACTCCGGGGCAGGGAAGATCGGGCTTGCTGCTTTTCTTGGGTGGTGCCTCCTTTCCCAGGCTGCTGCCAGGCTGCCTTGAGGGCTTCCTGCAGGGCCGTGGAGCTGCATGGAGCCCAGTGCTTCACTCAGGTGCTGTAGGGGCAGCAAACTAAAACTTCTCAAAGAAACTCCTTTGAGAAGTTTTAGTTTGCTGCCCCCCAAGTCATTTAAGGCACATTACACAACCCAATTTCCTGCAACAGCTGGAGTTAATCCTCAATAAGTTTCCAAGCCATGCAAACACCGACACCATTAAAGTGGTGCAGAAGTATTTAGCCCACTTTAAAGTGTCATGTACACATGCTTCTCGTTTCATCTACACATGGCCTCGTATGTTAGATTTCAGAGCCGTTTGCTCTCAGAAATCTTTCCCCCCCATATAGATACACAAAACCAAAATCAGGTTACCTTTTAACCTTTTTTGAATAAACCAAAGTTGACAGAAATGCTTAAATCAGAAATGCTTAAATCAATATAACGAGCATATTCCAGACCTGGAATCATTTTTGTAGCCTAGTTTGTGTATGACATGTAATTGCAATTTTATGAACAAATATTGGGATAGATTTCAGTTTATCTATAACAAAGACCAGCACCATATTAGAAAAACACTTAAATTTTAAATATAATGGAGATTATTTTAATGTTTCCTACATTAAATTAGCAAAATGATGTTCTCTACAGTAAAAAAAATATTTTGCGGGAAGTGTTCTGCCTAAGTTGTTAAAATAAAACCTTTGGTATCTGTTAATTTTATAGCCATCTATTCTTTGGCCTGTTTCAGGTTCCAAGTGAAATGTGTAGTTAGAAACTCGTTGCTGGAGATGGTCAATATTTAAACTTTTTTTCTGTGAAAAATTTTGAAATTGTAAAAATGTTCCTATTTTGAAGTGTTCAAATGAGAACCACTTTCCACTTCATGAACTGTTTCCAACTCAGAATGTTTTGATTTCTAAACACTTTACAAACATCAAAAAGGGTCATTGTATCCAACACAGTTGGTGTGAGCATATCAAGTATTTGTCTGCAAATTCTCTCAGCCAAGGTGTCAGTAAAAACACCTAATAAGGGTGGCAACAGAATGAGCTACACGATTTTAGGAAAACAAAAGAGTGCAATACTGTTTCCCAAAAAATAAAATGCTGATGGTTTTAAGAAAAATTTAAAATGCTGCAACTAATTTTATCAGAACCAGAAACTTTTTTCACAAAAATGCTCTGTTCATCACACTTACCCAAATTAATCAGTGTGCTAAAACTTAATGTTAGTCAAAGCTGCACCCCACACCTGCACTGCCTGTAGCGCTAGAATCCCAATGCTGCAAACATCTATTTATGGGTTTAGCGTTTCTAACATGAATAGTCAGTTACCATCAGAGAACTTGTGGTAATAAAATTAAGTTTTCAAGTATGCATTCTCAGAACTGAGACCCAATACTCTGGCATCATTCAGCTTTTGACAGGCTTATGTCCTATTGCCCTGACCTTGAGGTGGTGTTTTTGACTTTTAAAGAAGATTAGGGGCAAAACTATTGCTTTTACATATTAATGAAATTTTAAAGGCAGTGGTTCCCAGTCTGTGGTACGTGTACCACCAGTGGTACACAGACAACCTGCCAGTGGTAGGTGCTAACAGATTTATTATAATTACTATATATGACAAAATTTGCTGGTGATACTTAAGATTGAACCGAAAAAAATCGCTGGTGGTTCTTAAGTTTGTATCGTTTTAAATTGGTGGTGCGCAATATGTCAGAATTTGGGAATCGCTGTGTTAAGGGATCCAACCGTAAGCCACATAAGCAAGCAGTCTCAGGACTTGCATACAAAAAAACATTCAGGGAAGTTAAGAGGAAATAAGGAAAGTCTGTGAAATTAGAAACCCTTATGTGGATGTTCTTAGAAGAAAATGCCTGCAGTCATAGCTTAATCACAAGGAATTAATGCCACTTTTTATATTGTTTTAATATACTTTCACTTCCCACTTCTATTTATTTCATCTTAATTTTCCTGAGTGTTTCCAGGTAGACAAGACCTCCCTTCCAGCTAGAAGTCCTCCAGTCATGCTGCACTAACCCTGTGGATTGAAGCACATTTAGAGCCATATATCTATCGCCCTTGCTCGGCATGTGGAATTTGCTTTGATGTCATTGGTAATTGTGTGAGTTGATCTACAGAACTATATGGTCTTTGGTGGCTACATTAATCAAGGTTAGAAGACTCCTGCAACATCTAGATACACAGCAGGAGGGAGAAATTCAGAGGTAATTCTGAATTCAGTTGCTTTTGTACTTTTGATGTAATTTTAATCTCATTTTAGTGGGGGGTAAGTTTGATTTTTATATTACTAAAATTAATGTTAAATTAAGGCCAAAGGCAGGGTAGATTTGTACCTTATAGACGAAGTTAAGGCCAGTCACTAATTCTTAGTTAATTTGTTGCTATTTACTTACATATACTAGCACAGAAAAACAAAACAAACAAACAAAACACATTGTAATACAGAGGCATGTTTGATCCTTCTACTTTTAGAAAAGCATTTTGGTTTTTGAAAATGAAAATCATTTGTTCTGGATTCCTTTATGTACAAGATAGAGACATCAAAGATTGTAACTGCCCGGAACAGGTTAAGCTATAGACAACAAAATGACAAATTTATCAAGAACCCAGTTAAGACATGATCTGGGTAGAAAGGAGCTAATATAGAGGCAAAGTGATGAAGACCTGTCCTTCCCCCTCCCCCATCTTTTTTTTAATATAGTGTATATTTTTCAAGAGTCAGACTTCTTTGCTCTACATTTCTTCAGTGTCCTATTTAAGATTTAAAAACATAAGAACCACGCTAGCCAAACTGCCTCCCTTACAGTAATACAAATAGAAAAAAGAAGTATCCTAAACAACCAGTATATTGGCTTACTAAGGGAAAAACAATGGTGATTGCATAGTTAAGCTTATGTTAACATTTGCAATTAAATAAATGGATTACAATCCTGCTTTAACACTCAGATAATTTGATTTACTGTGAAAAAGGCATAATAGTTTGTCATAGGAAGAATTTGGAGTACAGCTGTGTACAGAGTTAGTATAGGAAGCAGAAGCATGGAAGACATCAAGACTTGACAGAGGAATCAACATGTGTTTATTAATGGTGATAACGTCTCCGTAGAAAATTAGAGAATTCCCCCAGAGGTTATTAGCAGAGTTAAGGTTGCTCACACAGTTACACCATCAACTAGGGCAGAGCAGCAAGAACACCTGATTACATTCTTAGGCCAACAACCTGAAAAAAAACCCATGTTACCTTTCCCATATCCTGCACAACCATTCACCAGAGTGTATGTTGATCTCTCTTCACGCCATCACTACCACCAACCCACACACAAAATGGCAACCTTAACTCCAACCACAAACATCAGCTATGGATAGGAGGAAAGCCACCATGCTTCTTTAGCATGATTTAAGATAATACTACAACAAACATAGCAAATGAATGATGATTACTAATCCCAACCAATCCCATTTACAACAAACACGCACACAGTTCTCTTCATTAACAATCATTTAACCCAACAAGCTCGAACATCATCAAGGGGAAAAACTGCACCATGCATTAATCACCTACTTCAAAACACCAATCAACATTCCCAACAATCCAAAAAATCAATTTCTAAACACTCCACATAGCAATACTTTTGGTTTAAGGGGAAGGAGGAGACATCTGGCTAGTAAATATGGGTGAGGTTATGTGACAAAGGTGCAACCTATAACCATGATTTCAAGGGTTGTGTATGAAGGCTTAACTAGCCATTTCCTGGTGTTTCTAATGCTTGTGCTGATAATAAATGCACTTCAAAAACCTAGTCCTGGCTCCTAGCTTCACAGGGCAGGGGAAAGAATGTGGAACAACAGCTGCACTTCAAAAGCCACATGGCTTTTAGATTATTTTGTTCCCCCTCACACTTTTTTATGCCAGAAGGGAACATATGGCCCACTGTCTGGAAATATTCCAGCCTAAATTTTTGTTTGATTAATTTCATCCAACTACTCCTCATTACAAGCTCTTGTAACACCCTAAACAGTTATTCTTCCTTTATATTTGTACCCTACAATTAGTCGTAGATGGCTATGTTCTTTTTAATCACTGTATAACCATAGCTATGCACATCTAGTCCTTTTCATCTTTCCTCATAAATAGGTCTCTCACCCTCTTTAATTATGCCTGTGGTTCTTTTCTGAATTCTCTCCAAGTTACAGACATTTTTTTTCTAATTTGAATGTGTCCAGAGCACTAGGCCTGTAAGGGTTACTTCTCTCCAACAGGTGTGGAGACCAATCAGCTCAGCTCTAGATCCCCTGATGAGCCCATCAACCCCAACTGAGGGTCAGCAGGTTGCCTGCTTAGCTTGCTTGCCTGACTGGCTACAGCCTAAAGACAGCCCAAGTAGTTGCAAAATGGATCTCACTCCACAAGCAGTTTCCTGTCCCTTAATTTGTTTCCCCATATAAACAGAAGGGATGATTTGGCTAGTCTGTGCAATCTCAATACTGTATGGAGAAGCAGGTTCTTACACGAGGTCTGCTTACTGGTATCTAAACACCTTCAAAAAATGTGTTAAGTAGTGTGACTTGTATTATAATTCCCCCCTGTTCCATGACATTGCACCTCTGCATATGCAGCCTGGCCTTTTTAATGATATCACATTACAAGCTCAGATTTAGCCTGCTGTCACTATTCACACTTCAATATTTGCACCGGAGCAGAGAGCCTGCAAAGGCTGCATGCCCTTGATGAAAAGCTAAAGTTAACTATAGAACTTTGTTGTTTAGGCTCTTTGCATTGCACTGAATTTTACCTTGTGTGAACCAGAAAATCCCCCTGTGATATCTACCTAGGACACAAGTTAGTAAACTAAGGCTAGGTATAGACATTCAAAAAACCCAAGGTAGAATCAATCTAAGTTATACAGTTTTCTGTAAGCAGCATAGTTTAGGTCAGTAGCAAACAGAACACACATTCACCCTTTGGGGGGAACAGGAGGAACAGCAAATCTTAGACTGATTCCACCATTTTTAAACCAGTCTGTGTGTGCCAAACTTCTGTTTTATTACATGTATAGATATGTTTCTGATCACTTATACCAGTAAAAGTGTAATGTCCGTACCCAACCCAAGTCACTTGTTTTGTTTATGTGGAGAAACAAGCTAATGCAAGCAGGTTAAGACAGACAAGTAGCTTAAGGTTAACAAGTAGGTTAAGACAAGTAAGCAAGCCATTATAACTAGGGGGGGACTGATATAAATTTTTGGGGCCGATACCAATGGTCGATTTTTAAAGAGCCATACTGACCAATACCAATCTGATTCCAATATGCAGCCAGACAGCTTGGAGACCAGTGCCGGATTGGTAAGTCTGGTGTGATAGAAGGGGTGGGGGGAGGGAATGGGCATGTTGGGGGAAGATCGAGGGCCCTGCAGTGAGGGAGGGGGTGAGGCTGGGGCAGGCACTGCTCAGCCAGGTTGGGGCGGGGCATGGTACAGAGCCGTAAGCAGCTGGTACGGGCAGGCTGCCATTGAGGGATGGAGCCGAGGGGGGCCAAGCTCTTCCCAGCAGGGGGCTGGGCCAGGCTGCGCTTGGGGTGGGTGGCAGTGGCACTGGGAGGGGACTCCAAGAGGGGCTGCAACCACCCCAAAATTCATTGTAGCCCCACTGTAACCGACTCCCAGCACCACCGCCATTGCACACCCCAAGCCCAAGCCCAAGCCCCTCCCCGCTGCCAGGAAGACCCCAGTGTCACCCCAGCCCAACACCCCTGCTGGGAAGAGCCTAGCACAGCCTCTGACCCCAGCCTGCAATGACAGCTCACCCCACCCCACACACAAATCCAGGAGCACTTGCCCCCTCATGGCTCCTGGGGTGCGCAATGGTGGGAACCACCGCCCTATGCCACCCGAATGAGCTGGCTTCATCCTGCACCTGTCCCACCCCAGCTGAGCAGTGCCTGCCCCTACCTCATGCCCTCTCTCACCATGGGGGCCTCAATCTGCCCCCCCGCCATGCCTCTTCCCTCTCCCTATCCTTCCACCACAACAGACTTACCAGCCAATGCTGCTGTCCAAGCCACCAGGCTGTGCTCCTGGCTGCATGCATGCTGTGGCTGCACGCATGCACAAGACATTTATCAGCTACGTTATAAGCTACAAAAAAAATCAGATTTCCAGTACTGCCAATTTTCCCTATATCGATGCTGATCCAATATGGGATCAATGTATTGGTGCACTTCTAATCATAACCCCTTCAAAACTCCCAACAAATGAATGGTATACGGAATCTCTTCATGTATTGTTTGTTAGAGTATGATCTAAAGTCCCATAATTTATACATTTTAAACAGTTAGTTTTTCTTCCCCCTCAGTAAATGGATAACAGGAAACAGACAAAGCTCCTTAACTTTTCTTTAATCTTCCTCACTAGTGAAGTGAAAAATCAAACGATAATTGTCTGGATGATCTCATTATTGTCAACAAAACCAAAACCTTGAAGTCCACATTGCTGAAATGCTGATACATTAAACAAAAAAAGGAACTGTGCTAACATGTTGTTCAATAAATAAATAAGAGCTATAGAGCACTCCGTGATGAATGAGTACCCTGGGAGGGCTTCAGCTTGTCAGAATTATACAGTGACATTAATCACAGCGTAAAAGGATTGCTGCAGGCTTCCAGTGCAAAGCCCTCATTATATCTTAAAAACAAAACCAAACTTCCAAGTCCCTGAAAGTGGAATTCTAACTAACAGTCTTTTCAGCAGAAACAAAACTCAAAAATAAACTGGTTTACAGCCTATGGAGAATCACACAAGCAGTGGAAACCTGTCAGTCCTGTTAAAACATCCCACTAAGGTGCCTATATTGGGAATATTGGAAAAGCAGTACTTCTATGGATTCATCTGGCATACCAGTAAAGTGGTGCTTCATATCATATCCACCCTCACATGCTAAGTACGTGATACCAGTAAAAGTGCAGTTTTGTTAATGGAACTGCATCTACTAAGAGTTTCTGCTGACACAGCTAAGTTAGTTATGACATCCTGACCAACAGAGCCATGCTGGCAGGAGCTTATAGGGTAGACATAGTCTTGGATCAGTGTTCTTCAGCTGTTTGCCAAGACACATGCTAAAAGGAGTTAGCACCAAGAATGTCTTAAATGGGTTCAGTTCTATCTGGATAATTAGTGATGTGTTCCAAGCAAATATAGTGCCCAGAGAGTTAAAGGTGCTGGGTACATTGTGGAACAAAGACCTAGAACAGTGGTTGGCAACACTTTTGGCCAGAATGCCAAAACCACCCCAACCCTGACTCATGTCTTGACTTGGTGTGCCATGGGCAGACCACGGGGGAGCCATGAGGGATATGTTTCTTGTTGCTGGTGGCGGCTGCATGCGCACTTCTGAGTGGCCAGTGGGAAAGGGGCTGAGGCAGCACAACCCCAGCCCCTTCCCCACCATGCACCCCAAGACATGTGTGCAGTTGCTACCAGCACGGAGCTGGAGGCAAATGTTTGTAGCCTGCTTGCCGCCCACTGCAATTGCCCAGAGCTCAGGCTGGCTCCGGCAGGCAGCTGGGAGGCTGCAAATGGCTGCACTGGGCTCTGGGGCCCCAGCCAGGCTGCATGGTGGCTGTGAACGGCATGTGTCCCCAGTGGCTGGGTTGCACCAGCAGTGGCGGGAGTGTGGTGGGAGTGCAGTGGCAGTAAGTGGGGGAGCTCCTGCAGACACTGCCAGCACTGGCGGGGGCGGGGGGGGGCGAGTACTGACCACAGGGCGGCAACCACCCACAGGTGCCGCCAGCAGCATCAGCAGTGGCCGGGGTGATCATGGCCCACCTGCAGATGCCGCTGGCAGTGCCGGCGGCAGCGTGGCAAGCAGCAACCACCTGCAGGTACGGCCAACAGTGTCAGCGGTGCCTTTTTGCAGGGGGTGCACCGCCATGCACAGGGGGTGCATGTGCCAGTCATGGATCCCAGGCTGCTTGAAGCAGGGTTGCAGCCTCCCTGTTGCATTACTGCAAGCAGCCTGGGCTCCATGACCAGCATTAGCTGTCCTTAAGATGGGCTGGCTGTGGCGTATTGTATCCATACTTGCCAAACCTCAACACTCAGAAACATGGGAGGATTCCTTAAGATAGCTACAGGGAATTCCTGCTTTTGGTAAAATCAGAATACTCCCAACCTCTCAAAATCTGAACAAAAGCTGTTTGGTACCTTTACACTTAAAGGATTTTGAATAACATTTATAATTACTCTATTTTTTACTTACTAATGAACCCTATCCAACTCCCAGCAACAAGGGCATACATATTTAATAACTGGAGTGATCAACCTCTCCCCAGTTTCCAAGAGGCTGATAGTTTGGGGTTTTTGGAATACAGTTCCTACTCATCCAGTTCCATACCAAGGGAAAATAATCAGGTACTACTGCCATCCCACCTAATCCAAGTCTATCTGACTAATGTCTGTGCTACAAATGCTATTAATGCTACCATCAGTGGAACTGTATCATTGGGAGTTAGGGATTTGAAAAACTGTTCAGGTTAGATTTTCAAAAAATTTCAAGTCCCACATGGGAACTAAAATAAGTGGCTGGATTTTCAAGAATGCAGTATATTTGTTATGGATCTGTTTCAAAAGCCTGACACTTATTTAGGCAGATGGGAGACTAAGCTGTATTGAAAATATGGTCCTAGTTATGAGTTGGGAGCACTTGAAAAGTCTGCCCAGTGTAAACCAAGCCTTAGATGCCACAGATCTTTTTCTTTCCAATTGAGCTTTAATCCTGTTTAATCCAATTTTTCTGCACTGCTGTGACGTAAAATTTTCTTCTGCACCTGTAGACCATTCCTCCTGGGCTCATTGCTGTCATAGCCAAAAAAAACTATTTGCTTAAAATACAGTCAGTTGGTTCACGTGGTATCTGCCCATCTTTCATGAAAGGCATCCAAAGTCATGCCCCAGTCCCACAAGATGATCTGTGTGGGTACTGGGTTTTACCCATAGCTTGCATATGGATCAGCCTGTAAAACTGGGGCCATTATTAGTTACAGTGTATATCTAATAGCAACATGTTATAGCTGAATCCCTCCAAAGTTTCTGTTTCCAAGTAAACCATAATATGCTTTGGCATATTTTGACATTTTTGGATGAAAAGCACTCATAAGAGTGCAAACTATTGTTATTTCCTAAGAACAGAGTAGGAGATGTGCATCTATGGCAAAACACAGAGAGAGAGACTGATTCCAAGCAGCATTCTCTGCCAGCTAGTAATTTTAATTTGATCCACCAAGTTGGACTTGAGCAAACTGAAGATGTGTCTCTTACGGCTTATTATGGCAGCTAACTGAACTGAATGCATTATGTCCTACAAGCAAAAGAAGGACAAATTTATTTAACTTGCAGAGAAGCCTGACAATATTCCACACTGCAGCTGGTGCTCACAGTTCTGAGTTAAAGGAACTCCTGACACCAGATCTTTTCTATTTCATCTACTCCCAGGTGTGTGTTGGCCACAGTTGTCTCATAGAAAATTCAAAACAAAACAAAACCAAAAAAATCGAACTATGTCAGCCTTTGGAAGTTAGGAACAAGTGAATCCTCCTTCCTTACTGAATCCAGCAACTGGTACAAAAGGAAAACCTTTGAACTTTTAGCACAATTCCTTGCTTTGATTAATTATGAAAGAGGCAGGAAATAGAGAGAATTCCACCAAAGAATGACTCACCCACAGTAGTTTAAGGATGAAGGTGCATCAGCTTTCCCATCTTTAACACAGAGGATCAGTTTTCAGCAAAGCCAGCCACATACCAACTGCAAAGCAAAAGCCCAATTTTCCCTGTAGTCTCACCAATACAAGGGCTAGAGATCTCTTTGCACAGTGGGTGAATGTTAGCTCCTTGGATTCGCACTTCAGATTTCATTAGAACAATGGCATGGATTGTTTCATGTTTACTTCCTTGTTTTTCTCCATTTCTTAGCATTAAACTCATACCACAGATGCTGTAATGACAGTTCCCAGAGTCTATGTGGAGGAGTGCTTTTAACTGTTTATCTGAAACATTACTTGCTAAATTTTTTTTTTCAAACAGCTGCTTTATGTTATATTACTAAGATGACCAAGCCAATGCGTGGCATTTAATATTCAGGGTGTTTGTATCCCAGAATAGCAAAAGAGAGTTGCTGTTTCTCCTCACATCTATGGCTAAGCATGAGACTATTAAGCTGAGCTTGGGAAAATTATAAGACAACCTGGAAACAAGTGGAGTTTAAAGTGACATCTAAATTATATATGCAAGAACAGCTAGGTCCAGCAACTGAATGCACAGTTGTGTTTGATCATGTTGAGTTACATTATTATAGAAAACACCACCATAGTCAATTATTATGAGAACATACTATACCATCAGCCAATCCAAATGAACTCCTCCCACCAGTATTACTTTTTTAAAGGCAGCTCTTCCTAAAGTGATCTGCCACCTTTACCATATTTAAGAATTTGATATATACTTGCTAGGAAATAACGTATTTGGGAACATAAAGATACCTGTTGATTAGTCTTTTAGGCATTAATAATGGAAATTGCTTCCAACATAGAAAAAAGTGTGTAGTTCCTAATCTGTGAACTAAATATCTGATTTGCACAAATGTTAAACATGTACTGCTGCCAGTGAATAGAACTGTAAAGGACCTTTTACAGTCAGACTCAAAACCCAGCCCAGTGTCTGGATCAACATTCATTTTTGAGTCTTACAGCAAGGGATAATAAAATAGCTCAGTCTAACAAGCAAAGTTTAACATCTGATGGAATGATCCCATCTGATGAATCCTGGAGCATATTTGTATTCAAGGTAGTCTCTCCCACTCACAGCTCCTAAGCCATCATTCTCCTATACCTTCACCAGCATAAGGGGAGGGAGAAGCAAAGCTGAAGTTAATCCCCTATGTACAGGGATGTGGTAATGCCCTTTCACTCCACCACACATGGTTTTATAACATGTTTCTCAGACTATAACCCTCTGTCCATCATAGCAGTATCAGCTGTTTTAACACCCAGATTTGAACGGCTTAGTTTGTCCTATAATGGACAGGTCTTACAGAAAGATCTGTCTTTCTTAGGAATCACAGACTTAACCTTAGCTGTGAGGAAAATAATCTCTCTTGCTCCACCTCAGACATAACAAGCAAACTACTGTTAATCTGTTTACCCCTTTTTACCTCTCTCAACTTTCAGCTTCATTTCTGCACTGGAAACTCCTCTCTTGCATGCATAAGTAACTCAGATGATGTCACAAAATAGGTATGTCTACATGTGCATTTACTCCGGCTTAAATTTACTGCACAGTAAGTGGGAATAGGGTGGCATCTATACGTGCAGGCATTAAAGTGCACTAAAGTTAGTCCCAAGTTAGTCCATACACACAGTGTTACTGTGCTGTAAGGCATCTACACATGTGTTACTGTGTAGTACCTAATCTGGCATAAATTTGATACCTGCCTTATGCAGGTATCAAATTTATACCCAAGTCAGGGTAAGTCATCATAGCTACTGTGCAGTATGGGCATGCACACATAGACATGTGCCTGTACTGCACAGTATTTTACATTATTGCACAGTAAGTGTGCATGTACAGTCATGCCCACTATGTTTCTGTTTTCCTCCTTTCTTTTAAAATACTAATACATGCTAGTTTTACCCCTTGATGGGGCATGGGGTGTGGGGGTAACCAAGTATTCTTTGTTCCTGTGTTCCCTGGTGAAGGGGTTGACTGATTAATAGCATGACCACAGCTCAGCATAATTTAAGAGATGATATTAAAGTTTCTCAAGTAAAGATTAATTTTAATTCATTTAAGTTCCTTTTTTCCCCACAGCTCATAAAATAGTTTTTACCTCAAGGCTAGGTACAGACATTCAAAAAGCCAGAGGCAGAATGGATCGAAATTATATGTTTTTCTGTAAGTGGTGTAATTTAGATCAGTAGCAAACAGAACACATATTCACCTTTTGTTGGTGGGGGGGAGGGGCGCAAATCTTAGACTGGGTTCTGTCATTTTAAACCAGTCTATGTGCATTGAACTTCTGTTCTATTACTGGTATAGCCTGGTTTCCAATCACTTACCAGTAAAAGTGTAATATCTGTACCTGAGTCAAATAAGCTAAAAGGCAGCAGTATGCATTGTCCCATTTGATTCAAGCAAAGCTTCTGCCTGTTAATTAGTTATTATTAAAACCAAGCCAGCCCTACCAGAGTGTCAGGGCTTACTTGAAGAGATGTAAGCAAACAATAATTATTCATCATAGAGTTATTATATTTCCAATTTCAAAAAAGAGGACACCTGTGGGGGGAAGGAGGGTAGGGGTGAAGCGATATATGGTTGTGGCGGGGGGGCAGTGATATGCCCCTTGCCCCCTGAGCCCTTCTGGTGCTCCTCACTCCCAACCCACAGCCCTCTACTCCCCTAGCCGTGCTGGTGCCCTGCACTCCTGACCTGATGTCCCCTGTTTCCTCACAGCACTGCTGGTGCCCCACACTTCTGACATGCAGCCCCTGCTCTCTCCCAGCCCTGCTGCCCGAGCAGCTTGCTTGCACACACACACCCCTTCCAACAAAGCATGTGATCTCTTGCCAGCCAATCAGCTTCCCAACAGCACCCAGTCCCAAGCAAAAGCAGAGGCAAAGCAAAAACCTGGACATTTGCTTACATTTTAAAAAACCCACCCAGATGAAAGACAAGGGGCCAAAAAAGAGGTCATGTCCAGGAAAACCCAGACGTATGGTAACCCTGATGTGATATGGGTGTTCTGTCTTATGAAAGCTCTGTAGAAGTTTACACTGTGGGCTGTGCTACAGCTTACACTGTGAGCGGCACAAATGTTAATCAGTGTTAGTGTTGGTTGACTTTGGAGCAGTTGCACTTCAGGCCAGCAGGGCCCTGAAGGATTGAAATATAACTTTCCCCCCAACTATTCCAGGCTATTTCCCTGTCCCTGGGGCTCCTCCCCTGCATTTATGGGTTTCCCCCTTGCCTCCTGCCCCCTCCTGCCCCCAGGGCATTATTTAGTTATGGCTGCCCCCACTGTCTGTCCCGGGGAGGAAGCTGGAAAGGGTTAACCTGCCTGCCCAGCCACTGCTGCTATCAAGGGACTGCTGCTCTTTTGCCTCAAAGAGCAGCAGTGGTGGCAGCAGCTGGGCAGGCAATTTAACCCTTTCCTATCTCCTCCCCGGGATAGACAGCACAAGCAGCCATAAATAAGCAGAGAAAAGGCAGGGGGGTGGGCAGTGAGTGGGGATCTGCAGTGTTGGGGGGGAGGGAAAGTGGGCCCAAACTGGGCCAGTAGGGGAGGAGGATGGGAGTATTTACCTCAGTGTAAACTTAGTGTAAATACTTTAGTGTAACACAAGCAGGGTAAGCAGTCAGGCCAGGAATCCCCATGGTTGGGTGGGATAGAGACCACTGCCATGAAGAGAAAGAGTTGGGTAATGGTGATTGGAGAATCCCTCCTACAGGTTACAGAGGGATCCATCTGCTGGCCTGACTTGTTGTCCCAGGAGATCTGTTGCTTGCCTGGATCCCATGGAAGGATTACTGAGACTCATCCAATGTTCTGACTACTCCCCCATGCTACTGATCCATGTGGAAATCAATGATACTGCCAGAGGTGACCCTGAACAGATTAAGTGTGACTACAGGGATCTGGGTGCAAGGATGAAGGGGACAGGAGCATAGGTAGTGTTCTCCTCAATCCTTCTAGCCAAAGGGAAGGGCAGATTGGGCAGATGCATCTTGAAGATCAATGCATAGCTGTGCAGGTGGTGTTGCCAGCAGGTATTCAGCTTCTTTGACCATGGAGTGTTTTTCCAAGAAGGATTACTAGGAAGAGATGGGATCCATCTGATGAAGAGAGGGAAGAGCATCTTTGCAGACAGGTTTGCTAACCTAGTGAGGAGGGCTTTAAACTAGGTTCACCGGGGGATGAAGCCCAAAGCCCTGAGGTAAATGGGGAAGTGAGAGACCTAGAGGAAGCACTAGGAGGGGGAAGGAACAGGGGAGGCCTCCTCATTCTTCCTGAGAAAGCAGGGCAATTGGCTAGTTCCGTCAGATGTCTGTACATAAACACACAGAGCCTGGAAAACAAGCAGAAGAACTGGAAGTCCTCACACAGTCAAGAAGCTATGACGTAATTTGAATAAGAGAAACTTGGTGAGATAGCTCAAAATATGGTCTCCCACAGTATTCTTGCAAGTAAGCTGAGGAAGTGTGGATTGGATGAATAGACTGTAAGGTGAATAGGAAGTTGGCTGGATCATTGGACTCAACAGATAATGAACAATGGCTCAAGGTCTAGTTGGCAGCTAATATCAAGTGGAGTGCCCCAAGGGTCAGTCCTGGGGCCTGTTTTATTCAATATCTTTATTAATGATCTGGAAGATGAGATGGACTGTACCACCCTATGCAAGTTTGCAAATGACACCAAGCTGCGGGGAGGGGAGGGGTATAATAGATATGATGGAGGGTAGGGCTAGGATTCAGAGCGACCTGGACAAATTGGAGGATTGGGCGAAAAGGAATCTCATTAGGCTCAACAAGGACAAATGCAAAGACCTGCACTTAGTTCAGAAGAATCGCATGTACCACTACATGCTTTGGACCAACTGGCTAAGCAGGAACTCTGCAGAAAAGGACTTAGGGATTCCAGTGGACAATAAGTTGAATATGAGTCAACAGTGTGCCCTTGTTGTCAAGAAGGCTAACAGCATACTGAGCTGCATTAGTAGGAGTGTTGTGAGCAGATGGAGGGAAGTAATTATTCCCCTCTATTCTGCACTGGTGAGGCCACAATCTGAAGTACTGTGTCCAGTTTTTGCCCACCTCCCCCGCCCCCCCACTACAGAAAGGATTTGGACAAGTTGGAGAGAATCCATTGGGGGGGAACAAAAATGGTTAGGGTGCTGGGGCACATGACTCCTTAGGAGAGGCTGAGGGAACCAAGATTATTTAGTTTGCAGAAGACCAAGAGGGGATATTGTAGCAGCCTTTACCTACCTGAAGGGTAGTTCCAAAGAGGATGAAGCTAGACTATTCTCAGTGGTGGCAGATGACAAAAAAAAGAACAATGGTCTCACGTTGCAGCAAAGAAGTTTAGGTTGGATATTAGGAAAAATTCTCTCACTAGAAGGGTGAAGCACTGGAACAAGATATGTAGAAAAGGTGGTGGCATCTTCATCCCTGGAGGTTTTTAAGGCCTGGGTCAACCTAGCCCTGGCTGGAATGATCTAGTTAGGGGTGGTCCTTATTTGAGCGAGGCGTTGGACTAAAAGACCTCCTGAGGTCCATTCCAACCCTAATGTTCTATGATACTATGATTTTATGGTCAGAGAATTCTGCCCTTGAGTGGCATAAGTTTGAACCACCTAATGAATGCTTGAAACTAGTTTCAGGTGTTAATATGCAGACAATCCTGGGGTTAAGAGCTCCAGGAGCCACCTAAACTTACCATGTAACAAGATCCTGTTTCTCCTGGAAGTCACCTGACTACAATAAGATCCCCATAAGGTAGCAAGCAAAGTACTTTAAATGTTAAACTACTGCAATTAGTATTTATTCATTTATTGTACATATTTTTGTTTTACTCATTTAATATGTTTTGTATGCATGGACCAAGATTCAGATTTCACCAATAAAGAGTATAATAACACTTATCTAATAAATCTAGTGACCTGAAAATTAACTTCTTTTTTGCAATGCTTACACAAACAAAATCCCATTTGAACTGCATGGGAGCTTTGCTTGATTAAAGATGGCCTGATTGCCTCCCTAATATCAGCTGATTTTATTTCTTTAAAAGTTTGATATCTACCATCTCTTTGAACAGCCATGTTTCTTCTGTTACCTGGGATCCATAAATATTTGCTAAGTTTTACTGAAAGGATTATATCCAAATCTAATCACTTAGTTTAAACCAGACTTCTTCCCTCAAAGGAACATAGCAGATAACATCCACAGATTAAACCGTGTCATAGATTTCATAGACATTAGGGTTGGAAAGGACCTTGGAAGATCATCGAGTCCAGCCCCCTGCCCGAAGGGCAGGAAGTCAGTTGGGGTCATAGGATTCCAGCAAGATAAGCATCCAATTTACTCTTGAAGTTGTTCAATGTAGATGCTTGAACCACCTCTGATGGCAGGTTATTCCAAACCTTGGGGGCTCAGACAGTAAAGAAATTCTTCCTTATGTCCAGCCTGAAACAATCTTGCAGTAGTTTATAACCGTTTGATCTCATCATCCAGAGGACTGGAAGAGGGCCAATGTGGTTCCCATCTTCAAAAAAGGGAGGAAGGAGGATTCAGGGAACTATAGGCCAGTTAATCTTACCTCAATCCTAGGGAAGCTTTTTGAGAGAATTATTCTGGCACATGTCCACAAGGGGCCAAAGGGGGAGATTATGCTTAGGGGCAACCAACACAGGTTCATTAGAGGCAGGTCCTGTCAGACCAACCTGATGGCCTTCTACGACCAGGTCACCAAATCCTTAGATGCAGGGGTAGCAGTAGATATAGTCTTTCTGGACTTTCGGAAGGCCTTCGACACTGTCATCAAGAAACTGGGGGACTGTGGTATTGACACCTACACAGTCAAATGAGTCGCCAACTGGCTGGAGGGCCGCACCCAGAGAGTGGTAGCAGATGGGTCATTTTCAACCTGGAGGGACGTGGGCAGTGGGGTCCCCCAGAGCTCAGTCCTCGGGCCCACACTGTTCAACATCTTCATCAGTGACTTGGACAAGGGGGTAAAAAGCACCCCATTCAAATTTGCTGATGACACTAAGATGTGGGGGGATGTGGGCAGGTTAGAAGGAAGGAATAGGCTACAATCAAACCTAGACAGGTTACAGGGGTTGGCAGACAAGAATAGGATTGGATTTAGCACTGACAAGTGCAAGGTGATGCACCTAGAGAGGAAGAACCAGCACCATACCTACAGGCTGGGGAACTCCCTTCTCATCAATGCAGAGTCAGAAAAGGATCTTGGAGTCATTATTGATGCCAAGATGAATATGGGCAGGCAGTGTGGGGATGCAGTCAGGAAGGCCAACCGCACCTCAAGCAGGTCCAGGGAGGTGATACTCCCCCTCTATGCGGCACTGGTCAGGCCGCAGTTGGAGTACTGCATCCAGTTCTGGGCGCCACACTTCAGGAGGGATGTGGACAACATGGAGAGGGTCCAGAGGAGGGCCACTCGCATGATCAGGGGGCAGCAGGGCAGGCCCTACGAGGACAGGCTACGGGACCTGAACCTGTTCAGCCTCCACAGGAGAAGACTGAGGGGGGATCTAGTGGCATGTTATAAACTAGTCAGGGGGGATCAGCAGGCATTGGGGGAGTCTCTGCTTCCCCGAGCACTACCAGGAGTGACTAGAAATAACGGTCACAAGCAAGCAGAGGGTAAATTCAGATTAGATATCAGGAGGTGCTACTTCACTGTCGGGCAGCTAGGATCTGGAACCAACTTCCAAGGGAAGTGGTGCTGGCTCCTAACCTGGGGGTCTTTAAGACAAGGCTTAACAATCACCTTGCTGGGGTCGTTTGACCTCAGTACTCCTTCCTGCCATGGCAGGGGGTCAGACTTGATGGTCTGCTCAGGTCCCTTCCGACCCTACTAACTGTGAAACTATGAAACTATCCCTTGGGGCGCGCTGGTGAATAAACGTTCCCCCAGATACTAGTGGTCACCCCAATAAACTTATAGGTGGCAATCAGATCACCCTTGAACCTGCGCTTTTCCAGGCTAAATAAAGAGTCCCATGGCTCTCAGCCTGTCATCGTTAAGTCTGTTTTCCTGACCTCTGATCATGCATGTGGCTCTTCTCTGGAGTCTCTCAAGCTTCTCCACATCCTTTTTGAATTGTGGGGCCCAAAACTGTATGCAGTACTCCAGCTGCGGCCTCACCAAAGCCGAGTACAAGGGGAGAATGACATCCCGGGATTTGCTTGCAAAGCATCTATGGATGCAAGCCTGTGTTTTGGTTGCTTTACTAGCCGCAGCATCACATTGCAGGCTTATGTTCATCTTGTGGTCAATAATGACCCCCAAGTCTCTTTCTTCTACTAGCCAGTGTAGCACTGCCAACCCTATAAGGATGCTGCAGGTTTTTCCTCCCAAGGTGGAGAAATGTGCATTTTTTATTGTTAAACAGCATCAGGTTCTTGTCCGCCCATTTGCTGAGCCTGTCCGGATCAGCCTGGATTGCCCTCCTGTCCTCTGGCGTGGATGCTTTGCCCCAAAGTTTGGTGTCATTGGCGAACTTGGCCAGTCCACTCCTGACTCCAATGCCCACATCATTAATGAACATGTTGAACAATATGGGTCCAAGGACAGAGCCTTGGGGGACCCCACTGGTCACAGGGTACCATGACGATTGACTTCCATCAATTACCACCCTCCGTCATTACTAACAGACAACATCCAGGCTAGGGACAGACATTACACATAAATTGGTTTAAGTGATCAGAAACTGATCAAAATCATGGCAGGTGAGAAACACAAGATCAACTTCCTGGCAGACCAGGTGATCCAAAGCCAAGGTCCACCCTGTCACCGCCTGTAGGAAAATGAACTCAGAGCAGTGGTAGCAAGCCCTACAACATCTACAGCCGTCACACAGAAGGACATTGTATAAACCAGGTTGACCCAAATCAGTTAAGCCTGATACTACATTCAACCAGGTTTTTCTCAAACCAGTTTTAGCCATTTTCAAACTGATTTATGTGCACTGAATGTCTGTCTGGTTACAAAACTAAGTTAGCGTAGCCAGGTTAGACTACCCTGAAAAGACTGAATCAATTCAGGGTCAGGCTTTTTTAATGTCTGTCCCTAGCCCCTCAGACTAGACCTTGTCATTACTAGTTGGTAATATAAGAATAAATATACAACTTTCCTGCACACAGGTCAGCAATGCATGACAAAAAGGCATCTGATAACCCAGGATGGAATTCAGTTTGGGCAGTGCTGGATGGATAGACTTTTACATATCCTTTTTATAATGGATTAAGACTTTTTGTAATAATTTGTTCTTCTGTCATCACAACACCCACCCCTCAAAAATCCTCTCTAAAAAAAACCCAGAAACACTGGGCACATCCAGACAATTGGGAATATGTGCTTCATGGTGCCTCAAAGGCTTTTGAGGTGCCATAAAATGCCCAAGATTCTCCATCCTGCCTTTTTGCAGTACGGAGCCAAAATTATATACCAGGAAATCACAGTATCTAAAAAAAAGCCTAAAAAGAAAGCGGGACAGTGCACGTGGCTGCAGCATACATCACCTGAAACCAGAGATGGCCAGAGCCATGCTGCTGGCCAGGCAACAGCTGCTGGCCAGGCTCCATGCACCCGGATAGCCACCACTGTAGCCCCAGGGGGCCCCAGGACCCCAGGTAAGTCTGCTGGCCCCAGGATTCCATACACCACCAAAGGCAATTTGCCATGCACCAGAGCACACATGAAGGGGTATTCCCCAGGGACAAGTAGCAGCAGCACAACTATGTGGCACTCATGGCACTTGGGTCATGCATCAGCAGATGCATGCCAAATAAGATTGAAGGAGGTGATACTTCCCCTCTATGCGGCATTGGTCAGACTGTAGTTGGAGTACTGCATCCAGTTTTGGGCACTGTACTTCAAGAAGGATGTTGATAGATTTGAGAGGGTCCAGAGGAGGGTGGCTCATATGGTTAGGGGCTTACAGGACAAGCCATGAGGAGAAACTGGGGGACCTAGACCTCTTCAGCCTCCACAAGAGAAGGCTGAGAGGTGATCTTGTGGCTGCCTACAAATTCTTTAGGGGTACACAGCAAGGGAGTAGAGATGCTCTGTTCACCAGGGCACCTCTGTGACCATTGTTCCTTGTTACCCCAACACTGACAGAGAGCAGATTTAGGCTAGATATCAGGAAAAACATCTTCGCGGCAAGGGTGGCCAAAATCTGGAATGGGCTTCCAAGGGAGGTAGTGTTTTCCCTTAGCTTGGGGGTCTTTAAGAGAAGGCTGGAAAGGCATCTGGCTGGGGTCATCTGACCCCAGCACTCTTTCTTGCCTAGGCAAGGGGTTGGACTCAATGATCTGTTGAGGTCCTTTCCAACCCTAGCATCTATGAATCTATTAATCTGTGTGCTACTGCTATTTGTTCCTGTGGAAATGCACTTTCCCACTCATCCAGCTATGCCAACTGAGGCCAGACTGCCTCCATTCTGGGTCTTTCAGCTTTTGTTATGAATAGATGCCACTTTGTAATAACTGCCATTTACATACAGCTTATTCAGATCACAAACACGCTAAAGGGAAGTCCTAATTATTTCAGCATGCAAAATGTCCAAGTCTCCTTCTTCCGTCCAGGTCCATGTTTAACCTTCTTCTTGTTCTAGTTCCCCTGTAGTCATGATCTTGTTAATGATAAAGCACCCAAGGTCTTAGAGAAGTGAAACTGTTATACTCCTAAAGTTAATTTGATTTATATGTTAAATCCTGATGATCCCATCAGCCACACTATGGAGAAAGGAACAGCTTTGGAAAGTTTTCTGAGCATGGGATGAATATTGACAAATATCAACTTCTAGATGCATGCCTGTGAGGCTGCTCTAATCACAATGTCAATTTCCACGTATACATACCCATGTAGGAGTACAGGTAGATAAATTGCTTATTACTTGTGTACTTTATTCATTCTTATCGCCAGGAATAAAAATGTCTCCAACTATAGGACTTAATATACTGACTTACACTGAACCAGAAGTTTAAAAATGCGCATGCTATTGTGATTTTTAAATATATTTACTACTTCCAGTTATATTTCTTATACTAGCCTTTTAAAGCTCTTCCACAAAAGCAACAGCTACTTATTCTATGTTTTAAATATATTTATTTTCAGTTTTGGTACAGTCAACCTAATGCTAGTCAGATTTAGTCTGCCTTATTTCCAAGTTGAACATCCAAATGTAAAATGAGGGTATTTATTAGGAGGCCCATTTTTTAAACTAGACCCAAAGTGCGGCAGACAGAAGGATGAATGTCCTGTTCAAAGCTTTCCAGGACTGACTGTATGTGTCTTCAAGACTAAGCTGAGTACTGGAACAAAGCAACTTGACCCAATGAGATATGGTCTGAGCCTATTCTAACTCTATTTATGTGTCTGGCTGCAGTAAAAAAGCTAATACTAGAGAAGTTCAACACCTTTCAATAAGTCACATGACTTCCCCTGTACCCACCAGCAAATGTTTGAAGAGGGACACAGGTAAAACTGGTTATAGATGGCCTCTCTTTGGTCACATCAGTCCTTCTCTTTGCTACCTGTTTCTTACACTAGTTTAGTGGACCTTATCCTAACCTGTAGCTTATAAAGACAGTCCTTTCTTTATCTGTACATTAAAATAAATGATTGGATTTGATGAAACAACAGAAAGAGCTGATGGAAGGATCTGAAAGCCATGCCATTATGGCTAGGCTGATGAACATGGGAAGCATCAATATAGACTTCCTGGACCCACTAAATACAATTTAGTACTAATAAATGTTTTTCTATTTTATGTAGGCTTTTCTGTGCAACTGTCTGCTGCCACATGCAACAAACACTTTCCCTGGCCCTCATTCTCAATGACTGCATTCCATGGTATAGTTTTTGATGAAAAATAATTTTAATGGCAATATTTTAATGGTGAATTATAATTGTTTAAACAATATATTTTATTTCTATTAAATTTCAAAACAAAATATTTTAGAAAAAACAAAAAATGTTTTAAAAATCTCTCCTCTCTCAGTACTTTTTTTTAACAGTAAAAGGTGGGAATGTGTGGAAGGAAGAGACTGGAAGAAACTGGTACCCTGAGGAAAAAACACTGAAAAAAAAAAATCTTTCCCCCACCTCATTATTTCAACCTTATGCAACTTTATTGAATCCCTTACCATACTGTATATTTTTCTTGGAGTCAAGTAGTACCTGAAAATCTAGGCTTTCCTTAGAAAAGAAGTAATATTCTAGGTCTAACAGATGCAGAAAACAGCTGGAAATGTGGATGTCTTAAAGCAGAGAAACTATATAGTAAAGGAAAATAACCCATCCTTTATTGGCTTAAAAAGTCATGATTTTTGAATTCTTGAGATTGGCAATATACTTTATATATGTTTTCCAAAGGAAAAAACTTTAAAAAATGACTTGAGATTTTCCCTCTGCAACAAAAGTAATTCTGGTTTAAATTTCCAAATGCATTCATAATTTTAAAATATATTAATAAAAAAAACCCAAAATGTGAAAAAAAAATTACATTTTAAATTTGAATTCCTTAAAAAAAAATCCATGAATTATACTTTTTACCAGCTCTAGTTTAGTTCTTTCATAAATCTGGACATTCAAACTTAGAGATGAACAGTGATGTTTGGGGTTAGATACAGATCGAAACCTTCCCAAAATTTGGAGTGGTCAGATCTGTAATTTTTGTCCAATATATAAGACATGAGCATCAGCTCCAAAATTTAGATCTGGAGCTGTATCCTAATTTTTGTAACATTTAACATCATGCCCCAAAAGTATTTGAAATGGGCATTTTGGAAGTGACTTAAGCTCATTAGTAACTCCAGTATACTGCTCAAGTGACCTTAACATGCATCTTACGATTCCTAAAAAAGGTCTGAAAAGTTTCTTAAAGGGTTCTGAGCTTGGATGAATTATAAAAAATAAAAATGAAACAATAAGGGTGTCAGAAATTCATGTCTATTCTGGTTTTCCTGTAAAACTATTTGGTCAACTAGAAAAATAGCAGATTTGTGACATCAGAGAAATCTTACAAATGAAACTTGATTAACTCAGATAGGATGCAATTTTTTTTCACAGACCAAGTCTACTCCTGTATTATTACTTGCTTAGTAAACCTGGGCTACAGCTGCATGTATGGTGTTGCTTCCTGTATGATATTTTTAAATCAGTTCATTTAAATATTGGCAGATAACCACAAAATCTGGTTGACCCACCCTGCTCTAAGCAGTGGAGGAGAGAGGCCAAGGAGCTGCACAAATCTGGGCAAATGTTATGGAGTGCTTGAGTGCGCCTGGAGACTGCAGTGAAAAGTCAGGGGGTAGCTTGGGAGGAGGGCTATGGAGGGTCCTCAGTGGCAAGGGCTCCTGTGAAATATGTGGGTACCAAGGAACAAGACATTAGGGGAAGGCATCTGTTTAAGGTAGGAAAGGGATGAGGAAAGCCTGATGCAGCTAGCTACAGGATAGGAAAGAAGTAGTATGGGCCTCTCCCTTCCTGACCCTCACTGGGTCTCCTTAAGGCTTCTTCCAAAATGGCCAGGGTGAACATGAGGCACCTCAATAGTGACTCCTCGTGGGCAAAAGACAAATCTGCAGATCAGTACTCTCAGCTAAATGTGTGATTCTGTTTGAACTGTGCTATTGTATAACAAGGCTGCCGAATGCAAGAGTGTCAGTGAGGCCTATGACATGACGCAGCCCTGCAGGCTCTAATCTCATTTGGATCCAAGAAGTGCCCTAACATAAACAGAAATAAAAGCAACATTTAACTGAAAGAGCTGGGTATCACGGAGGCACTGGGGTGCTCCGTGCCTGAGAAGGAGAGCAGGTGAGCTGTCAGTCACCAGGGCAGCTCAAGTGCTGTTTGACAGAGCTGCCAATCAGCAGGGCAGTGCAGCTGCGGGTTGTTAGGGCAACCAGCCAGTCAGGTGACTGGAAGGGGCCAGGGCCCTTTATAACAGCTCAGGCCTGGGCCCAGTAGCAGTTCCCTTCTGGATGCTGCAGGAGCAGCCTGAGTTGGTGGTTGCAGCCTGGCTGCGCTGACTGGCTGCGATGATGCCAGGGATGAGAACATCCTAAAGGGAAGGTATGATTGCAAGCCCTAGAGGGGCTTGGTGTTTGCCTTGAGCAAGGAGGCTCTGTGTTTACGTTGTAGCCAGGTGGCTTGAGTTTCGGTTACAGTTTACACCGGAGGACCGGGTGAGGCTGTAGGGGAGTGAGGAGGCCTCA
>NW_017728915.1:15799086-15801877 GCF_001723895.1 Crocodylus porosus
GAGGGGGCAAAGCGCGAGGAGCACGGTATAGGTCCCAGAGGGGGCGAGGCCCCAGAGTGGGTGGCAGGCACGGTGAACGCAGCCAAGACCCCGAGAGTGGGCGGCAATTGCGGGGAGCACGGCAAAAGACCCCGAGAGGGCTGAGAGGCGTGGCAGAGACCCCGAGAGGGCTGAGAGGCATGGCAGAGACCCCGAGAGGGGTGGGGAAGCCCAGAGGTGGGCGATAGGCTCCAGAATGGGGCAACAGGCCGAGGAGTAGCACAAGAGCGTGCCAGGCCCAGGGGCGCTGGTAACGAGGTGGCGGCTATGAGCCAGGCCCAGGGGCACCGGTAGTAGCCAGACAGCGGCGAGACAGGCCTGGGGGCGCCGGTAACAGGCCGGTGGGTAGGAGCCCGGCCCAGGGGGTGCCAGGTGGGTGACGAGCCCAGGGGGGCAGGGGACCGTACAACATCCCACGGAACAGCTGCGAGGCTTGGGGCGTGCTAAAGGGGAGGTTTGGAGGCACGCATAGCCCCTTAAGGCGGGGGCGCATAGAAGTACCTCATTTTGGGGTAGGGGCTGGGGGATAAAGGCAGCCTCCCATCAAAACTCATTTTAGATCAAAGTCATGGCGGGCGAGAATTCTGAGGGTGTTGAATACAGCCTGAGTAGGGGGCGCTAGGGAGTTCACGGCTGCTCCTAGGCCCCACTTCCTCACACTGGGAGAAATGTTTTCTATGTTAAAGGTCCAATACCCACCATCCCTACAATTCAAAGCTGGCAAGTATCCTAAGTTTGCATCTCTCAATCACCCAAAGTCTGGTAGCAAAACAGGGACATTAACATTTCACATTCCTGTTATTTCTAAGGCAAAAAGCAAGCAAAAAATACCCTCAATCCTTTGTTAGACATAAAGAAGCCAAAAGGGACACAGACTTGTTCTGTCTCCCCATTTGCAGGTTCATTTTAAACAGACTAAGTCTCCCCTCCCCCTGAAAAAAGAAAAAATGCTGTTTAAACAAATAACAGATGCTGCCTAAGCTCATGGCATGGTAAATGCATACTAAAGACATATGTTGTTGTCTTCTACCTTAGCCATATGTCCCCCACACACATACCCTTTGGTATTCTTTGAGTTGGCCGGGTGAGAGATCACAAGAGATTGTGTGCTTTGGGTGCACACTTTTTTCAATCTACATGTTTTCAAAAAATCCAATAAGATTGATTTAATAAATGACATATCCTACAAAGTAAACACTGCAAATAAAAAGGTCTGGGAAATAAAAATTATCCATTACAATTAGAGGGACTTTTTAAAGTGTAGGCTACATCTCTGCATATATATTGTTACATAATCGTTGCTTGTAAATTTGCTAATATGTAACTTTAGACTAAAACTGACTTTTAGTCTTTGGCTTGTTGCAGCACATTGTGTAACACAAATCTCTGTTTCAATTTGTGGTAATTTAATTTAGTTGCCCTACATTATGACAACTCTCAGTTTTATTTAAAATGGCCTGAGCTCCCCATTGCTCTCTCTGGATTCTAAACTGGCTGATCATTCCTGGCTGATAAAACCCGTATGTTGTCACACATGCTGTTTCACTGTGCCAGATCTATGAGACCTAGAAAATGGAACTCAGAGAATACCCCCGCCTTTAAAGACTGACACAGAAAACTCCAGTGGCTCTGTGCACTTAAAGGATAACCAATGATCCAGGAGCAGAACCTTTTGTGTTTAACTACAAAATTCACACTACATCCACACTCTCACCTGCTACACTGACTCCACTGGGCTTATCCAGGGTGTAAAAGAGCATAGATTATGGCCTGGTAGACTTACCTGCTCGGGTGGGGGAGTGGATGCTTTAGTTAGGGCAGCTCTGAGAGATGCAAATTTGGGGTGGCTACTAGGCGGCCAAATCTCCAAATCTGAATCGAAACAGGAGACCCTTCAGTCTCTCCAATTTGATTCAGAGAGATTCAATGATTCATACATAGACATGGCTTTAAATGTTTTTTCTACATACCTCAAGGTGCCAGGCGGCTCGTGAATGCTGAGTTGGTGGGGTAGATGGAATGTCCCACAGGAGCACGGGGCTGGGGGAAGAGCAGTCCCCAGCACATTTAGCAATGGACCCGGAAGTGGACCAGAAGCACTTCTGATCCACTTCTGGGTCCACAGCCGAGTGCACGAGGAACCATCCCACCACCCCCTCTGGCTTGGAAACTGGTGCCTCCTGGGCCTGGCAGGGCACCCGGGGTCCCCCTGTTGCCGATCACTGAGCTGAGGGTATATGGTGGGGGGGTCCCCCACACTCTCAGCAGCAGACCCAGATGTGGACTGGAAGTATTTCCAATCCACTTCCAGGTCTGTCACCAAACATGCAAGGGGCCCTCCCTGTGCTCCTGCAGGATGCTCCATCCACCCCACCATCTCAGCATTTACAAGTCGCACCTGGTAGCTTGAAGCATGTAGAAAAAACACTTAAAACTGTGTCTATGGCTGAATTCCTGATTCTCTGAATCAGCATCGAATCTTCAGATTTGTATTCGGCCAAATTAAATCAGGACAGTGATTTAAATCAACTAATTGAATCACTGTCCCTCGAATCAGGCTGAATCCAAATCAGAATTGAATATGGCCCACTTTGCACACCACTAGTGGCTGCAGCCTCCTCTCAGTGCCACTGGAGCCAGCTCTGAGCCCAGCTCCTAGCAAGAAAAGCCCCGTGCAGTGCCGGATCTGCCTCCACCCCACAGTTGCAGCCCATCCTGTGCCACACAGATCTGGGGGCACAGGCCCCCCCCC
>NW_017728915.1:15802497-15806819 GCF_001723895.1 Crocodylus porosus
ACCTGATGATTAGCCACAGGGGGGACCCTGGGTGCCCCCCCAGACCCAGGAGGCACCAGGTGCCAAGCCAGAGGGGCATTTGGGTGCTCTCCAGCACACTCTCCAGTGGACCCGGAAGAGGACTGGAAGTGCTTCTAGTCCACTTCCAGGTCTGCTGCTGAGCGTGCTTGGGAGCTCCCTGTGCTTCTGTGGGACACTCCTTGTGCCCCAGCCCTGCAGTGTTCATGAGCTGCCTGCTACCTTGAGGTATGTAGAGAAAACAGTTAAAGCCGTGTCTATGTCTGAATCACCGGATCTTTCTGAATTGATCCGGAAGGTTCCAATTCAATTTGGAGAGATTCAAGGGTCATCTGATTCAATTTGGATTCAGAGATTTGGGCACTGAATCAGGCCAAATCTCTGCCGAATCGAATCAGGGACTGAAGCTTCTCACAGCCCTAACGTTGAAGCATTCTTGTGGAAGCCACAAGCCCTCTCCCTAGTCCTCCTGTAGAAAGAATGTGAGGAGAGGGATTAGACAATTATATCATTCTCATTCTGTTAACAGTAACCACCCCTGCATTCCCTCATATATACCCACTACAGCAACTGGGGGGAATGCACCCTTCAAAATATAAAGGTAAGTATGGAAATAATTTGTATCGGAATGCTTCCCATCTCAAATACTAGGCATTACTGTGCTGTTCCCATGTTCTGTGCAGACTGTGTAGATATATACTTGTGGTAGGTCCATGCCGCACTCACCATGCCACTGTGTCCCAGCTGGCCAGTCTGCAAGTGGCTGCTTTGGCACCCTACAGTCCCTCAAGGCTCCTGAGACAAAAGAAACTGAGCAGTTGTGCCTGGGGGGAAGCAAGAAGGAGGGAGCACCCACAGTGCCTCCAGAAGCCTCCCTCATGGCAGGCATGGGTTGGTATATCTGCAAGCAGGCAGACCACCAAGCAGCACAGCAGCTCAGACTGCAGCAGGACTTTCCTTGCTGCATCTGAGCCCTCATTTGTTGAAGTTGCGGGGCCCACAAAAGCCAGATGTGGCCCAAGCAGATCAAAGTGAGGAAGGAAGGAGCCCAGGCTCCAGCGGAGGGGCAGTTGCCCATGGAGCCAGGGGCTTGGAACCTACTGAAACCACACCCACACCAGATTCAGCCTGCAGGTACACATGGAGTAGCTGGGGCAGGACATCAGGAAGCATCAGCAGATCCCTCCATGGGCACAAGCCCACTGAGGAGCCAGGCTACAGAACCCACCATGCTGGTATGCCTTCTGGCTAAGACCTATGGTTAAGCAGTGCCAGGTCCCTAGGGGTAGCAAGGGTGTGGGAAGTAGCCCCACAGGGCACTATAAGACATGGCTGGGTGCCAGCTGATCCAAAGCCCAGTGCTCTTGGGGACACAACCCCGATGTAGGAGTTGTGTGAGAGCCTCAAAGTGCACTTCACATGTAGGGGATGAAGTGCCAAAGAAGAGGTACCTGACATGGTGAGCATCACTGCCCTGCTCGCTTGTACTCTAGGGAGAATTTCAGTCCGGGCATTGTTGAGTTGTCCACTTTCCAATTGGAGACACTTGGATCACCAGCTGGGCAAGTGAAGCAGAGACAGACTACCCAGGAGGAACAGGCAGTGCCTGCAACACACCCAGATCCTGCTAAGACCCAAGACATAACACCTGAGTAGAAAGGGGTGGGGTGAAGGGGAGGTAAGAAGCCCCACGGAAGAAGCACCAGCCAAAGCACCAAGGGTTTTGGAAAACACTAAACAACATCTTCCAGTGGAAACTCAAGTAACAGCAAGTCATGGCAGGCTAGTAAACTCTGGTGCAGCATGCTTAGGTGGGAAGGGCAGGCCAGTAGCAACACGATAAGCATGGGCCTGCCACATTACTATACAATTTTCACATGTCAAGAGTTAATAAAAGCCGCCCAAAATAAATTTGTTTGTAATTTAAAATCTTAACAGAGATTATTAGCTATATATTTTTAATACAAAACCCACCAAACTCAAATACCTTTCCAAATATTAATACAATGACAAGCAATGCAGAATTCAAAATAAGTGAAGCCCTGTGTATTACAAAGTATGTTTGACTTCAATTGTGGGGCAAGATCGCAAATACCATACTAAATGATTGCTGAAGTCAGCAAAGCACAGAAACATAGGCTTAACATTAAGTTGGTGCTTCCATTAACTTTGACAGAACTTCAGTAATATGCGCTTCTATTGACTTCATGGTTAGAAGCTTTGTGATCTAGTGCACAAAATTCTTCCATGTTGTAAAAAGGATTCTGACAATGACATATCCATACTTGTCTTTTTCTGCATAATCTACAGGACTTCCACTTACTTCTTCATTAGCAATGTATAGAATAAGAATGGCAATATCTACCAATTATACATCAGATCTCAAAGGACTTACAAAGGACATATTCTACCATGATATTAAAAAAGGAAAAAATACCATTGGTCCTATCATTTCTTATACTTCCATATTTTGGTGACATGAAAAAAACTGAATTTTTAGCACCATCCATAGCAGATTAGCACATAATTCCCATTAATACTAAGAAAAGAGGGGGCTGGTCTAGAAACTTCACAGCAACTGATTTTCCCTCATCATTTCCATACATAACAGTATTTGACATGACTCATAACTATCTCAATATTTTATTATTTAATACTGGTCTATATCTGAGAGCAAAATGTAGAAGCCATCATTGTAATCTCAATTCATTTGCACAATTCAATTAGTGTTAACTTTAGTTACTCTAATTAACTCTAGTCAATAGGATTATTCATTAGTGCAATGTTAAGCACATGCATAATTCATTTGTTAAAGGAGTCCTCTTCATTTTCTGCTGCATGGGTTATCAGGCCTTTTTTCTATGGCTCCTTCTCTTCCATTTACACACCCTGTACACTGAAGAATAATTTTCAAGACAGTCTCCTTGGATGCACCCAGGGTCACATGCCTACAGAACACTGAAGAGGTTTCCTTAGACATTTCATTGGTGGGCAACCATTACATGCTTGGAAATCGGAAATTCAGAACAGATTGTCCTCTATTTCTCATGCATCTGTAATAGGTCTTGCTCTGTTGCAGACTTAATGGTCTGTGGTTTATCTACCCTTCCCATGATTTATGGACATCTTCTCTTCTTTTTCACTGTCTTTCAGAGGTTGCTTTGGAGACATACATGTGAATGGTCTCAAAGCCAGTGTTTAATTCCTTAATGAGCTTTACTTCAATAAACCCAGAATCAAAATATCTAGGACTTTTGTAATTCTTTTTATCCACTTCAGTTTTGTGTTAATTTCACATAGAATGAATTAGAAATAACATGCAAAAAACCTGTTTCAAATCATTAGCTGCAAAACCATTTCCTTCTCCTCTGCACCTTAAAAATGAGTTTTGCTTGAGGCCCTGGCTGTGTTAGATCAGCAGTTCCCAGCCTTGGGGTCATGACCCAATTTGGGGTCATTATGATAAAAAATGGGGTTGCACACTCACGAGAAGAGAGGCATAGGGGGGCTTGTGCCCCCCAGATTTGTGTGCAGGGCAGAGATAGATGTAGGATGCCTATTGTGAGTTCTGGGCTCCCTGCCCTGCTGCTCTCCCCCTCGGGCCTCCATATCAGAGTGGGGTGGGGAGGCTCAGTGCTGCTGCTGGGAGCCCCATGATGGCCACACTGCCATGACAAGGTGCCCCCTGCCTGCCCAGCACCAATATGGAGCACAACTCTTCACCGCTGCTGCCACTGATACCAGGTAGGCAGGAGGCATCTTGCCATGGCAGTGTAAGCCTTTACATGAAACAAGTTAGGGCTTGTGAGGACTTCTCTCTGTGCAAACACCAGCTAGGGCCATATAGTGATGTCTTTGGAGCATTCCACTCACAGGGTGTACCCCTCAACTTTCCTGCCATGCCTTGATCTTTTATGGTTATAGGGAGGGTTCTAGAGTGTCAGCAACAACCCTTGTGGATATGGGTGTTCTTGGGGCTCTGCCTCCCTTTATGCCCCTCCCCCACGCCAACCAGATATTATCTTGTGGTACCATCCCAGAGTCCCGGCTATATGGGACAAAGTCCGCAGCTGCACTCTAGTTGCATGTATAATCCTGTAATCCTGAGTCTCCAGATCACCAGGGCTTCCTGTCCCACATGTTCCTCCTCCTAGGGTCTGAAAGCATGTATCCACATGAAGCCTGGGCTAGTTAAATGGGGGGAAGTGGGCACCTTAGTTTGATGGGGGGGAATGCTGGGCCTGGGCAGGGATCAGGGGCTATGACCGGGCAAGGAAATGATGGGGAGCAAGTGGGGGCTGGGG
>NW_017728915.1:15806919-15811400 GCF_001723895.1 Crocodylus porosus
GAGGGGCTGTGGGCCCCTGTTGGGGAGAGCAGTCCATGAGCTGTGTGGTGGGGCTGTGTCCTGTGGGGGCAGGGGCCCACCCCTCCTGGTCACGCCTTCCAAATGCCCTTCCCACACCCACAGTCCCCCTACAATCTACCCACAGACCCCACACCCCCAACCCACCCCCAGAAGCCCTTCACCCACATACCTGGCCCTGTGGGTCAGGAGTGAGGGGACCAGAGTGGGGGGAAGGCTGTGGGTTGAGAGTGAGGAGCAAAGACAGGGGCAGGGCACTGGCATATCAGTGCTGCTCCATGCTGTACTTCCTGGTGAGTGAAGGGGGTTGGGGCAGGTCTGACAAAATAGCCAAAAGTCAATAGTTAATGCCAACTGTATAGATATTTAGAATTTATTTTATGAGGCACTGGTAGGCTTCCAAATTGCTTTAAAATTGTAAATATATCAATAAAACATTGCCCAACTGATTTGATCTCTCTCTCTCTCTATATATATATATATGTATGTCTAGTTGTCTTCTGTTTTACTTGTGGAAGAACATGGATTTGGTGGTATTTTAAAGAGTGACTTTGGGATATTTTTATCAGGGATTTTGCAGTTTTTAAATAGGTAACACCAGAATTCCTGCTAGTGAGGCAAGTGGCAGGACCCAGGCAGAGAAGCCTGCTCAGAGCTGGCACCCAGGACCCAGCTGAAGGTGGCTGACCTGGCCACTTGGGGCCAGGAGGACATGCTTTGACAGTTCAAAGCAGGCCATCACCCTGAGAACATCTTCCAGGTGATAGCTGCCCAGATGGCCAGGCAGTGGCACACATGACAGCAGTGCTGCACAAAGGCCAACTGAGCTGCCACAACCCACTGGTGGCTGACCCAGAAGTGCAGATACCTCTAATGGCCATGCAGTCCCCATCCGGGTCTGGCAGGCATGTAGCCTTGGGACCACATGCTGTCGCAGGTGGCAGCAGGTCATAGCCAGGCAGCAGCCCCCACTGCCAGACTGCTGCAGTTGGTAGAGGGTGCAGGGAACTCTCAGGGCTGCTTCAGCAGTCCAGCTCGCACACAGGGTAGTGTCCCCAGGTACCAATTGGCCAGGACTCAGAAGCTCCTGAGAGTGAGTAGCTCTGAGCTGTTTGCCAGTGCAGGTTTTTATACTGCTGGGGCCAACACAGGTGCTGGCCCCAGGCTCTAGCTCCCCCTGGCTGCAGATCCAGAAGGAGCCAGGCAGGGTTATTTTGCCCCGACTGGCACAATTTGCCCCACACCGAAGTGCATGTCCAGGCAAGTGCACTCAGGCAAAAAGCCCCAGCTTAAATTTGCACTGCTTCTATTTGAGCTGCTGCAAGTGCATGTGCCTGGCTCAACAAATGGATCAATTATAAACTCTTTGGAATTGATCATCAATCCCAGTGCCACAGAACCTGTACTCCATTGCACTGTCCCATTTTTAACATACCTACTCCATTCTACCACGAGTGGTACCAGGCTTGCATATATGAAGTCTAGAGTTTCGTTACAGAGATAGTTACATATGCACCCAACAGAGACAGAATACAACCTGCATTTTGAAAGGAGACAACAGCAGGGTTACAAAAATATGAAAGATACTGGAGGCTGTCTTTCTCAGCCTAGATGGGTAACCTAACTATTTTTCCATTTTATCACCTATTTGACGGCACCCAAATTCTTTGGAAATCATTATCTTATCTATACTGAAACAATGTCACATTAGTGGTCTAATCTTCTTTTTAACGTTTCATTATGAGGAATGACATTCTTGCAAATCACATTTTTCCTACCTACCACATTCAATTATAATGAATCATTATCTAATTTATCATGGGTTTTCCTATTTCCATAGTGTTTATTTGGTATGCATTTCTCCTTTTGAATTACTGTTGAAATATTTGGGAATAAAAGCTTCCTGATGACATGCAGTGATAGCAGGAGACCAAAATATTCATCCTTCACAGCACAAGGTGTTCAGCTACTTCCCATTCAAAGAAAGGCATACTTCAAAACAGCTCAAAAGCAACTTTTAAAGGAAGCCACAAAGGAATATGCATTGAGAAATGCCATTCTTCACTAGGAAGATCAAGAATGCATTGGAACAAGTTAGCCAGGCACCACCCTTTCATGCTGATATACTTCCTGGAACCTCAGATGTCAGTAACCCTGCAGTTTGAAAGTGGATGAGTACAAGGTTTACATTCACAGAAGAATGTTTACCTTCAGATAACACTTTAGCCCAAGGAAACAAAGAACTGCCTGTAAATGAGCCACAATAGCTATGTGGACAGTGAATGACAGACGAAAGACGAATGATGTGAATTTTCACAGATCCACTATGTCATGCAAAGTATGTGGTGGCCAGGCCCCAGCCATTCACTCAGTATTATATTGGCTCATAATCAGAAACCAGCATTATCTATAGAAATAATGACTGCATGAAACATAATAGCTACTGAGTTATTCCAAGGAAACCTTGGGGTTTTCTGTACTTTCACTGTAAATGTCTATGCTTGCTGCATAAACAAGCAAGAGAGACTACAATACCAATTAAAAGGCAAATTGCATTCTGAAAAGTAGCATTTTTTTCATTTTGGAAACTAGTTTTTCCTGTATTAAAGTAGTTAAATATATGGAAGCTTAACTCTCACATCTCAAAATGTAGCTCTTGAACCTGAGCAGACCAGGTTAAGTATTCATAATCTGAAAGGGAAAAGTTTTAATTAGGGCTGCTTTTTCAGATTTCAACATACCTGAGCACAGACTCAGCAATGCCTTCCATTCAATAATTAGGGTAAATAGGATATTGACAATCTTTTCTCTTTAAAGCCTATGTCTCAATTGAAAAGAGAAGAGGAAAATGGATGAACATTACAAAACTAAGTTGATAATCTGTCAAAATTATAAATGTACAACTTGACATTTTTATTGATCATTAAAAGTAATAGTTTATGGAACATCTCAAAGGCTGTAGCCATTGGGCTGATGGTGTTTATTTTGTTACTGATGGGTAACCAAACAGTGGTCCATTGAATATTTCCAGGCAGCTCAAGGATCTGTTCCATAACTGTGATAAAACATGTATTTGCTGCCCTAAAAATGAATTCTTCATTACTCAAGCTTCAAGCAGAGCTTTTGCCTATTTGCTCAATTGCATAGACAGTAAAGTGTAATAATAAGGCATATTTTGTGAGTCTTCCACTGATTTAAATCCAATCATCATATCCTGATGACACCAGAACTGAAGAAGCAGTAAAACAGAAAGCAGAACAGCACCAGACTTCAGAGTGACTTGAGAAGATGAGGGCAGAGAGGGCTAAAGTAAAAAAGAGGATTCAGTACAAATAACTCTAACAAGTTACCCTCAGGGGAGGGAAGCACACAGAAGGGGTACTAATAGGAAAACACAAACTTGGTGGCAAGCAAGTCACATTCATAAAGTGAATTATTTTTCTACCTTAACCCCTTATATTGTGTTAATAAAAATTTATGTTAGGAAGCTCTCTGGTTATCACAAACAATATATGGGACCAAGGCTGGGAGGGGAGGAGGTCTCTGCCTTCAAAAGTAGATCATACAGTGGAGAAAACCTGATAAACACTGGACTAGAATTGTTCACTGCTAAGATGTCCAGAGTGAATAAAAGCATTCACTCCCTGATGAGCATGTAGTGGTATATGTAAATCAAGTAGGCGGTCTCAATCCAGCTTTGCATTTTTGGGGGTTGCTGCTCTTCTTTAAGAATTAGGTCTTCTTCTAGTATGGGTTGCAATTGTTTGAGGATTTTCCTCACTGGACCCTATATGGAAAATCCTCAAACAGCTGTAATCCATACTAGACGAGGACCCAATTCTTAACAACATCTTCCCAGATCCACCCATTGTAGCCTTTAAACAAGCACCAAACCTCACTAACCTCATCACCAGAAGCAAACTTCCTATGGCCCAAAACACACCGAATGAATCCAGACCATGCCATGACAAGAAATGTAAAACTTGCCAACACATCTCTACCTACCCCCTCCCAATAACTACACCCCACAACAGAGCCATCAGCATTCCTGGATTTTACATCTGTACCTCCAGAAATGTAAGATATGTCATCCAGTGCACCAAATGCCCTGATGGAAAATATGTAGGAGAGACCAAACAACAACTGTGCACCCGAATGAATGCACACCTGAAATCTATCAAAGACACAAATACCCAGTTACCTGTGTGGGCATGTTTCTCACAAGAAAACCACTCTGTCTCCAATCTCTCAGTTCTAATCCTCAAAGGGAATTTACAAAACACCTTTCACAGACAAGCCTACAAACTTCACTTTATCGACCTACTGGATACAAAATATCATGGACTAGATATAAACCTGGAGAGGGTCCAGAGGAGGACCACTCGTATGGTTGAGGGCCTCTGTGGCCAGCCCTATGAGAAAAGGCTGAGGGACCTGAATCTCTTCAGTCTCCACAAGAGGAG
>NW_017728915.1:15811620-15856144 GCF_001723895.1 Crocodylus porosus
TGACCAGAGCCTGGAATAGGCTTCCCAGAGAGGTGGTGCTCTCACCTTCCCTGGAAATCTTCAAGAGGAGACTGGATAGGCACCTGGCTGGGGTCTTATGACCCCTCCCACCACCAGTGCTCCTTCCTGCCCATGGCAGGGGGTTGGACTTGATGATCTGTCCCTTCCAACTCATTGATTCTAAATATGGACATTGGATTTGTGATGCATTATAACCTGCCTAACATCTGATTCCCCAGGTACCCCTCCACTATTTATCAAATACATTCATTCCCCTCCCCACCCACCCCAACCTGTCTCTCATCCATTGACTCCTTAATTTACATTGACACTGACTGGCTTTCTTGCATGCATACCAATCTCTAGATTTTTTACTATTCATTCCATCCAGGAAGAGTATAGACCAACTGCAGATGCTTCCTCAGCCTGACGAAGGGTATTTATACCCGAAAGCTTGCAAAGAAGATTTTTTTCCAGTTACTTGAGTTAGTCTAATAAAAGATATCAGATTAACCCAAAAAACCTTGTTAATTTAAAATAAGTTAATCTGCTCCCAGGATGTACTACACCTCTTCTTTAAGTAAACCCAGAAATTCATGCTTCAGGCTGGTATTTCAACATCCTTCACCCACATTAAATTCACACATACACATAAAATAAGAGACATGGCCCTTTAAAGGAAGCAGTTATTTAAATATGAAACTTTACATTAAAATATACATTTATACACAACATACTTTGGAGTTTATCAAAAATGTTATTTTAGAGGCTGGGAGAGAAGCTAAGGTTAGAGGGGGGAAAAAGGCAGATGTGTCTTCAACCTATTAATTTTTCATTTGAACCTTTAGTGAAAAGCTACTACAGCTGCAGGATAACCAAGTTAGTGGCTGGGTGGAACATGAAAGGCCTGACTTGCTACCTCCAGTTTTCTCTTTTTTTAATCTTAAACTGACCAGCTCTACAAATTCAATGCCTTGAAGCTGAAAACATTCTTGGTTTTCAGATCCTAAAAATAATATTTTTTTTCTCTCTGGAAAAACTTTTTGATTTTCCAGAATTTCCTAAAAGTTGAAGACATTCTCCTTTTCTTGCAAATTTACAGAAAGTGACACACAACAATTTTCTCTCTTACATTCTATCTACCCACAAAAAATGGTATCATTTTAACCATATCAATATGGTTAAAATGGTACACACTTCTTGCGAACATGGATGTGACTATACAGTAAAAAAGTAACTAAACTAGAATACTCCTGTACGGACAGGGAAATAAGCTATATTAATATATGCTATAACTAGCATAACTGCATCTACAGTAGGAGTTGTATCAGTATCATTACAGCAGTAAAGTTTACACTGAAAACGGAAGTAATCACATCAGTACTGTGTGGACCCAGTCTTCTTATAAAGTGAGTGATACTGTTCTTCAGATGTACAATCCAGAGTTCCCTGCACACTGTTCAATACCTTTCAGAAATTATTACTGGAGACCCAACAAGGGATCGTGGTGCCAGGCTCTGTAAATAAAAAAAGGAAGAAATGAAGAGGTTTTCACCATGGACCAGATTCTACAACTTGTGATATAGTATGGTTATGTTACAATATGGAGATGTAGACAGGAATATAAAAATACCCTTCTTCCTAGAATTGCCCTACTGAATGAGCACAGATCTGGCATGGAGAAGAAATAGTAATACGTCAGTTATCTTCAAGACGCAAGAGATGGTTGAAGACAGAGACAAACACAATTTGTTTCAGCTATTCTGCACTGCCATAAAACCATCTGAGGGCCTGTCAACTTGCAACCATTCCAGGGCTGTTCTAAGTGGACCTGAAGAGGTAGCTCAAGCTAGAAAGTGAGTGATAAAAATGCAGCTTAAAACCTCTGATGCTCCTACCCAGAACACCAGCATATGTTGATCAGTAACCCTTACATGAAAGTGAAAGAAACAGCATTGAGAGGGACATTTTCCACCATGTTCATCAAATCAGATACGTGAAGAAATAGGAAGATGACAACTTGCTAATATTACTATGAAGTACAACTAGTTCTGAAAATGAGAATAATACAGATACATTCTTACACTGTTCTCTGTCCTTTTTGAAGCCTCCATACAAATATAGCTTCCTGTGAGGGAGAGAAAGAGCCAGCGGGCTCCTTGGCTCCCATCTGGGACGGAGGGCCAGTGACCCCAGGCTCACAGCCCCAAGGAGACAGGCAGAAACCCCCCTTACCCAGGTGTGCAGGGAAGGGAGGGGCCAACACTTCCTCTGCCGGCATAAAATAGAGCCTGGTGCCGACAAGGAGGGCAAAGAGGAACCGGAAGAAGGACGTGGAGGTGATGGAGCAGGCCGGCATACGCTGCAGAGGATGCGAGCAACGCTGAGTGCCGGTAGGAGCTTCTGGAAAAGGGCTAAGCCCCAGCCGGGGTTTCGAGGCTAAACAGCAGCCTGGAAGAGGTATAGGACTGTTGATTTACTGGCAGGGAGCAGAGAGAACCTGGCTGGAGCTGGGTACTGTAAAGACTGTATTAGAAGGGCCTGATCTGAATCAGGGTACCGTAGCTCCTGTAATAGGGGCACAGCTCACAGTGAGCTTTAACAGAAGGAGGGAGAACGCGATCAAGCCCTCCCAAGGGACTCTTTGACCCACAGAGGGTGAGTTATTATTGGAGAACGAGTGCAGTTCGGCGGGGGGCAGCCGATCTGACCAGGTGAAGCCCCTTGGTCCTAGTGCTTGTGTTGATTTTTATCTTTCTGTTGTGGACTACTCGGGCGACGTACGGACATGTGGCCGAACCAGGCTGGCAGCCACCATCCCGGTGGAACAGGCAAGGGTGTAGGGGTGGCGGAGCCCACAGAAACTCGGGACCCACGGGACGCAGAGGATGCTCATAATTGGACGGCACGCCTCAGACATATGAACCAACTCCATTAACATCAAAGTCATGGCAGGTGAGGCAGATGCGTGCGATACATCCAATCGACCATGAGGATACACTCGGCGACCATTAGGCAGCCCCAACACGGGCAGCTGGCATTGGCTTAACCTGACACCTGCTTCCTGTAATTACTAGAAATTACCAGGCATTTTGTCACTTGAACTCAGCCTAGGAAGATACTGTGTCTTCTCAGGAATACTGGACAGGTATAGGGATAGGACAGTCATTGGACAGAATCTCTAGGTAGAATTCTGGCCACTTGGGCTCTCCCAAACTGTATATACCAGTGCCTGCCACCTCACTTTTCAAGAATGTAGTATATACTGGGGTCCCTACCCACCACTGCTGATCCCTACTAGGCCTCCCTTCAAGTCATTTACAGGAGTCTAGTGCCCAATGGCATAAAAGGATACAAGAGTTCAACATCAGAATTTGGCCATATGCTATGTACAGGGGTAAGTGCATGTACGTGGAATCTCTTCTGATATCTACGTACAGCTTGATTTGAAACTGGTCCTTATAAACAAATAACTACTAATAACCAAAATACTTAAGCTTTTATCTGAAGTCCTCTACTTAAAAGACTTTATAAACAGAGATTGATTGCAGCATTTCTGCAAGGGAATTTTATATCTATTATACCCCCAAATAGAGACAGCGGCAGAGTAGCTAGGGCTCTGATTTCTAGCTAAGGCTCTGAGCATCCACAGTTCTAACAAGGAGATATTGCACAACATAACATAAGAAGTCTATGGCAGAGGTGTGAGTGCAATCAAGTCATGCTGCTATCCAGTTATTTGTTCTACCCAGTGGACCCCACTTCCTTTGCAGTGTTTCAGTGTTTGAGCAACCCTCTACCAGTGATAGGAAGACAGACACTGGATGTTTTTACATATGTTATGCAACAAAGGTTCTTCAAAGTTTTTCTCTCAGTAACTACCAGTGAATTAAAGTTAAGAACAAAGCAAAGCTACTTCTTCCTGATTTAAAAATAACACAAAGTACAAATTTCTTTTGAAGAGAGTAGCCCATGAATCAGGGTACCAAGGAACAAAGGGCCTAAAGTTTCCATCCAAGGAAACTGAAGGAAATTTCTGTTTCCTACAGCAGCACATCAAACATTTCACAGGATCTCCCTGGCTATGTACAAATCCCTTCGACTTCAACAATGTTTTTGAAAGACTCACACAGATGTGTATAAAAATAATAAAAGAACATTGTTCCTTCCTGTTGGTGGGAAAGAATGGATTTTATCGGCAAGTACTCTGAAGAGTCATGGCACAGCACAATGGACAACGACATCTCAATAAGGTGCTCTGACAATGATTGTGCCTCCTGTGAGGAGGATAGCATAACCATTTAAAAGAGTAACCTTTTCTCTCTGGATAGGGTAGGTATTGTATGAGCTGTACACCACCTATTTCTATTACATGTTACACTTAAAGCGTGATTAATGAGATAGTCAAGCCTTAAGTTGTGACCCGACTACACATTCAACTAATTAACGGCATGATAAAACAAGCAATAAGCCACAAAGTTATTCCACAAAAATAGTGTAATAATTTTGGAGCTGTTTCTAATCTCACCATTAATTGAATGAGTGGCCAAGTGCTCCCCTGTAGCTGGGAGCCCCATCAACTGAGGGGCTGCCAGCCACAGGGGTGCACGATCCACTACCAGCCCCACAACTGGAGTTGTCAGTAGCGGCACTTGCAGCTTGTGGCAGGGAGAACGCTGCCTGCCCAGTGGTAGCATCCTTTCCGCTACCACAGCTGAGGATGCTTGCAGTCTGGGCAGCATTCCTAGTGCTGTCCCCACAGAGAATTCTGTAGCCAGCGTTGGCTGTGGGGCGCGCAGAGGGGGCAGTGCAGGGAATGTTGCCCACTGCAATGGGCCATGTCAGCTGTGGGGCTCCCAGCCACAGAAGCCAGTGCTGGGGAAGACTAGGATTTTAATCATAGAAAATTAGAGTTGAACGGAACCTCAGGAGGTCATCTAGTCCAACCCCCTGCTCAAAGCAGGACCAGCCCCAACTATATCATCCTAGCCAAGGCTTTGCATAGGCAGGTCTTAAAAGCTTCCAAGGACTGAGATTCCACAACCTCTCTGGGTAACCTGTTTCAGTGCTTCACTGCCCTGCTACTGAGAAAGGTTGCCTAATATTCAACCTAAACTTTAACTGCTGCAACTTGAGAACATTGCTCCTTGTTCTGTCATCTGCCACCACTGAGAAAAGTCTAGCTCCATCCTCTTTTGAAATCATCCTTTAGGTAGTTGAAGGCTGTTATTAAATCCTGTCAGTTTTCTTTTCGCCAGACTAAATAAGCTCAGCTGTCCCAGCCCCTCCTCAGAAGTCATGTGCTCTATCCCTCTAATAATTTTTGTTGCCCTTCACTGGATTCTCTCTAATTTGTCTACATCCTTTCTGTAGTGGGGGTCCCAAAACTAAACACAGTACTCCAGAAGCTGCCTCCCCACTGCAGAATACAGGGGAATAATCATTGTTTTTGATCTGCTAGCAACACTCCTACTGATGCAGCCCAGTATGCTGTTAGCCTTCTTTGCAACAAGGACACATCCCAGGCTCCAACTTCACCAGTGATAAAGCATGATGAGATTCATAGTTTCATAGGCATAAGGGCTCGAAGGGACCTCAGAAAATCATTGAGTCCAGCCCCCTGTCCCAGGGACAGGAAGTCAGCTAGGGTCAAAGGATCCCAGCAAGATAGGCATCCAAATGTTTCTTAAAAGAGTCCAGAGTAGGTGCTTGCACCACCTCTGAAGGAAATCTATTACAGGCCTTGTGGGCTCGAACAGTAAAGAAGTTTTTCCTTATGTCCAACCTGAAACAGTCTTAGAGGAGTTTGTGACTGTTTGACCTTATCATCCTTTGGGGCACTCTGGTGGACAGACATTCCCCCAGATCCTGATGTACACCCCTTATATACTTACAGGCAGTCACTAAGTCACCCCTGAGCCTGCACTTTTCTAGGCTGAAGAGCCCCACGGCTCTCAGCCTCTCATCATAAGACCTGTTCTCCTGCCCTCTGATCATGCGTATGGCTCTCCTCTGGATTCTCTCAAGCTTTCCCACATACTTTTTGAATTGTGGAGCCCAGAATTGGATGCAGTACTCCAGCTGTGGTCTCACCAAGGCTGAGTACAGTGGGAGGATGACATCCTGGGTATGCATCAGTAGATGCAAGCCAGAGTTTTGTTCACTTTGCCAGCTGCAGTATCACATTGGTGGCTCATGTTTATCTTTTGGTCAGTCATGACCCCCAAGTCCCTTTCGGTCTTCTGTGTCTTCCCAGGATGTAATATATAATGCCACGATCGCACCTTAGATCCCATTGTGCCTTTACCTGCATATACAGAAGGGCCCTTAGGGCTCTGACAGACATGCAGCTCCCCATTGTGGCTCATGCCACTACTGTAACTCATGGTACTACTGTAACTCATGGCATTTCCTTTGAAGTGCCATGAGTCACAATGACCTCCCCAATCCACAGACATTCTCTGTTGGGTCCAGGACCGTAGGGGCTCAAGCTCCACTTTGGAACTGGCTGAATGTTTTCAGCCCTGAACTTCCCAGCTCTAGTGCTCAGGATGGGAGTGGGGGAAGGGAGAGGAGTGAGCTCAGTCTGGGGTTTGCTCAGGCTGTGCCATGAGTGAAAGCAAGTGCATTGGATCCACTAACACCTGGCCCCCACAGCACAGGCTAGATAAACCCCAGACCAAGCTCACTCCCCTCCCTTCTCCCCCTCCCACCTTTAGGTCTGGAAGACAACACTGGGGGTGGAGCTGGGTTGCATAAGCCCAGCCCTGCTCCCGGGCAGGCACTGAAAGAAATTAATGGGGGTGTTCCATTTTAGAGCTCCTTTGTCTGAACCCTCATGTAATGAAGGTTCATTTGTTGCACGATCAGGCACTGTAAAAGTGATCTGCAGCCCTGCATTTCTGTCAAGGGATAGCTGTAGAGTACTTTCAAGGGGCCAATCACATGACAAAATGTCACTTTTGTCGGCACCCTCAGGGGCCTGAGTAGTTTAAACTACACTGTATCTCTGAATTGCTCTGAAGTCATTCTGTCTAAGGTCATCCCTCTCATTGTTTCAGAAAAAATATATGCAGGGGTAGGAACTTCAGACTACCTATTCCTACCACTTAACTCTTCAGACTGGAAGAAATCAATATAGGAACTCCAGAAATAACAGATTCTGACACCAGATGAATGTCTCAAATGAAAGATCATTAGCTATGGTCCATGGAGCTCTGCCTGGACAGAATTTTGGAAATGTTGGTGGCAAGCTGAGTGCAGAAGAGGCTCTTTCTACTACACAATTCTCAGCAGAATGGGAGTTTCTGTAGTGCTGAATGACTTTTTCAATAGGTCTGTTTAAACTAAATAAAAAAGGAAGAAAAGAAAAAGAAAACCATTTTTTATTTTGCAAATGGGAAAAGACCCTTATTCTTGCTTCAAATGCCTTTATTTAAAAAAAAATGAAAAACTGAAATACCTTGTACCTTTAAAGTGGCTCACCTCACCAGATCATGCCACTGCAGACTACTCTCAGACTGAGTTTCAATACATTTCTGCAACTGAAAAGTAAAATAGCAAACAATGGAATGCACATACAATAGAATTGCCATCATTTATATAAGACCATAAAACTTGGAGGATGCATTCCATATATATTAGCTCCACTTTAGAAAGCAACAATTGGCATAATATGGACTACTTACATGCTTTAAATTAAGCACTTGCTTAAGTGCTTTGCTGGATTAGGGCTATAAATCAGATGTCCCTGCCTAGAGGTGCTTTTACAGTGATATTACATTATAGTAACAATAATAGGAAATTAAAGAGAAATTATACTAATTTTCATATAGAAATGGAACTGGGAAAGCAGGGAAGGAAGAGTGAGAATTCTGTGTCACTGGAACATTTACACTGAACTCATTCATGTCAAAAATCTATAGCCTGCAAAAAACTCAAGCAATGAGTTTCATTCAATCATGGATTAAGTGAATTAATTCTACAGAATATTTTCATAGGAACAAGGTAGAATGAGATTTAAAGACAGCTTTTATTCAAGGTATTGGAAACAGGTCTAACAATGCTAACAGTATCAAACCTATTTGGATTAAATACTTAAAGATAATGCATGGTATGTAGAAAAGGATACACACACACACACACACACACACACACACACACACACACGTGTGTGTGTGTGTGTATCTATATAGATATAGATACACACACACACACACGCATATGTGTGTGTGTGTGTGTGTGTGTGAAATTCAAGTGGCGAGACAGAAGTGGAAAACACTAGTGCACAGACAATCTGCTGCTAAGTGTACAACATTGTTCCCAGGAAATAATTCATCCGATGAACATTAACTAATAACAATATGGAATTTCTGCAAAGATCCAATGTTCATAAATGGGTCCCTTTTCACATGGGAATATTTTGAAAACAAGCCGAAAGCTTTGTACTATTCATAGCTATACTTGAGTCTGGATTTCTTCCATTAGCAGTTCAGTGCGCTTTCTTGGATTTGGAAAGGAGAAAGAGGCATGAATTTGATCTGGCCACAGCAGAATTTGGGCTAATCTCATTTACCTAATCTTTGCAAGACTATTATCGCCATACTTTAGATTTATTGGAAGCAAAAGTTTGAGATTGTATTTCTAAAATGTGATTTTTTTGAAAGATGGATAGCAGTTCCTATACTGAAGCAACAATTTTGATAGCTCTGGTTCTTCTTTGATTTGTCTCCCCAGTGCAGAACAAGAACAGCATGACTAGCTGATATAATGCATAGGAAATGACTTCTGGAGCTAAAGCAAACAGTTGATATGCTTACAAGATAAGTGTCAACTTGCGGAAGTAGCAAACAACAATGACAATTCTCCCCTCTCAAAGTATTTTCACTGTGCAAAGAACTGTTGCTAATTTTCACTCAGCTAGGGGGGATCCATTGGTCTTTTGTTACACAGAGAAACTGATGATGTCATTTGGCTTTGTACTGGCTATTCTGTTTACCAGTCTATGAGAACATTTTTCCCAGCTAAAAGTAGCACTCTGCTGAGCAGAATTAAATAATTCCACATGAAGCATTCCTCCAGGCTGTTATTTTGCTTGCATGTGCTGGAATCTATGGTTAAGTGAAGTACTCCATGGAGTAAAATATTGTTGGCTTCAAAATGTTTTTGCACTCTTAAGACTAATTCTATCGTTCCTTCACAAGTAAATGCCCTTATTTGGAATGGAAAAAGATGTCTTAGAATTGATTTTTTAAAAGCAGTCTCAGGAATCTTGATAGTCCAATTTGGTTTACAAAAGCAGCTGAGCTCAAAATGTGTTTTATGATCAAAACGTAAAAGTTTCACATCCAATAGAAAAAAATATAGTGAAGCATGGTCAAAAATATTTTCTTAGCTTTTATTTCCATTTTCATTTGAAAGCAATTTATTTCAAACTTCTTGCCAGGTTGGACAACAAGTTTTGTTCTATGGCAACATCTGGGATGGGAGGGAAGCAAGTTTTTTGTGTTATATGTGTATGTGTGTGTGTAATATATAATAAATAATTATTATTATATATATAATATCAATATCATAAAATATATAATATATATACACACACAAACACACACACATATATATTTATTATTTTATTATTTATTTATTTATTTTAAAGAACTCAGAACAAGACTCTCCCACACACTTTCTCTTGAAAAGTGGGATTTTATTCCCAGATTCCATGGAGGCTTTTAAATGGTCTTCATCTCAAGGAAACAACAATGGAATTATCTAATTGAATGTGGCATTGAAATTCAGTAGGTTTATCCTAACTTTTTACTGTTGGCCACTGTTTCCCTTCATAAATTCAATCAAGCTGGCTCATAACTACTGATCTAACAAGTATATGTCTGAGAGGTATGGAAACTATTTTCCACTAAGTGCCCAATCCTGCAGCGTTTACTCATGGGAGCAGGTACACTGGAACCGGAAGGACTATTCAGTAATAAGAATGAGTGAAGTATCAGTTCTAATGGTATGACTGGAACTTCACACAGAAAATACACATAGCTACTATCCTAAAAAGTGTCTAGTCTGAACTAAGAACTGCAAGTTAGGATATCAGAGAAGATAATGGCATAAGAGACAGAGGAAGATGTAAAAAAAGTGTGCTTGCTTGGAGAAGACAGCACATACCAGGTTAATTCCTATTCTGTTATTTATTGGGTTATTTTAAAAATTAATTAAGTGAAAAAAGATTGTCTGAGGGAATGTAAGAAAGAGACGGATTCTGAGTTGGGAGTTGAAAGAGGAGAGAGGGTTGTATGATAGCTGATCAAGGCTGGTTTTCTAGGCATAGAGAGTAATCTGCTATCTACATAAGGTTATGTAAGGTTGGCACACATCTTAGAAACATAAGCTAGATTCTTATGAAAAGGTTCAGTTTGACCAGCTCCAGGGCACAAAGGAGAAATAAGCCGCCCGAACAGATCATCTGGGATTTCTTCTATGTAGGAAAATAAATGTCTGGCATAGCTGTATTCACTGTATCTTCTGCTGGACTTCCAGCCTTGAGGCCCAGCCTTGTCATCAGTATAGCCAGAAACCCTCATGCCCCAAAAGCCTGTCCGTGACATGCATCTAACCACTCACAACTCAGGAAGAGGTTGAATATCAAACACAAAGCACTTCTAAAGAAATGTTTGGTCAGTAGATACAGTTAAAAATAGAAAAAATGAACACATATGGCAAAAAATGTATTTTGCTTCAGCACCATCTATAGATAGATAGCTGGATATTCTGTGAATAGATACAAAAGCTAAGCTTATTGAAAACAAATGATTTTTGGCAAATTATTTAAGCGTTACTTAAAACACAGGCCCAGATCACTCCTGAACAACCAACTTACCATGACCTGCAAGTATGTATTTTCTAACTACATACATTATCCTCCTACTTCTTTAAGTGGATAAGCAATTGATCTTTACTTTGGTTCCCAAACTTTATTGTTAGTCACCCTCTTGTAATATTTACTATATTCTACTCTAAAGGCAGCTGAACTTCAGTGATGGGTGAAACAGATGCCCATGTGCATATTCTGTAGTTTCATAAAGCATCCTAGGCATGTGAAAGAGGTTATATAAATCAGCACATGCATATTTGGATATAGAAACCTAAGGAAAGAACCGTTCTCTTCCCATAACTTTTTGATTCTACCATTAGCTCCTCTCTATGTTTTTAGACTGGTAAGAAAAATAATGTTTATAAACTATATCGTGTTTCTTTGTCCATCCATATTTTATCAGCTTTCCTTGAAAGCCTTCACTCCAGGAGTATTTATGATATTCAAATATTTACAGATTTCTCTCCAGAGACTGCAACTGATGTAAAAACAAGCCCTCCCGGGGAAGCAGGAGTCCAAGGTAATTCAGCTGGTTCCCTTCAGTTCTTAGCCTCATGTCAAACCTACAGAGGAGAGCCTCTTCCATTTGACACTCTAGGATATGGAAGTCTGCTAATCAGTGAGGCCACACTGAGTCCTTAAGAGCTGAAGAAAAATCTGCAAGCCATTTTCCTAACCTGGTAAGCCAGGTCAATGAGACAATAAAGAAAAAAATAAAAGAAATGAACATAAATAGTATTTGACATCCAGGACCATAAAAGTAAAATACTTTAAAACTTGGCATCATATAATAGTTAGCTAATTATAGTGGCGCCATTCATGACGATATAATTAACTATATGTCTGCATTTCCATTATAAACCCCTGAAAATGGGAGTTTATGATGCGGCTTTAAAATTTTTCTCTGGCCAGGAGCTTGGCATGCCAAATCTCAGCCTGGAAGCAACATTTTCCCCTCCAAATCTGAAAAAAAAAAACTTCACGCTTTTCCTATGACTTGTAAGAAAATAACAAAAAAAAATTTAACAAGAAACTTCTTTATACTTTTTATGTATTCAAAGGTTTTCACATTTTAAAAACCAAATTTTGCATTATATTATGCTATGTAATGATCAACACACCTCCTTCACTTCATTGCTGGAAATGCTACTGTATTGCACATACCCTGGACTAGGGACTTGTCCAAAAATTACACATTCTAACAAGAAACTGCTGTTTGAACAACTCTTGTACTCCTAATGGGCTCTTCCTTTCACTCTCCTGTCTTTTGCCTGAAAACCATATGTCTGCCAAACAGCTGATCTTATCTGAATGGAATTGAGCTCTCCTTCCTGTGTCTAGCAAACTTGGAAATGTTTCTTTATAGAAAACAGAGAGACATTCTGCAATATGCAGAAAAGCAATTACCATTTAAAAATGGGGAGGGAAATGTAATGTGGAAAGCTTCACTTGGAGCCAGTTTATAAGAGGCAGCAAAAGTTATTGTTAGTCAAAAATGGTCCTGAGCTGAGACTTGGGCAACCAAGGTTCAATGTCTTATGTGACTCTGGATAACTCTCCTGGTTTGTCTTCCCCCTGCCTCATAGGGATAATGTGTAGAAAAATGCATTAAAATTGCAAGATATTACAGTACTATGGGATTTATAAGTAATATAAATAAATGCTGTCCCTAACTCAAAGCTACACAGGTGGAGCTCTCTGTCCCAAGAAGGATTTGATGGTCAAGCATTTCCAAAAGAGATTTTAATTTGAAATATAGATATATGATGAAAGAGAAAAACATTTAAGGCATTGCAGGTTGGGTTTTTTTGTGAGATACTGATTTCAGATCACATTTGTTTCTCTAGTACCCATTTTAATTCTGTTTGGTATTTTCTTTTATTTTTATATGCACCTCTATTAAGAGAGAGTCTTCATAGATTCATAGATGTTAGGGTTAGAAAGGACCTCAGTAGATCATCGAGTCCAACCCCCTGCCCAGGGCTGGAAAGAGCGCTGTGGTCAGACGACCCCAGCTAGGTGCTTGTCCAGTCTACTCTTGAAGACCCCCAGGGTAGGGGAGAGCACCACCTCCCTTGGAAGCCCATTTCAGATTCTGGCAACCCTTAGTGTGAAGAAGGTCTTTCTAATGTCCAATAGGGTTTTGCGAAGCTTTGGGTGCTTATTCAATTCAGAGGAGATTTGGTCCTATTTGGTGGCTGAATCTCTGAATCCAAATCAAATCAGGGGACCAGTTAAAAGGTCTGAATTGATTCAAAGCTCTCCAAATCAATTTGGAAAAGATTTGGAAAACTTTGGTGATTCAAGCAGTCTCTGCTGGCTGCAGCAGGGAGCTGGACCCGGTCTCCATGTTGGTAAGTAGGGGGCAGGGGAGGGGAGACTGGAGAAGGAGGGAAGGGACCATGGGGGGACCCCTCCCAGGCCCCATCCCCTACCTGCTCCCCCAGCCCTCCTGAGCACCCCTCAGCCCCCACCCGCTGTCCCAACCCCACCCCATGGCTGCCCCACCTGCACCAGCTCCCAGTTGTTTTTAAAAAAGCCCCCACTCACTGGGTGCTGCTAGGCAGGGGGGCAATCTCCACTGCCCCATGCTGCATGGGGGGCTCTTTCATGATCCCCCTGACTCCCGTCCACTCTCCCAGCCCCCACTCCCATGGCTGCTCCACTCACCCCAGCTCCCAGCCCTTTAAAAAAAACCAAAAAAACCCCCGCACTCACTGGCTGCTGCAGCAGCCTCAAAACTTCTGGGGGCTCATGGCAGAGCCCCCCATGCAGCACAGGGCAGTGGGGGGGGGCAGCGGGGATAGCCCCTCCCCAGCCTGGCAGCAGCTGGTGAGTCAGGGCTTTTTTGTTGTTATTTTCTTAAAGAGCCAGCAGCTGGGGTGGGTGGAGCAGCCATGGGGGGCAGGGCCAGGAAAGCAGCAGAGGTCACGGGGCTCATGGCAGAGCCCACCACACAGTATGGGGCAGTAGGGGGGCAGCAGAGATCATCCCCCCCTGGGCACAAGCTGGTGAGTGCAGGCTTTTTTTTTCAAAAAGGCAGGAGCTGAGGCCGGACAGGGCTGGGAGAGTGGGCAGGGGATGGGGCCTGCGTGATTTGGAGATTCAGCTGATTCAGCAGCAGCCAAATCTCTGAATCAGATTCGGCCAAATCAATTCAGGACAGTGATTCGAATCACTGTCCTCTGAATTGGCTGAATCCCAATCTGAAATGAATAGGAGCCACTCTGCACAGATCTACTGTCCAACCTAAATCTATTCTCTGTCATTTTGTAGCCATTGCTCCTACTTACTACATGGGATGCCCTAGTAAATAGAGTATCTCTTATTGCCTGCTGCCCTCCCCTGATGAATTTATAGGCAGCCACAAGATATCCTCTCAGCCTCCTCTTGAGAAGGCTGAAGGGATCTAGGTCCCTCAGTCTATCCTTGTAGGGCCTTGCCTGCAGGTCTCTAACCATATGAGTGGCCCTTCTCTGAACCCTCTCTAGATTCTCTGCATCCCTCTTGAAAAGCTAAAAATTAGTCTTGTGTGCAAAAGCAGAGTTAATGAGTTCTGCATAAGGAGCCTTCACATGACTTAAGGAAAAACTGGTTCCTTTTCCCCTTCCCAGTTTGTGGTGTCCCAGCATATTTTGGGGCAGCTGTTCTTTTGGCCTGTAGGAGCATCTATTAACCCCCATCAGCTATCTCTCTACATGAAATTTGGATTAGCTGATGTTTGGTCTACTCCCACCCTGCCCAAAACACTCCTCAAGTTTTCAGTTCATCCTCCCACGCAAAGAGCTGCACCCTATTTTTTGGGGTGTGCAGGGATCCTATAGTTTATCTCATGGGGAGAGAAATCTTCAGCTGCACTGTATCCAGCCCTATATACAGGATAAATCTGTAAGTATTATCTCCATTTATTACAGTTGGTTATACATTAGAGCAGTGTTATTAGTGACTTTGATGGCCTTTGCATTGAACCCATAGTTAGTCAAGTTCTTTGGGATCCTTCAGGTGTTATACAAAAGTAAAATGCAATTCTCACTGCTTGGCTCTAAATTATTCCCTGTGGAATAGAATATTTTCTCTAAATGAAAAGCAGAGTTCTGTCTCATACAAGATATACATTATACTAAGACATTAACACTGTATTCCTTTTACAAGAACCAACATTTTTTCATTGTACCTTGTCTCTCCACTCAATTACTTGAGCAATGGCACTCTGTAAACACTTGGCCTATATAATCATATTATACAGCTACAAATTTCCTTCCCCACCAAACAGCCTTTGAATACTTTCCAGATGAAAAGCTATACAGGTTCTCTCCAGGCCTCCAAACAACATTTTCAAAATGCCAGATGGACATTCTATACTATCCCCAATTGTGGTGTTGGCTGTGCTACTTCTTAGAACTGGAAAACATAATCAAATCCTTCCCACACCATCTTCAGGAAAAACTACTTCCACTTATCCCCCACTGTTTTACTTCAGGAACTTTTGGTTGTGGATCCCACCAAAGATCCACAAACAAGACAACCCTTGTATATCCATCATATACAAGAGCAGTGCCCTATGGGCACTTGAACAACACCACAAAAAGTGGGATGAGACTGATTCTCATTTCAAGCACTTCATAAGCAACCCAACACCTTATCTACCCAGGAATCAGCTCCCCCACAACTTATGGATTAAACTAAACAGGGTTTGCTATAGAGCTGGATGCATTAATGCTACACTCTGTAAGTCTGGCTTAAAACACAGCCCAGTATTAGTGTGGTTGACCACCTTCCTCATGTGTGCAGTACACTTGTGGCCCCAGGATGAGGACCTGGCAATGATAAAGCAGTTGTATAGCTCTGCCACATTAATGATATGTAGAAAGGGAAATGAAGTATATGAAAAAAGAAGATATCCAACTGTGGCACCCTCACTGAAGAGATATCAGGATTCATAGAAACTATCCTGAAACCACTTGTTACTCAAAGAGCAACTTTTTTACAAAATATTACAGAATTCTTTAACAGAATTCAGAAAATCACCTACATCTCTGAGAAGGCCATACCTGCAACAATGGATGTCACCTGCCTGTATACTAGCATCTTATACCATTAAGGTTTAGCTGCCTGCCTGAAATACCTACAAAAACATGGAGTACACTCAGATTTACAACAACATGTTGCAAAAAAATCCACTTTATCCTAACCAACTACTTCTCTTTTAACAATTGTTACTTCCTCCAAACCATGGGCACAACTATGGACACAAAGATGTCCCCTCAATATAATAAAATCATAGAAAACTATAGTTGGGAGGAACCTTAGAAGGTCATTTAGTCCAACCACCTGCTCCAAGCAGGACCAGCCCCAAGCAGATCATCCCAGCCAAGCCCTTGTCTAGCCGGCTCCTAAAAACTTCCAAGGATGGAAATTCTACAACCTCTCTAGGTACCCTGTTCCAGTGTTTTATTATCCTTCTGATGACAAAGATTTTTCTAATATCTGACCTAAACTTCCCTTGCTGCAACTTGAGATCATTTCTCCTTGTTCTGTTATCTGCCACCACTGAGAACAGTCCAGCTCCATCCTCCTTGGATCCACCCTTCAGGTAATTGGAGTTTGCTATTAAATCCCCTCTTAGTCTCCTCTTTTCTAAACTAAATAAACCCAGTTCCCTCAGCCTCTCCTCAGAAGTCGTGTACCCCAGCCCCCTAGTCATTTTTGTTGCCCTCCGCTGGACTCCCTCCAATTTGTCCACATTCTATCTATAGTGGGGTGCCAAAAACTGGACACAGTACTCCAGATGTGGCCTCACCAGTGCTGAATAGAGGGGAATACTCACTTCCCTTGATCAGCTGATGATGCTCCTACCAATGCAGCCCAGTATACAATTATCTATCTTTGCAACAAGGGCACACTGTTGGCTCATACCGAGCTTCCTGTCTACTGTAACCCCCAGGTCCTTTTCTGCAGAGTTGCTGCTTAGCCAGTCAGTTCCCAGCCTGTACTGGTGCATTGGATTGTTTCATCCCATGAGCAATGTATACCCCTAGAGGCTGGGGGGTATGGTGACTGCCCACAGGCAGCGGTAGCAGCAGTGGGGGTGTGGTGGCATTAAGCAGGGGGCTCCCGCAGGCGGCGACAGCAGTGTTGGCAGCGGGGGGTTGGGAGGGGAGTGGCGTGTGTTGAACACCAGTCAGCAACCACTTGCAGATGCCACCAGCTGCATCGGTGGTGGCCAGCAGCAATCAGAGACTGCCCGCAGATGCCACCAGCAGTGCTGGTGGTGAGAGGGTGGGGTGGCGAGTAGTGACCACCCGCAGGTGCTGCCAGCAGCATCAGCAGCACTTCTTTCAAGGGATGCACCGCCAATCTCAGGGAGTGCACGTACTCCTGCATGCACCCCGTACGTGTTGCCAATGTCCCATCCTAAGTGCAGGACTTTGAACTTCTTACTGAACCTCATGATGGTTTGACCATTTTTTTGGTCCAATCCTCTAATTAGTCTAGGTCCGCTGAATCCTAGCCCCACCCTCCAGTGCATGTATTTCCTCATACTCGTGGGAAATCTACCTAACACCTTTAAAAGTTGAATTTAGGAAACAACAATTCATAAGATGGCTAGAGACTAAGAATGAAAGACTTAATGCTAATATTGGGTTTATGGCACATTATAATCTACTTGACTCCTGAATTCTTTCCACACATGAAAGGTGAGAATGACCCTCCTCCCTTTTGATAGACTTTGATCACCCAGTAATCAGCTTCTTTTCTTCTGATAATTGCTTGTCTGCTACCTTGGCAGGCAAGCCAAGTTAATATGCTGGGTATTTCTCTCTGCTCGCTCCTATAACTGTTTTTCAGTGTGCTCTACTTGGCTTGCACTGCTCAGGCCTGATGGAAAATGTCTTACATTTGAAAGCTTATCTAACTCCATCCCAACTGTACAGTTGGTCCAGTAAGAGATATCACCCTAAAAAAATCTTGCCTCTCTGCAAGGATGTAAGGCAAGAAAAATGTCCTGAGAAAAGGGGAGTGATGCCATCTATATAGTACTGAAACATAGAAACCATGAGAAAAAGGCTGGAAGTAACCTCATACTTACATATTTCATCCCTGACAAGAAAGGGTAGGGAGTAAGTAACAGAAGAAACCCCACATGACAACTTACTGCTTATAGCAACCACACAGGACAGTGCATGGGACTGTTCTTAAAAGAGAAACACGTTTAAACATTTGGAAATGTAGTTATTGTGACTAATCCAGGTATTCAGTAACAATGTCCATGATGGAGTTGCTAGAATGCATAAACACATGAATGCAGCCAACAGTTCCAAGTACATTAGGGACTCCTGCCAAGGAACAGAAGTTTTTCTTCACTTGCTGGTAAAGTTATGGAGAGAATATAAACCATGTTTGTCTGCACATGAATCATCACGATTTCTAAGAATGCCGAGGAGGTCACATCATAGGCTTTTTCTCACTAAGGCCAGTGAGATCACATATCCTAACTGAGCCAGCATCTAAGGAAGTTAATATGCTGGGTACATTCTGAAACACTATACCTGAGCTTTGATACAGCGCAGCTTCCTAGATAGTATATCACAGAGATGTCCCGCCTATGTAAAAAGAAGTTAAAGGATATATTGTACTGTACTTGTCATCTGTCAATGTTGTTGATCTTGTTTGTAAGCACTATGGGCCACACCAGTAAGTGTTCAAGGTGTAAAATCCCTTTCTAGTCTATAGAATTTCCTGTGAGCAGTATACACATAAAATGATCCCACTGGTAAACTACTGGCCTCAAAACAGGTATCTGCAGCAAGTAGGTTACAACCTGCACCAAATATAGAAGTTTCAGTGTTTAGTCAAGACCATTAATATAAATTCTTCCGTGTGTGTGTGTGTGTGCGTGCGCGCGCACACACACACACATAAATGCAGAAAATTAAGGGCCGGATTCTAATGTCAATTAATCAAAGAGAATCTGAACTCCTTTAAAATTAACAGTATCACTCTGGATTTACATGATGAAAACTGAAATCAGAATCTGGCTTTCTGAGGTAAGCCTGACAACCTGCAATGGAGTGGATTATAAACAGAAGGGTCCTCTTGTCCCTATTTAATATATCTTTTCAATTTTCAGTTACAAGAAATTCCAACCATTCAACCACTTTCTGAACCTGGGAATTAACTGGGCAGTTGATTGCCTTCTGGCCATTAACAAAACTATAGATTTGTTAAATAAAGAGCAGCCAAATTAAAGTGTGTGGAGGAAAAGTTAACTGCCTTTTTTGTCAATTATTTTTATTTCTTACGTTTCTACCTTATACACTTCAATGTTTTTTCTAACGTGGTCTTTATAATACAGGACATTCAAAATGGGGCAGATACTAACTGCACTTTGAGTTCTGTACTGGCTTGCTATCCGATTGTAGACGCATACAAAGTGTTAATAATTATATACTTATGACTCCTAGTCAGGATTTTTTTTAAAAGTGCTTTCACTTGAGCATGCTGATGTGTTTAAATCAAAAGTGGTTGCATGAAGGGGTTGATTTCAAGAAAGTCTCCCCAGTCGAAGGACTTTTTTTAGGAAAAAAGTTGCATATTAGTCCAAAAAGCAAAATGGCAAAATCAAAAGGTCCTTTTTTGTTCAAAACTACTTTGTATTTTGAAATAAGCTAATTTACATTTTAAAAACTGAAGCTTGAAATTGAAACAAAAAGCAGTAACTGACTTTACCTAAGTGCTCTTCAGTTTGCAAAAATTTTCAATTTGCAAAAATATGAGACTGACATTACATCCCAACTTGGAAGGATAAAAATTTGAAATCTCAATTCTCATGGGTGGAGAAAACATTATCCACCCATTCTACTTATAACAGTGACGAATCCAAGTTGGTTTTTGGATAGATCAAACATGGAACTTGGCAGTCTTCACTTGTCAAGGTAAATTTTGCTAGAAGTTGTTACAAATTTTCTGCAAAATTTTTACAGGATTTTTTTACTCTCATCTCAGAAAAATCAAGTTTAATTTCAAGTTAACATGGATATTACAATGATATTTTAAGTTGAATGGTGAATTAAAAATGAAATGCTTCTTTTCAAATAAACTGTCCAACTACTTTGTTTCATTTGAAAACATCAGAATATTTTCATTTTTACATTTCCAGATCAAAATTTTGGAACTTTTAATCCTGTGTATATTTTCACTATTTTAACCTCTTTATTCTGTTTTCCAACAAAGTTCCAAGGCATACGCATATGTGCGGGGAGGGGGGAATACTTTAATTAGAGTGGCTTCAAGAGTTACTCTAATTAAAGTGCCTACAGTGTCTTGTAGATTCATCATCTCGTGCTTCAAAATGGCGGCAGGGGCACTCTAAATCTCATTTGATAAGCTTTAGTTAAAGTGCCTCCGCTGTCATTTTGAAGTTTGGGAATGCTGAATACACAAGACATGGAAGCTGCTGGAGCGTGCTAATTAGCACCCTCCAGCAGGCTCAATTAGTGGAGGATGGTCAAACACACTGTAATTGCAGTGTGTTGGACTAGTGTCCCTGCACATCTACAGGCACCCCAGTTTGTATTCTAGAAGGGATTTTTAGTTGTTGGAAACGAAGGCCTTTGATTCTGTTGCCATATTGGTTGGTCCTTTATAGTTTTATCATTACTATAATTATCAGTCTCAATAATAATAACAATAATAGTAACAAGAACAATAGCAATAACAGCAAAACAACAACCACCATAATACTTTTGCATCAGTATCTAAATCTCTGAGCTTTCTGTGGTGGAGTAGTGAGGAATCAATTATTTCCAGCCCATTTACCTCCATTTACCTCCTAGGAAACATCTTGTTAAATCATTAAGAGAGGTGCATTTGAATAAGATAGGTATATGACAGGGATCTGACCCCCTTAGCTTCAGCCTTCTGGAATCAGGAGTGGTATGCTAATAGTTTTATCCCTCCCAGGTAACACCTCCCCCCTCATTCAGTACTTCATTGCACTCCAGGACCATCCAGTCAGGAAACATAGTGACTGATTTCCAGCTATAGCTAGCACTGTTCCATCACCCTAAGCACATTTGCTTGGAGCAGCCATAATTTGACACTGAGTGTTTAAACTGGAGCCCTAAATAATCTCAAAGGCAAACACTGAACTGCAAAGCTGATACAATGTTAATGAGGATTTGCCTTAAAGGCAGTGTCAGATGGTACCAAAAGTCACGTGTAAAAAATACAAAGCCAGTTTTCCTTATGCTCACAGTAGATGTCAAAAACTTTAGAAGTGTTGAAGAATATTCTTGTCATAGAGTTTACATTCTTTGCTCTACCTTAATATAACCACATTTACTTGTATTACCTTAACCCAGACCAATACACTACATATAATACATCCTTTCCTGAAAAACAATCGACAAACTGTCAAATCAACATTAAGGCAGTCTGGAAAATAACTTAATTAAGAGGCATGTGGTGCTTAACATGTAACTGAGACACCATTCTCTGAACTGATACATAAACCAAGCCAAATTACTGAAAAAAGATGTAGCCAGAGCAATAGAAATTAAATTAATAAAGATGAAAGGAGAAGACTTCTGATAACCAAACAATTCTATTTGTATTTAAAAAGTATATTACTAAGATTCTAATGATTCCTTTTTTAGGGAAAAGTAAATCTGCCCTCTCTACAACCATATTTTTCTGTGCCAAAATTCTACTTTTTGATTCCAGTATCTTCCTTCTGAGTGTTTAGACAAAGTTGTTCTGTTTAGTGAAAAAAGTAAGTTTTGAAATCCTGTTAACTCTGCAGAGCGAATTCAGGTCTGGAAGAGGGAGCCTAAGCACTCTGTTGTGGCTCATACTTACTGTCAGAATTGTTAATAGTGATCCAACTGCAGAATCTTAGAGACAAAATGTTCACTTTCACTGCACCTCTAATGAACCTATAGTTAAGGTTGCGCTAAATTTATAGCTGTCATGGAAATCCTGAAACTGAATATTTACACACAGAGTCAGAGGTGACCCCTGGGCCTCACTCTGGCTGCTTCATACATCTCCAGTAGTTTAAAACAGATGCAATGACAGTGGATATAAGACCCAGGTGGTCCCTTGGCCTCTGCCCTCTGCTGATGTAGAACTGCTGAGATATGTGCTACAGCACCTCTTATCCCACCTCCCCACTTGATCTGTTCCCTTCCTTCCCCATCTATAGCTAGGGATATTGCCAGGGGGAAAGAAGGTAGACTCAAAGTATCACTATACCCTGGGAATTCTTGGCTGCTAGAACAGCCCATGGAGGCATATACAGCCCATAAATGTAGTGAAGTTCAAGAGTAATTTAATTCAGCAAACAGCAGCAAACCAAGCATACTACTTTTACAAACAAATCACTTCTAGTATTTACTTATTTACTAGTTCTACTGGCAAATACATTTTACAGAGCTTTCCATAATAAAAAAGTATTTGTTGATTAAAACAACAGGGTCCTATAGAAAAGAATAGGGTGCAATAGCAGATGGAACCATTCAACAGAATGGTATAGCAGAGACACTGAGTTCTATAAAATATCCTATGACTGTCCCATGGGGCTTGGAGCATTAGGGTTGAGTCAGGATTGCTGTCAACCTTATCAAGCTACTTAGTGCCCTGCACCTTTCCTAATTTAGCAGTGAGTGAGTCTTACAAATACATTTGTCAGTGTCTCATATTTGTTCCTGTGCATCCATCTCACTGAAGCATTCAAAATCAGTCTCATTTGAAACATATGATACTAGCCATTTTGAACCTAGAAGCTTGCTAGATACACAAGAAGAAAGAGGTGATAATTTTAGGATGAAAATTTGTTTGCTTCCTATTTAAAAAAGGGTTTTGTCCAAGCTGACCAAAAAGCTGTATGCCAGACAGAGACAGCTATGGATTTTTTGCTGTTTTACTGAGGCTTTTTCCAACAGTACGAAACATTCTCTATAATAGCCAGGTCTTCTACCTTATTTCCAGAAACAAAATCAAAGTATGATCCTCACCAAAAAAGTTTCAGGACAGAAAATCCTTTCAAAGATGACATTCCTATTTTAACCTAATTCTTGCCTTTTGTTTTATGGTAAAAGTTAATACATCTTGTAAAGGAAAATTATTTTACTGACAAGCCTCAATACAAAGTGTGATTTTAAACTAAAACCTGAAATATTCCATCATGAACAAGCATCAGTTTTATTCATTTTCATCTGGCCCAACAGACTTAAAATTGGTTTCACTGAGCATCTATACATGCACTCCAGAGTGGAGGGGGGAGGGGTGCACTTTAATTGGAGTGGCTTTCTAAAGCACCTGCACTGTCATGTGTATACAGCATCCCATGCTTCAAAATGGTGATGGAGGCACTTTAGGTAAAGCTTGTTCAATGAGCTTTAGTTAAAGTGCCCCGCTGCCATTTTGAAATGCAGGGATACTGAATACACATGATGCAGAGACAGCTGCAGCACACTAATTATCACACTCCAGCAGGCTTGCAGCAGACTCAGTTAATCAAGTCTGCTCCAGCATGCGCTAATTAGCATGCATTGGAGCAGAGCTCCGTGACATGTATAGGTGCATTCAGAACAGCATTAGGTCCTGTTACTTCATACATCTTTAAAGTTCATTACCTAGATTATATGAGGAGGCAAGGAATGTGGCAGTTACTGAGAAGAAAAAGTGCTGATATCCTCCTAATAGGCCTATCTGCACTTGGGTCAAGGTTTATTATTATTTATACTAACACAAAGCCAAAGTAAATCAAGTGGAATTTGAAAGTGTTTAGATATACTAATATGACTGAAACCCAGTCATTTATACAGCCAAGAAGCTGCTGCTATCCTTATTCAGTCACATCAGCAGAGCAAGCAGTGCTTTGGAAAAGGGCTGGTATCTCTTCAGTGGCACATCTGCTAGGTGGAAATGGCATTCATTTGAATACCTCTGCCAGTGGATGACATGCCAAATCCAGCATACAAAAAGGATGTGCTTGATGTTACTCATTCACTCTCTGCCAGTTAACATGTTTATCCTTCTAGGAAATACTTTGATCCGCACTGGCACTTGAAATACAGCAACCGATGTTAGTAGACTGAAAACGAACAAACAAGTCCATGTATGAATCGCCAAATGGAACAACAAAATGCAGGATGCATGTTACAAAGTGTTGCTTAGCAACTGGAATAGGCCATGCACTCCATTTTATTATTTCAGTTTAAAAAAGAAAATAAATGGTCTGATAGTTATTTGAAATAATGGAGTACTAGAATAGACTACAGCTCTGGAAAAATCTCTTTGTAAGGAGTATCTGTCATGGAAAAAAACACAGAGCTCTGAACTCAAGATTCAACAGGTAAATGAAGGGGTAACTGCCTTCAAATATTCTGCCTTAAAATATGTGTAGTAGCAGTTTAAGTTCAGGGAGTATATTCTGCTGTTGAACTAGGATCTAAAACAACTGTTTATTTTTAGCTTTCATCTGAGGCTCTCAGCCTTCTTTATGAAGATGACTTACCCCATTCTCCAGGCGGGAATGGATCATACAGCCGGGTCATGTGACCTACCCTAGTAAGTGCAGAACTGGGACAATGAACAATGGCATTCTCCACCCAAGTCCTCTACAGTAACTACTGATCTATTTGGCTTCCCCCCTCCTGTACAGCTTGCCACAAGTTTAGCAGTTAGCTCGTCTTTAATATATGCCAATACAAGTTATATTTAGCTCTCTCATATTTCCACACAACCCTAGCAAAGCACTGTGCACAAGTAATTAAGCTGTGGGAAGCAAATATTCCCTTAATTTTACAGTTGAGTAAACTGAGGCACAGAGCATCTAATATTAGGATCATCACTCAATCAATATTAGGAAATCATTTCAATGATTTGCCTAAGATGCAGAATGAGCCAGTGGCAGATTTAAGATCAAAACCTAGGACTTCTGACTCCTCTCTCTTTGTAAATTGTCTGATTTTAATTGTAAAAGCACAGAAAGTGAGTATAAATATTTTCCATAATTCTAGGACTGTGAATCAAAAAGTGTGAGATTTATAAGTGCTACTCCAGTTCTGATTATTCCCTACCTGCATTTATTACAAGACCTTTCATACCTTGCCCGGCTAAGGCAATGGGGATTATGCAAGTGTACTGACAGCCTATTTTGTTCTCAGACCTCTGCAACAGCTTTATTCAGTAGGGTGAGCTAAGGACAAAGCATCTGCCTTTAGTTACCAGCTTTTGTCAGTAGATGTCAGACTCTTAATCTATGGTAATATTCAAGTTTCTGCCAACAGCTTTCTGTGCAATATAGCAGACTGCTGGTGAAAGTGATATTTCCCATAATTGCATTGTTTGCTTGCAGCAGAACCTGAGATCCAGATCAAGTTCAACAAGATCCATGTCATTTTAGTTAGCACTGGTTTTCAAGCACACCCCATCAGTGAACAGAAAGCCCTCTGAATCCCTGACCAGACTTTCAGGGCCAGATAACTGACTGTTTCGGTTTCTTTCAAGTTGTATCATAGTAGAGACACAAAGTATCTAGGATGCTGGACAGATTTAAAAGTGGGAAGAAACGGTTCCAGCACACTGGCTTTAAAAAGAAGAACAAAGTAAGTGAGGATCAGAGAGAGCAAGGTGATTGCTCTGACACTAAGACAATTAATCACTGCCAGATGTTAAGGGTCACACAGCACTGCATGCTGGGAAGAGCAGCAGGGGTTCTTGGACAGGGAATAGAGGAAAAAAATAACCTGTCATGTCAGTGAACTAGTAAGGGGTTTAGGGTTCCTGTCATTTAACTATTAGTGCACTCTTAATAATAAAATTTCAATGCATGGGGGGAGTTTTGCAGAAAAAAGGGAGTGACAACTTAATAATCTACATCTGTCAAAAGCACTAAAAATACCATCCAAATTCAATGTTCTTACTTTTGTAATGAACACCCCAGGGTTCCTGTTTGATTAATAGATCACTTGTTGACTGACAAGGACAAATGTGTGCATGGTATGTGCATAGTGCTACGCATAAATAATTTAAATTGTAGCATTGCTGGAGCTCAGGTTGCACTGGTGTTTCCATTATAAATCCCATTTTCCAGAGGTTCCTAATGTGGCCTTAAAAGAAAACACCACTATTTTGGAGTCTGAAGTTGTGCACTCAAAACATATTTTTTTATTTGAAAAAAGAATAAAACAAAAGAACTTCTGGAACTTGAAGGGGTTTTTTGTTGTAGCGATGACGGGTTTTTGCTGCTGTTGCTTGTTTTATTTTGTTTTTCAGTTTTGCTACACTACAGGAAGAGCAAACTATTCAGCATTTAACAACATGAACAATTCTGAATTCATATTGTCATTCCCCCATTAACATTAATGCTAACTAAGTAATACATGAGCAAAACAGATAAAAAGAACACTCTTGGATGACTTCTGGCTTAAACTTTAGAAAATATTTTCAAATGGAAGTCTGAACTGTTTTTAATTACAGTTTTTCTGCATCAATCTGGGGAATAGTTTTTTTAAAGTTATTTTGTCTTTAAATTGAGAACTTTTCACTCAAAAATATTCACTGTGCTGAAATTTCCTGCTGACATTGATACCATTTTCTGTTCTTAAGGAAAAGTGTCAGTGTTTGAATTCTGTAGTAATTTTCTCCAAAATTTGCTACATTTTCTATATTTCTGGAACTTATACTGCCCTGTATGTTTTATGTATATACTTGGAATTATGGGAGAGGGAGGACTTATGCAAAACATTCAATTTTGATATTTTGAACTGTATTTTCAAAGTAAATGTAATGTTACGCTTTCTTTTGTGCTTCCAATTCAGAGTTTGTAACTACCCCAATTACTCATGGGATTCATGAATTGGGTTATCGCTGGCTTTTCTTCAGATTTAGAAGAATAGATACAATACAGATTTTGCACATTTAAACACTCGTTTTTTTGTGTGTAAATGTGGAATACAAAGACATTTTGTAGAGTCAGAGTTTTTTGGGTGGGAGGGTTGGGGTTTAATTTTGGGGTGGGGTTAAACTTGATTCTTTAAATTGCTACAAATGGGACACAAAAAGACTACAACATTTTATCTAAGAGAAAAGTATAACAATACAATAGAAGGAATAACTTTACCACTGGATGAAATCATTCTATTGGCTCTGGATGCTTCTAAAGGTGTCCATATTTTCACTTCCTCCACCTGCCAGCCCTCCCAGTTACACACACACACACACACACACACACACACACAGGCTCTCATGGAATAAATGAATCTGTAGTTTGAATAGTGGTGGCATTTTGAGTCCCAAAGCCTAAGAAGTGCTGCTAAACATTCAGCTTCTGATGAATATAAGGACCTGGTTACATGATAACTTTAAGTGGCTTCTGGATCTCTTAACTCCTGGACTTAAGTAGCTTAAAATACTCTTTATTCATCTTAACATTACCCCACTCCAGGGCAGGAATATCTTGAATCTGCCTAATTTTGTTCCTGTTTTATTAACTTGTGACCACTCGCCTCAGCTTTTCCACCCAAGTTGAAGTCCTCCAGCATCTCAGGAGGCAGTGGGCCCACTGTGCCTCCCTCTCTTGATCCAACTGGCTCCACTCCCCAAAACCAGCTGGGTCTGAACCAGAGGAAGAAGTGGAGATGGAACTGCATCACTCAGACCCGGCTCTGCCCAGCCAGCCGGGTCCAAGTAACACAGTTCCCTCACTCCCCAGCTTGGACCCAGCTGGCTCTGGTCCCAGTGAGGAGTAGAGCTGGGTTTGAGCATTGCAGATCCCTCCCCCACTGAGACAGAACTGCCTCTGTTCCTGACGGGTAGTGGAGCTGGGTCCATGTAGTGGAGCTACATGGTTTCCCTCCTACTGGGACCCAGCTGATTATGCTCCTTGTGAGTGCAGAACCAGGAAAAGAGCTAGTCAGGGTGGTGGTGGGAGGCACCATGGCTTCCAGAAGCTGGGGCTGCAGCACTAGCTCTTCCTGGAGGGAGCAGGGAGCCTGTCTTTCCCCTAGTTCCTTGTCCTGCTCTACGTCTAGCAGGAAGATCCTGACAATAGGCCTTATTACACAACAACTTTAGATGGCTTCTGGAACTCTTAACCCCTGGACTGGCTTCATGTTAACACCTTTTAAGTAGTGTGGCAGAGCACCTTTAAGAGCTGAGAGGAGACAGACTAGCCCTGATGAGGCAGTCACATGACTGCAGATGGAGGAGGGGGCAGAACAGCCTCCATTTTAACTCAGGCCCTCAGGGCTGAGCCAGCAGTCTGCTGCTGACAGCTGGAGGAAGATCACCCAGCTGAGCTGATGCTCATGGAACATCCTTGGAGGCCAGGGGAGGAGCTATGGGGATGGCACCTAGTCCTGGGGCATGATGTAAAACTACACCCTGCTTGGGGAGGGATGGTCTAGTGGGACCTCCCGTGGCAGGGTAGTTCCCCAGAAATGACAGACCAATTGCCTCCCCAGTAAAAGGTAGGTAGGGGTACTTTATAACCCCAGGCCAACATCCTGGTGGATTACCCAGATCTAGGGACAGCCGTGTGGGCCAGGCATATCTATGGACACTGGAGCCCCACGGGGTGTAAGACCTTGGAGGCCTCAGCAAGGAGGGCAGAGAGATACAGCGGCCCCAGTGTAGGGGTAGAAGTCTGTGTGGTGGCCCACACAGAGTAGGGTGCACTACTGTGGTCTGAAAAGCTGCAATGGGGGTGTAGAGTAGGGTTGAAAAGACAATCTGAAGGGCGGCACCAGAGGCATGTTGGCTAGGGCTATAGAAGCAGCCTGAAGGGCAGCTTATGGGCCAACCCCATAAGAAGGTGAACTTGTGAAGTGGCCCAGGCTAGTGGCTGAGTTCAGCCCAGTGTGAGGCATAAGACTGGCAGACATGTAGAGTAGGGTCTGTGTCAGGGTATCCCTAAGGATGCATGTGGTCTGGCCGGACAGTGAGTAGGAAAGCCTGAAGAGTCACATATAGTCGTGGAGTAGAGCAGGTTGAGAGTGGCCCTGTGAGAGAGGGTGGTATGAAAGAGACCCTGTGAAGAGCACAGTGTTTGAGCTGAATGTTAGAGGCCATACAAGGGGCAGAGTTTGGCCCAGCCTTGGGTTGGTGCTATAACCAACTTATGTTGCCATTGTGAGGCATGGTATATGGAAGGTCAGGGCCATGTACAATGCCCTAATCACCAGGGTACTAAAATGGGCAGCCTTCCATATTTTACACTAGTTTATTCATCAAGTCATGGCAGGAGAGACTGGGCAGACTGCCCCTAGACAGGTGGGTGGGCCAAAAATAAGACTCTGTCCTGAGATGGATCCCTGTCACAAGTAGATTAAAGCATTTGTTATTCAGCTTAACGTTACAACATTCCAGGGAAGGATAATCTCTAATCTGCCTAATTTTGCCCCTCTTCTATTAACTTGTGGCCACTCTCAACAGCTTGTCTGCCCAAGTTGAAGTCCTCCAGCATCCCAGGAAGCAGTGGGCCCTCCTGAGTCACAATTCTCTCTTCCTTGCATGTTCCCTTTCCTACAGCTTTTCACAGGCAGTTAAAAATCACTATATTAAGAACAGTCTGCAGGTTCAGCAACATACTTTTGCTGCAGGAGAAGGGATAAAGCAAAGAACAACCAGAAGCTACTCATAGCAACAAGCAACTTGAGAAGAAGCTACAGGAAATAGCACCTTCTTATATGCAAGTGTCAGTCCTGTATATCTATCTGTACAGCAAGGACTGTGTCTGTTTCAGTAGGAATCCTCTTGGGAGCTACCTACACCGATAGGATTGATATTAATATAAACATTCCCAATGTATCAGGTTAAGAGCCCATTCACTTATGCCATCTCCAAAATATATTAATGGGTTTCTGTATACAAGCCTTCTTGTCCCACACCTCAGGGTCAGGATCACAGTTCATTTCCTTATATTTCCTGCCACACCTTGATGGAAAAAGAAAAAGGAAGCTGATTGTTGGTACCAGTGATAAAGATCATAGCCCCCTCTCACAGATAGCTCCTCTTCACAGGGCTCCACCTGCCCTACACCCTGCACTTGCTACCCCATGCAGCGAGTCTAAGATCTTCCTTGTTGCCCCTGCTCCAGGTGATTGGCCTGAGGCAAGTCCTGGCCTCCTGGCTTCATGCCCACCTAGGCTTCACATCTCTTCCTTCTGTCACTATTCCTGATAAACCACTGGGGTGTGATCCCTCTGGTCAGAACTCTTCTCTCTTTCCCTAATGGCCCTAGGAAAGTCCTTTATAGGGATTGTCAAATTAGATCCCACAGACAGACTTACCTGGAATCAGATGTCTGGAACCCAGTTCTAGCAATCAAAGTCTCTTATGTCAGTTGTACTCCACCAGTTAGTCAGAATCTCAAATCCAATGCCTCTTCAGCCCAATATACTGCTCCAGTGGGCTTTAGTCACCAATCCATATAGCACAGCAGTCCCAATTTTGCCAATGACTGCCCTTTTGTGCTGTCTCTCTCTCTCTCTTTCTCCACACAGATATGCACCACTCCTGACTAGGAGGTGGTGCTCTCGGTTCCCTCTCCGGAGCAGTGGGTCTTTGCCCTTTTTCTTTTGACTTAACCTACTCCCATGAGGTCCAATCATCTTTGGCTTCCTCTTCCACCTGACTCCTCACCTCCAGGGATTCATCAGTCCTGGAGCTTCCAGAACTTCTAGGTTTATTTCCAGCCACCTGATGCGACTGCCAGGCACAGCCATAAAGCCTCCTAAGCAAGGAGCAGATTTACTTGGTTTCTGGGTCCCCTCGCTTGTCTCTGGAAAAGGACTAGTTCTCCTCCACTCTATGGCAAGTCTCCCTGCAGGGGAGGAATGGAGTTTTGGTGTGGATCTCTGCCCTGAAAAGTGGCAAGCCCAGCTGTAACAGGGGCCGGGGATCGGCCCCCTGTTACACTGTCATATAGTTGTATTACCACTGATTAAATATAAATTTGCACAATGTCTAGTGCTATAATTAACACAAGGTATCATCCTGGAACTTGGGGCATCTTTACATATGGTCCAGGGTGGGGACGTTTTAATTAGAGTGGCTCTCAGGAGCCACTCTAATTAAAGTGCCTGCAGCGTCCTGTGTATCCCATGCCAGGGGATACTAAATACACAAGATGCTGCTCAAAATGGCAGCAGGACAAGCTTTAGTTGTCAAAATGGCAGTGGGATGAGCTCCACCTTTTCAGTGAGCTTTAGTTAAAGCACCCCGACCATGATTTTAAAGTGCAGGAACACTGAATACACGTGATGATGATGATGCTGGAGCATGCTAATTAGCACGCTCCAGCAGACTAAATTAAGCAAGTCTGCTCTGACACATGCTAATTCGGATGCATCAGAGCAGGTATTGGGCATGTGTGTAGGTGCCCCTGGATTCCAGGTTCATTGTCACAGTTTAGCCTGCTCCTTTCTCTTGTTGTTGCAGTTCTCTGATACCAAAAAATACAAAGGAAGATGTTGCAGTGGCTTTGTAATGTTTGTGTTTCCAGGTGGGCCAGGACAGTCTGTCACTGTGCTTTGAGGGTGCTGTTGAAGTTTGATGTACTTTGATGCTGCCTGAAGCACTATGGCATTGACTGGGAAAAAAAAAGGAATGCTGGTTACAAGGCACCTTCCACCTCTACAGCAGTTTCTTTGCACCATACAACTATGTCGTGCAATTACATAAAAAAAAATAACTGCAGCAATGCATGTCAGACACTCTCATAGCTCTGTGCTACCACACCCCCTCCACAAATATATGTCCCTCTTAACTAGCGCCTAGATTTTACCAGTATCTAGAAAAGCAAGATGAACTCCAGGCGACTAAATGGACACTGTAACACATTGCTAGGGTTCTACATGCTGCTCCAATGCATATCATACCTATCTGTATGTATGTCGCAGGTTGCATTTTCAAAAGTGCAAATAGAAACATACATTATTGCAAGAATAATTATAAGCTCTATGCAGAAGTCCCAGGGATGGGCCTAGATTTACCATGATAAGCTAACCTTTTAAAATTACAAGTTATTTTGTCAAATCTGGGATGAGTATCTGCACATCTTATACTTTAGTTTGTTTACCTAACTGGCCATATTGTTTCTCACTTCTCTGGATTTGCCTGTTCAGTTGTACAATTCCATTTTACATGCATTATTCCACAAGCAATTATTTAAAAAAGCCAACATGAAAAAGCAACAGCAGCTGCGAAATCCCAGCTGCAGGGTTTCATGGAGCACCCCTGTATCTGAAAGCCCCATCAGCTGAATGGAGCTCTCCCTGCATCAGCAATAAGGTGTGAAGGGATAAGGTATGAAGGTGGAATTATTCACCCTCATGGCCCACCTCTGTGGCTGCACCACTACTGTAGAGCAAGCTCCTTTTCAGACTTTTCTGAATAAGATGCACTTCCCCAATCTGTGAAGGGATTTAATGCACAATCCCACAGTCATGCCTCCTGCCATCTGTAGCTTTCCCACTTGTATAGAGGAGCCCTTAGTAAGTACTAATAACAAAAGGAAATTGTTGGCAATAACATGACAATAAGAACAGATTGAATGACATGGCAACTGCAAGTCTTCATGACAGAATCACCAACATAACAAAGATAACTATTCAGAGCCTAAAACTGAAGTAAATAATTAAAGATCTATTGACCAACACATGTAAAAAAAAAACCCACAGATTTGACAAGCTAATTCATAATTCGAATAAGTTAGCAGAACAAAGTAAATGTAGGTTCACCCTTGGGATTAACCTCAACCAGCTAGCATGAACAACTACAAAGTAACATAATGTAACATATATTAAGATTCTATATATGACCTAAAATTGTTATTACCAACCCCTACTTTTACATTTCAAAATGCTTTAAAGGACACTGAGCATTGCCTTCTGAGAGGTCCTAAATTATGTTATTTCACTAGTAGAAGCATTTATTGTCATTGCTGACTGTTTGCTTGCAGGCCATTTCCTTGGGGAACTATAATTATCATAACTCAGTTAACAAATGCATTAGCAAGTTGTTTACTTTAAGAACAGTTAAGTAACCTAATAGGGTCTTGGACTGAGTGAGATGACTTACATACTTCAGTATAGTATTGCTCCATGCACTGTAGATAATAGGATAAGCTTCGGAAACATCAGTGGAATTTCAGTCTCCAATTTGAATTAGAAGTATGTGGTTTATAGGATCGGCTTAAAATAATCCAGGTAGCCAGTTTTCCTGACGGTTTCAACTGAATTGGACACATGTAAAAAATTAGCCTAGTTTAAAGAGCTATCCAAACCCTGAAAAGAGATGGAAACCTCTCTCAGTGTTTCTCATTAAACAAGTGTTCTAAATAATTTGATGGCAAAATGGGCCTGTATGCAACATGCACCAGACTGCAAACATTTGGGTTACATGGTTTTAGCACAGTCTGTATTAGAAGTTTATTTACCTACCATATAAACAGTGCACTATTTAAAGTTTGGATTTCTCTTTGCTCAGGAAAAGCAAGGTATGTTCTAGGTGAGCCCTGGCAGGTTAATGCTGTGGTATTGCTGCATGTGACAGGTTACCTAGCACTTTCAGCACTTTCTTTGTAGTGCTTCCTTAGCCTTTTTATAGGTTTCACATTCAAAGGAAAAACTAAGAATGCAGCATTTTGTGATCCTATTCACTTTGGTTACAGTCACTTATTGCTTGTTGAAATGCAAATGCAAAAAAGTACCGTAATAGAATTATTAACATTCATTACAGTTAAACTACTTTATTTACCTGAATCCAAGATAACCCTTAATTTAAGATGACCTCCTAATAATTAGATTCTAGTCATGGGGCATTTGTTTCCCCCTCTCCCATGCTCCCCTGGCTATGTGCCCAGAAATAAGCCCATTTTGGCCCAGGCAGACAGCATCTCAGCTCTGGCTTCAATCTGGAGTCTGGGGCCTGCCCAGTCCTGGGGTGTACTCAAAATCAAAGAGCCTTTTTTTCCCCTATTTGCTGACTGTGGGGGGAAGGACAAGGGAACCTCATCTTGGATTTGAGTAAATACAGTATTGCTTAAATGAAATAGGTTTTTGTGCCCAGCTGTACTTAATCTCTTTAGACATGTGCACCACAGGTTAATGACTAATATTGTTCTTTGGAGAATATGGAGAGATTTACATTTGCAGCAGAGTTTATCTTCTATATTTTGTTTGGACTAATTAACATCCCTAGAACTTTCAGAAGGGTCTTAGGAAGAAGAATTCACAGTTGGTTCAAATTGGAGTAGTTCCACTGACATCAACATAGTCCTGGGATAATTGGCATCAACATAGTCCTTAGATAAAGTCTTACCACAACTAACAAGATAATCCAAGAAGGAGGCATTAAAGCTTCAAATACAGTTTGTCTGTAGTATGAGCTGATGTGCTGATTCCTCTCATGCTTTTCATGCTGTCTTGCATTCAAGGAGTCCAGAATTAAGTTATTATCTCTTGAGCTCATAGAGGCAAGTCCATTATCTAAGCTTGCCCTGTTAATACTTTATTCCCAAAAAGCAGCAGAACTCAGAGAAACAGTGAGATATTCTATCCTCGTTAGCAGTAAGCCGGGAACGTTTCATGAAAAGATTCTTTATCCAAATGGTAGTTTTTTGTACTGATACTCTAATGACTTCCATATAAACATATCCTTAATCCTACACTTTTTCCAGTCAGTTCCCTGCATAAACCTGAGATCCCACATATAGAACGCCTATACAGTTGGTCCAATAAAATATATCATAAGGAAAAAAAACCCTGCCTTTCATATATTTCCTGGACCATCGTGGCTAAAACAACACTTCAACTTCATTACTTTTTAACATGTAGCATTACTTTTTACCATCTATTTTACCATCAAGATAGATACTTCAAACCAAATGCATCCTACCATTCAGTGAAGGGGTGTCCACAAAGAGGAGGAGAGAAAACATACTTCTTTCTGCTACATATGAAATGAAGTGATGGTTTATCTGTGGACAGTAATCTTATTGTGGACTGTCCTTATTGTCTTACTGTGGACTGCCCCTTGGCTCAGTCCCAGACTACAACTGCTTCATGATTACCAAGACTACCTCCTACTTAACATATCACCAAGCAGGCTCTCTCAGTCTTCTGGCAAGTACCACCCAGCAACTTCCCTATTTCTGCTCACCCAAGCAATGCTTATTTTCAGACCTCACCTCCCAGTGTTGCCAACTCGTACAATATTACTACAAGTCTCACAATGCTTCTTATTTTCTTAAGTTTCCAGCTCCTGCAGTTACCTCCCCTCACAGAGCCAAGAGCCTTCCTTCTGCGATCTTTCCCAACTCCACCTGTCACCCCACAGCTAACCTCAAAGTCCCAGGTACTGCCTACATGTCCCATCGTCCTCCTTCCTGGCATGCTATAGAGATACACAGGCTAATTCCAAAACGGAAACAGCATCAGTACATCTACACCTCCATACCTCCCCAGGCCACATTTTCTCAAACGATTACTGCGTGGCAACAAAGGTACCTCATATGACATATAAGTGACATAATGTTACTGAGTAAGAATCAAATGGTTTAATAGTTTCCTCAGAGATTAAACTAATTACCTGCTTATAAGAAAAATACCAAGTGAACAGACAACAGGATCTGGTGAATGGTACACAACAGACTAAGAGCCCTTAGAAAATTTAGGAAACCTTTATCATGGGCTTCTCATTATCCCCATTTTTTAGCCTTACTCCCTCAACTAAAGCAACTGCAGCCATTTCTTCAGCCATTTCTTTCAGTTTAATAGGATGTTACTTTCTGGTTTGGTCACACAGGATTAGGAAAAAGGGCCTCCTGGTTCTTCCCACTCTGTTTCTGTTCCCCTATGTTTTCAAATTTCTTGTGAATTTAGAGTTTCCCATTTCTAAACTCTCTGGCTTGCAATACATGATGTGAGTTTAACACATCTTATTATTTTAGTTTCTCACTGAAAAGACTTTTCTCTCTAAAATGTTTTGGGTCGGTTTCTGCTGCGTCCATGGGAAGGAAATGTTAAGTCTTGATGCATTAAGTGCTGAGTGTCCTTATCACAGTGGGATCAGGATCAGACTTGTTATGCTTTTCCCTCATCACTGCTGCTAGAATCAGAGGATGCAATCCCAGTCCCAATGAAGCCAATGAGAGTCTCAAAGGACTGCGAAAGAGGAATAATTTAAGAGACGATAGAAGGAAAAGCAAAAGTATCAAGGGACCTTCAGCAATGCAAGTAATAATATGCCCCAGTGCAGATACTTAACAATACCATCTTTAATTATATGATCAACTACTGTTTTTTCAACAGGATCCATACCTCATACAGTGGATGGGACTTCAGAGAATAACTCAGCTTGAATGGTGAAGGAAGCTGTTGTTCATAGGGACCTTACCCCACTTGTTGCAGAAGCTGGAAAGCATGAAGAGAATAAAGCAGGAACTACAGGAAGAGAAAGAACAGTGATTAAGGCATGATTAAGGCAGTTCGGCAATTCCCTGTTGAAGTGGATTCTATCCACGTCTCTGCCATAGAGGACCTGTGTGACGACGAACAAGTTTCATTCTCTCTCTTAGGGTTCCATATTTGAGTTCCAGTCTCCCCCCAGTGTCGTTCCCAATGCCAATCTCTTCAAGTTCTCCATCCTGTTATAGGCCTCTTACTCTTCCATCTTAGCTTCAAGGTTTAATCTCCTGCTCCCTTTCTCTCCACAGCTCTCAGACCTACTTTCCTTGGTCAGACACCATCAGTTTCTCCTCTCCACACCAGATTCCTTGTCCCACCACACATAACCCAGGTCTGCTTCTTGTCCCCTTTGCATTCAACACAGGCAGCCCCCTCTTCAGTATTGCCCAGGAGCCAGGAAAGCGAGTTATTGAGAGTGCTGGAGAAGCAGTCTTCGGGATCACACTTCCAGTGGCTGGGAACTGTAAGTGCAAGAGAAAGCCTCTGCAGCACTAAGCGGAAGTATACTTAATTGCTCAGTGAAGGAAGGAGCAGTGAAGGGCTGGAACATTTTGAATGAAAAATGAGTCTGCAGAAAATTTAGTTATCAAACTTTACAAAGTCTCTACTGAGCATCCACAAACTGAGATTAGATTTATTTTTCTGAATACATTGGCCAACTTTAGGCAGCAACTTGCATATTCCTGACACAAAGGCCACCATTCTGCCAAATGTCATGCCTCGCCTTCAAAAAGTGGAGGTGCTAGAGCTTCTCAGCAAAACAGGTGCTGGACTTTTATCAATATGTGCAACACATTTTCTCTGATCTCATCCACTGAAATGGCTGGATTACTGTAATGAATTTTTAAAATTACATATCGGTCTTTGTATAAAATTGATGTGAGATTTGTAGATGAAAAAGCAGTAGGAGAGTGCATCAACAATCATGTTTATCAAATGGAGTAATTCAAGCACAGAGAAGTGGAATGTGCTGAGTAGGATAACGGTGTATTGTGGATTAGCACTGGCTGTAGAACCAAAAGATCTAGCATTCGCTTTCAAACTGAAGGTTTTCCTATCATTCAGCATGAAGGTAAGCCATGCTGCACATAGACGCTTGGATATATTATCTAGGTATAAACATGCACATTTTGTAGGGTGTGGATTAAATGAGACAGGTTCCACAGGATACCTGCTTCCAGTCAATAGGCACTTTACAAAATCTTCCAAGGAATCTGAGAAAGGTTGTTCTGGTGGTGTCCAGTCAAACCGAACCAAACAAATAAACACATTTTGTCTTTAAAAACAAATAAACCTGCAAAAAAAATCTTGGAAATGGCATATTAAATAGGTACAACTGTCAAAATATTTTAAAACTTGAAATATAAATGATGTTTCACATTAAAAAAGCAGAACACCTCTTCAAAGTTTATGTTTTTTCTCATTTTCTTTTGACCAGGGCTAAAAAAAGGATAAGCTTTAGTTAAAGCGCCACCACCATTTTAAAGTGCAGGGGTACTGAATACATATAAGTATGAACCTACCAAATTCGCTGTGGAAGTGGGCTACGCAGCAGGTCCTTTAATCTTGCAGGTTCCCCTGTGCACTCCCCCCTCCCCCTCCCATTGCTGGAAAGATCCACCCTACTCCTCTCAAGGAAAACTCAGGAACCTATACATGGCAAGCCTTTCATCTTAAATAAGCAAACCTTTAACCTTTGAAAAAGAAAGAATGAAAAAAGATTGAAGAAATAAGATGCTGACAATATTGTCATAAACATGTCATTCTAAATCAATACAAAGAAATGTACATTTCCTGCACACAATTATGATGAACAAAATTAGCCATAAAGAATTTCCAAACCTAATCAAAATATAAAATCCTTCTGAAAAAGTAGCATAATTCAGAGGTATACAGAAGTGACACACTATAATCACAAATAAACACACACTTTTTCTTCCAGATCAACTATAACCATATTTTTTACTGCATACAATGCACCCCTTTTTCCTCCAAAAATCAGCTGGAAATTGGGTAGAGCATTATAAGCAAGGAAATAAAGTAAGAGAACTTTCTGCCTCTGCTGGTACAAAAATAAGCTACAGTGATATGTTTGAGGCTCCCTAGCTGCTGACTGTGGATACTTTCTCTTTGCCCCCCTAGCAGAAATACTTCCAGAAAAGTTGCTACTCAATTACTTACTGCTACTTACCGATATTTTCAAGGAAAAATCTTTTCTTCTTCATTCTGCCTTTCAAAAACAGTTATCTTATCTGCCTTTCAAAAGCTTATCTTATTCAAGGTGTTTTGCATGTGAGAAAATAAGGTATACACTTTCCCAATTATATATACGCATGGATTTTTCAACAAATTGACAAATTGATCATTATTAATAGAATGTTATAACCTGCTTTTTCAAGCTTAACAGTAATATTTTATTAGATGTAGATACCAAAGTCAAGGTGATAAAAAAAATCTGTGGCTCAGAAATATGGATGCTGAAAAGTATCTTTATATTTGGTAACTATAATGGGCCAGCCCCAGCCATGGCTACTTTGGACTCCTTGGCAGTAAGTACAAAGTAGCTATAGAGTTACCAGGAAGGTGCAGCCAAGGATTCCTACTCAAAGGATGGCATGTCAGGTTATGGAGGGGAAGAGAGAATGTACTATGTCATTGATTCTGGTCTGGTGCAGCAGTCCCTGTGGCACCATTACAACTGGCATAGTTTAAAGCACCCCTAAGTTTGCTGCAAATTATGCAGGCAGCAATTCTTCCCCTGGCTGGCCAAGGATCAAAGGAGTGGAAAGGTGGCTGACTGCCACAGTTTCCTCCTGCTCTGCTTTCAGCTGCACTGTAGCCAAACTCAGCACAGCTGAGAACCCAGCCCTAAGTGTTATGTGTATCGTGCGAGTTGTGTACGATTTATATTGTACTTAATTTTTCATTTCCTTACTTTTAAGAGCTTGGGCTTTCTAAATAATGCAGTCCGTACATTGTCCCTTAACAAATTTACCTAGAACTTGAAATAGATTGTATCTGGAACAGGCTCCCAAAGGAGGTGGTGCTCTGTCCTACCTTGGGGGTCTTCAAGAAAAGACTGGACAAACACCTGGTTAGGGTCACATGACACTAGCACTTTTTCCTGCTATGGACAGGGGGTCAGACTCAATGATCCATTGAGGTCCCTTCTGACCCTAGCATCCATGAATCTGTGTGTCTTGCAATTGTATACAGCATTTGAAGTTTATGAACAGGGTTCTCTCTCCCTCTCCATGGGTGTATGTGTGTACATATACACGTATATGCACACATGAGAATACTGGAAAGATAAGGAAGTGAGAATCAGATAGTTTCAAATGCTACTCTTAGGATGCAGCGTAAGTAGATCAATGAGAAAGACAAAATCCTAAGCAAGCTTTTAAAGACCTTTGCCTTTAAAAATACCTTTAACCAATAAGAACTGACTGACTAGAAGTTCAAGTAATTGAGTTAGGTGCTTTCTCCACTTGGTGCAGGACAGAATCGTAACAACAGAATTTGGTACCAGCTGTAGACTGGGAGACAAGCAGAGAGAGCTAATACCAGTTTAAATGAGGTGGAACAAAGGCACAAGAAGGCAGCTATAGATATGATGCTGGCAATATTTCTTAGGCAGAAAATAAGCAAATTTTATCACAGCATAAACATAATTCAAATGTTTGATTAGAGTCAGTAGCATTGCTGACTTCAAGACTGCTAGGTGTCATCATTTTTATTTTTCAGTGAAACCCAAGAGAAGGCAGAGATTTCCTAAAGTTACTTTGTCTTTCCTTCCAAATCCACAGATCCACATTTATTTTGGAAAACACAAATGTTTAGCTTGAAATTATTTTTCTTGGGAGTACTTAGAACTGATCCTGGCCTAACATACTTCAGAGAACTGCTGCCATTGGTTTCTATGGGATCGATGGCTTTCACTTACTGTGGTCCAATGTATTATAGTCTGCAAACTGCATGCCAGGTCACAAAGACCAAAGAGACAAAGAATTCCATCCCTGCATGCAAGGAAGTGTAGAAAATATATTCTCTTCTACATTTGTTTCTGCTTATCCTTGCTGTCTTTAAAAGGCAGGTGACAGCTCTCACAGGAGATTTCTTTTTCTCTCTTCTGTTGTGACTTGATGCAGACCTCCTTTCCAGTGACAGAGAATGCTAGACTGCATAAAGCCCAGAGATCTCTACAGCAGGCAGTCCACTAATGACTCAAAGTTTGTGTAAGATATAGAATGAGACATGCAGAAAGAGACAGAGAGACGGGGGGGTTGGGGAAGAGAACAGAATTAACAGTCCATTTCATTAGCCCATTAAACAATGTTCAGGAATCCTAGTGATCAAACTCCTTTTGACAGTTATGGCTAGCGCTATTATTTCAGCCAGGCATTTGCTGATTGGACAGTCTTGATATGCGTGGCTCCATTCATAAGCCACTACAAACCACCTTTATTCAAAAAGTGTATCATGTGGAAACTGCAAGAATACTTTCAGTGATTTGTTTGAATGGCTTATATTTTTTTTTCTGCAAAATTTTTTTAAAACTTTTTACTTTTAATAGCGAGTTTCAATTTCTCTTTCTTCCTTTCAATACCAGTTGCAAAAATTCCTAAAGTCATTGCCTGACTTCCAAATCATGACACATTTAATGATTTCCATTATTGTTCCAACAATCTGATCATTTCCATTTTATCTTGTTCACTGCCAGGACATCACTACAACATCTGTGCTTCTAAATTTTAGTGATGTCCCATTGCTTTCAAAGGAACATCATCCTGGCCACACATATCCTGTAATGCATTGTGCAAAAATGGAAATGTTATTATATTGGGTACATTTTTCTCATTCACCAGCAGCAAAAGGGTTAATTAGTTACTGTTCTTTATGTAATTCTAGGACAGTTATTCCCTCTTGCAGCTAGGTCGTGTAAGAGTCACAACCTGCCTGGCAGCCTCATGACTTTCTTCACAAGTTAACAGAATTCATTATAATTTCCAGCCACAAATAAAAGGCTTAATAAGTTCTGGGAGGTCCCAGTCATGGAAAAACTCACACACACAAGAAGAAAATCAGATATGCCAGCAACATTCAGGCTTGAGAGCAATTTATTACTCATGCAAAATCAGTTCTAGTTGGGGTTCCCATGGCTCTGGCCTTCTTTTTCTTGTGCAGAAAGCTAAGGCATCCTATTAAATATAAGTGGAATACTTAGAGGCTCTTAACCCAAGGACTGCAAGCATGTGTTCTGAGACACCACTGTCCAGTTAGCCGATCATGGACTGGCAAACAAGATTATCACTGTGCAGTTTGTTTTGTCAGATCTACTGTGTCCTTGGACAAGAATTTTTTAAGCTCTGAGAGCCATATCTTCCAGTGTTCAGTGGGACAGACTCCCAAAGAATGTGTACGCCTGGTCCATTGGTAAAAAGAGAGGTTTATTAGATATTCCTCCTTTGTGAATGAAGGCCTCAGCTGCAGGTCATTGGAGCAGATTGCTAGGGCACTTGTAGACAGTGGAAAGAATGGCTGAGCCCAGCAGTGATGAATCAAGTAATTTCACGTACACTCTGTAAGAATATTTTGCTCAAAGAATTTGAACTAGCAGGTACCAGTGGCCAGATAGCATTTGTCAGAAGGGAAAAAATGCTAGCTTAAAAACCTGCTTTCAACAGACTTATTTCACTATGCCATCAATATTCTATGTAGTAATGTGCAAGCCACCATCCCACCATATAGGAAAACAGACACTGCCATTTTATCTTTGTTTGACTCTGTCATGCCTACTATTTTGTCTTTACTCTTTATGCACTGCTCAAAAACCTCTCACTTCCTCACCCATTCTAGCTTACCACTAGCCAGGAAACCACCCCATCTTCACATTTATCCTCCATCTATATGGCCAAAACTGACAACATGATAAAACTCCCCTTGACACCAGTGGATCTGGGATGTGGGTCACACTCCACACTCACCTTACAAACCTCGTGACCCACATGCTACCTTAAGCCACAAAACTCAAGAGTGCAGCAGCTCTGAGTACTGATCAGATATACCACTACAGCACGCTTTCCCAATATGAGTCTAAAGTACCCTCATCTGCACATAAACATTTTTCCTCTTTTCATTCACTGTACTGCCAGCCACAGACCACTAGAGCACAACTTCAACCTCCATAAAGGATGGACTTCTTCAATGGCTGCTCCATATAAAGGGACTGAGGAGAACCATTATGAACATGTCACAATTTTAACTATCCCATTCGATTACATTATTCTGTCTTTGTAAACATATTTTGAAAAGTAGTTATAATGCAGACCTAGATTTACAGATTTTAAACACAGAGGGCCTATACCCATCCTCTGGTCTGAGTTTCACATTTATGGTGCATGGTATGCTAAGGTACCAAACCTAACCCCAAATTTCCTGACTTTCAAACACCTTATATGGTGAAACTGCCATATAGACACTAAAGGTGAATTTGAATTTGTCTTTGACTTCAGTCGGCCCATAATCTTTTTTTATTACCTTACAGATATTTACAACTTAAACTAAATCTCCATAAGTTACTATTAGTAATGCCCATTCCTAGAAAAAATGATGGGGCACCTCACTTAGCCAATACTAACCACTATACAAAGTCATTACAACCCTCTCTTTCAATCAAGAGCAATCAAATTATAGCAGTGCTATTTGTGGTGCTCTTGAAAAGCTGTCATCAGTATTTGGCATAGTTAAATCCCAGTCTTTTCTGTGAATGAAAATTCATTGGTTGTTCATTCTCAGAACTTTGTTTGTTTCCTTTTTTAACGTTATTTCATATGAAATTTTTCCCGTTGATGACAACAGATTGTCTATTTTAAGATGCTTTTTGTGGAATCATGACTCACAAAAAGCATGTGCCCTGTTCACCCTCCTCCCCCTGGGGACAGAGCTGACCCTCCCAAAGCAAAGCCCCTGGGGGGAAGGAGCTTCATTCCATGCCTCCTCTTCCCACCCCCTCCCCCCACAAATATACTACTGGGCAGGGATAGCACCATACACAGCTGAGCCTGCCCAGCTCCCTATGGCCAGGCTATTTAGAGTTCTGCGTGCAATAGAAAAAGATTCCTCAGGAGATGGGGTCATACCTGCACCCCCACTATATTGGCACCCAAGGTTGGTGCCTCTCTTGCCCTGTCATGTAGCAGTTATGCCACTGCTACTACCCTTCACCACTAAATTAATATTTGTGAAGCACTTAGGTGCTGTACTGATGAGCACCACAAAGCCCATGAAGACATGAATAATTGTGCCTTCAGGCTAGGGCTTAAACAGTGTCAAGTGTAGCCAAGGCCACACAAGGAACAATGAGAAAAAAAACCCAAAATAAGTGCTCCCCACTTGAGGTCTTGATCAAAAGAGCACAGACAAATGTGCCTTGTCCCAGAGAGCATTTTATAACCTGCAATCAAGCAAGTCCAAGGGAGTCTAAAGAGCAAGGAGGAGAAGTGAGCTGGAGAGGACGCAGGTGATACCATATAAAAAAGAAAAAAGGACACAGGAAAAATGAAATCCTTGCCTACGCTTTTATGGCTCTGATTCACTTTTCACATAAAAGGAATTTCCTCATGGCAAGTTTAAAACACTCCTTCAAAAATTGCACCTAGTCCTGAAGGGGCTGTTCCTTTTATATCTCTCAAAGGCTGGCTATTTTCAATTTTCCTTCATCTACCTCCATATTTTTCATGCTACCTTCTGGGTAGAAACTTGCATGCTGCAGGATTTGTCAGTCCCTACAACCACTAGATAAGCTATCTTGTCACCTGCAACAGAGAAACCTACATAGGGCTACCAAACTCTAAGTTTTCAGAATGTCTATCAGGGGAGCAAGGCAATGAGAACTACAGCCATGCTGCCATCCACAAAAATATCCTGCATGTCTCACATATCTACATATGTGATGCAGAACTCCATCTCCAAATGCCATCATCAAAAAAAAAAAACTTCAGAAAGTCATGATGTCACAGCTTTTCTAATGTCCCCTGTGCTAAAAATGCACTCAGGAGAAGAAAATGGTTAGAGAAGGATTCTCTTTAAGATCAAATAGATATGACAGGATCGGGATCTTGTGGCCTGTTATAAACTAGTCAGGGGGGATCAGCAGGCATTGGGG
>NW_017728915.1:15856414-15893010 GCF_001723895.1 Crocodylus porosus
GTTTAAGAGGAGGTTAGATGAACATCTTGCTGGGGTCATTTGACCCCAGTATTCTTTCCTGCCATGGCAGGGGGTCGGACTAGATGATCCTTCCGACCCTACAAACTATGAAACTATGAGAGTGGCCTACCTACCTGCGTATATGGTGTTCTGAAACATGAGACTTTAATCCTGAAACCTCAGGAAAGATGGGTGTCTTTAGCAGAAAAGAGAAAGGAAACTGTTGCAGAGAACAACAGCCCCTTCCTGAATACTCTCTGCTGCATTCTTTCAGATTTTGTTCCCTGCCATTTGATGGCTGATGAAGGTGAACAAAGACATAAATTTGAAGAAAAGCATCTTTCTGGCAATGAAGTCCATCCATGCAAACCCCCAAAAGGGAAAAAGAAAAAAAAAAGTTTCAACCTTTTTTCTTGTTTCAAATATTTCACATGCCACAGACTGAAGAGGCTCCCCACTTGGGCTCCCTTTTATTGCTGTTTTCAAAGGCTGACTTCTTCCATCTCCTTATTCTGTCCCTTCCCTCCCCCCTCAACTCAGCCTTCATGTTAGCTTTTTACCCTGCAACATTTGTCAAATACTGCAGCCAACAACTTGCATTTGGAAAAATATACCTTTCTGGCATCTGAGTTACACATGTGAAAGAAGAAGAGAAAGATTACAAGATGGCATCATGGAGCAGAAGAAAATAAATAAAATAAATAACTAATTAAATTATGTTTTCCTAACATTTATTTAATGCTTTGCCTGTTAATGCTGGGAAATGGTCTGTACCCATTACTTCCATTTCAGCAGCCTTCCTTATGCTGTCAGAGTGAAATATATTCCCATTCAGTACACCATTTCAGCCTTAATTGAGAAGAGAAGTAGGATTTCAGTAGTAGCAGCACCTTCTGCAGGGCCTGAACCCAGATGAATTTCATTCTCAATTTTGCTATTTCTACGAGGCACACTTCGCTGGAACAAGATTGTGTGTATATATGTATTAGATGATTCTATGTAATAGAATCATAGAAAATTAGGACTGAAAGGGACCTCAGGAGATCACTTAGTCCAACCCCCTACTCAAAGCAGAACCAGCCCCGACCAGATCATTTCAGCCAGGGCTTTGTTGAGCTGGGCCTTAAAAAATCTCCAAGGATGGAGATTCTAGTAGTTCTCAAGGAATCCAGTTCCAGTTCTTCATCACCCTCCTGTTGGCTTAGAAATGGTATTTAAAGGTTTGCTTTTTGGGAATTGGCTTATAGGTATATGTATATGCATTAGTATGGTTCAGGATGGGTAGCAGGGGTTAACTGATTTCTAAGAAGCTTGGGCCTCACACACACAGTGTGTGGAAGTTCACAGCCCTGGAAGCAGACAGGCTGTCTAACATAACAAGGCCAATGGATGGAGACACAGTCCAGAACAGTCTGGGAACTGGGAGTATGTATTATACTGCCCATAACACAAAATAAGTGGAAGCAACTAACAAGGCCCCAGAGCGGGGGGGGGGGGGCTGAGTCCTGGTTTTGGGAGAACAGACCAAATTAGGAGAAGGCCCAGAAAGACCAAATTAGTATATATGCATGTGATGGGCTTGGAATGTGTTGACAATGCAGTATGTGAACTATGTCAACCACACAGAGGAACCAACCAGAGATAACCACAGATAAAGAGTCATCAGGAGGGAAGTAGAATACAAAAGCAGAGACTTGAGAGTAACAAAGGGTCCCTCCCCTTGTCCCATCCCTCCTCACTGTCCCTCCTTGTCCTTCCTCCTTCTCTCTGAGAGGGTTCCAGAGAGGGATCCTCATTCCCGTCCCCTGAGAGGGGTCCCCAAGGTCACCATGGACAGAGGGCATATCACCAACCCATCTCATCAACCCCACTGAAGGGGGGGGGGGCGGTATAGGCCTTGGCATCCCTCCTCCAGACTGCTGACCTGTGACATCTGACACCTAAAAGACAACCTCAGAGTGGAGCCTGCATCCTGGCCCAATGTACTTCGACTCTGATGACAGCCCTAGGATTTGGTAGATATATAGAATTGTATGATGGTTTGTATTACTTCTTTTCTGTTATAAACTTGCTTATTATCGAATGGAGGGGCATGGCTAGTCTGAGTGTGGGTCAGACACACTCCCCATCCCCAAAACAAGGTCTCTGGTTCCTAAATCCAGAGCCAATACCACCTGGTGAGAATTTTTTTCCTAATATCCAACCTAACTTGCCTTGCTGCAGCTTGGGACCATTGTTCCTTGTTCTGTCATCCACCACCACCAAGAACAGTCTAGCTCCGTCCTCACTGGAACTGCCCTTCAGGCAGTTGAAGGCTCCTATCAAATCCTGCCTCAGTCTTCTCTTCTGCAGTTTAAATAACCCCAGTTCCCTCAGCCTCTCCTCAGAAGTCATGTGCCCCAGCCCTCTAGTCATTTTTGTTCCCCTCTATTGAGCTTTCTCCAGTTTGTCCACATCCTTTCTGCCATGGGGTAGCCAAAACTGAACACAGTACTTCAGATCTGGCCTCACCAGTGCAGAACAGACTGGAATAATTACTTCATTTGATCTGCAGGCATTGCTCCTACTAATGCAGTCTATTATGCTATTAGCCATCTTGGCAACAAAGGCACACTGTTGACTCATATGTCAGCTTGCTGGCTACTGTAACCCCTAGGTCCTTTTGTTCAGAGCTGTTGCTTAGCAAGTTAGTCCCCCGGCTGTAGCGGTACATGGGATTCTTCTGTCCTAAATGCAGGACTTTGCACATATCCTTATTGAACCTCCTAAGATTTCTTTTGGGCAAACCCTCCATTTTGTCCAGGCCACTCTGAATTCTAGCCCTACCCTCTAGTATATCTACTAAACCCCCACAGCTTGGTGTCATTTGCAAACTTGCTAAGGGTGCAATCCATCCCATCTTCCAGATTGTTAATGAAGATATTGAATAAAATTGGCCCCAGCACCAACTCCTGAGGTACTGCACTTGACATCAGCTGCTAACTAGACCTCGAGCCATTGATCACTACCCGTTGAGCCTGATGATTCAGCCAGCTTTTTATCCACCTTACAGTCCATTCATCCAACCCATACTTCCTCAGCTTGCCCGCAAGAAAGCTGTGGGAGACCATATCAAAAGCCTTGCTAAAGGCCCATTTAGGAATCTCCAAGCAAGTTATATCACACCCACTGCTTTTCCCACATCCACAGAGCCAATCATCTCATCATAGAAGCCAATCAGGTTGGTCAGGCATAACCTGCCCTTGGTGAATCCAAGTTGACTGTTCCTGATCACCTTCTTCTCCTCCAAGTGCTTAGCAATGGATTCTCTGAGGACCTTCTCCAGGGATGGAGTTAAGATTGACTGGTCTGCAGTTCCCTAGATCCTCCTTCTTCCCTTTCTTAAAGATGGGCACTATATTTGCTTTTTCTAATTGTCTGGGACCTCCCCCCATTGCCATGAGTTTTCAAAGGTAGTAGCCAGCAGCCCTGCAATCACATCAGCCAACTCCCTCAGCACCCTGGGATGTATTGCATCTACCCCATGGACTTGTACATGTCCAGCTTTTCTAAATAGTCTCTAACCCTTTTATTTAATTTAATTTTATATTATATTTTAAGCACTGAGTCTGCTCATCTTCTCCTAAAACTCTGCTGCCTGATAGAGTAGTCTGGAAGCTGACCTGATATACACACACACACACACACACCATGATATATAATGATACATAAACATAATATTAAGTTTACATTTGACAAGGACATGAATAGGTATATATACAATATTATCTTTACGAACATACAAATGTACTTTGTGAAGTAATCTTTGGATTCCTTTGCCTCTTGATATTTCTTAATTTGGGAGAACCAACTTTAGTGTGCAATTCTGCATTTATATGTGTCCCCTTGTATTTAATTTTCCTTTGAGCTTACTGGGAAAATGCTGATTGTTTTTAAAATACAGACGAAGAAAAGTAAAAAAAAAAAAACAACAACAAAACCAACAAAAAACCCAGTTCCCACCAGTTAAAGAACAAGCATGGAAACTTTGCATTTGGTAAGATGGTGAGAAAGAAAGTGAAAGGCAGCAGTTAGGATGAAAGCTGGCCCTCCCTGGGGAGTTGGGAAAAGACTCAGAGCTGACAGAATGGGCTGGCAAGCACACAGAGGCAGAGTTCTGCATGGATCTAAGAAGCTGCAAAGTCCTGTCACAGCCTAATCGTGTACTTGGGAAGAGTCCTCCTACAGCACCTTGGATAATGGCAGTTAGCAGGTACTACACAGATTAACACAGTAAAGGATCCATTTTATATTAGATACATTACCTAGTGTAATCTAGCTAGATACTATTAGAAATAGAGGTGAGCTGGGTTTTATAATCTCCCTAAGAATGTAAATCAGACTCTGCCTTGCTTTTCCATTTCAAGCCTGAAATGATCTTTGAAATTACAGATGGGTCATAATGAAAACAATATCTTCTACCACTATGCATCTAGGCAAATGCCTGCCTTTCAAGCTGAATTTTCCAGAAAATAGATAACTAAATTACTGGAGTGCCGATCCACTTCAAAGGGTCTCTTTACAGAAGACATAATCAGATTCTGATGTTTTGATCAAGGGAATCTACCAACTGCTTTTATTCAATCACAAACTCTGCTATTTATCCATGAAAAAGACACCTAATCAATTACAGAACAGACATCTGCTCTGAATAATGTTATTGATGACTTGATAGAAAGAATGTATACTACAAAGAGTAAATCCACAGGGAAATCTGGCAGGTGGCTTGGGACGCAAGAATTCAAGAGGGATAGAGGGTGGCTGACCAAGAAACAAGTAGCAAATGATTAGATCAGAGCATCTGCTGTGTATTCAGGCAGAACAGTTTTGAAGTAGCCATTCAAAAAACAGCTCTAGTTTTCAAATTCAGGCAGTGAGATTCCTAAATGGGCACCCATGTAATCATTCTTGAGCCTGCCTCCCAAATCCTGCCAGCCTTTTTCATCTTCCATGCAGGCCTATAGATTTCAACAGCAGAACCAGACTAATTTCCTGAGTGGGGACAGGTCCTGGGCAACACAGAGTTGCTAAGGCAGTCTTCACTTCCTATATGCCAGGCACGCAACTGTGGTTTCTCCATGGGTTCAAAAACGTGCTAAGAGGTTGGTTTTGGATCTGGATTAAAGTTGCCCGGAAGTCCAACAGCATCCTGAACTTTTGCTCCTAACCCACCTCTAGCATCTGTAATGCTACTTTGCACCTCTCAAACTCCCAGATATGGGATTTGGACTTAAAAAAAATAAATAGGAAATGGCTGAATCAAATCAAGTAAACAGACTGTGTTGCAAAAACTGTTTCTTGTCTGCCTCACTGATCAGTCTTCACCCATTGTATCAACACTACCAGACAAATGCATAATGCCATCCCTCTCCAGACAGCTTCAGCTGACAGTGCTGCTGATCATTAGAGAAAAATAAAATGAACTTAAGTAGATGAGACAGGATTGGCATTTCTTCCAAAAGAGTGCTGAATCAAAATAGGATTCCACTGTTCATAAGCCTTTTGCAATACACAAGTTTTATTGTTCCTACGAACCCCAGGAACTATGCTGAGTATTCTTAAGACATTCCTGTAATACACACCAGAAACAGCTAGCACCTTTAAAGGAAGGAGTTCTGGAAACCTGGCATGGCTTTCTCTTCTTCCCTCTCAGGAACATATTTATATTGCAGAACTAGCTACATCACCTAAAATATGGCCAAAGACATACAAGTGGTCTGTTTTACAGAGGAGATGAACTGAAGGAGACATGATAAAGATAAAAAAGTTAGTGGATGGTAGACAAAAAGTATATTGGGTATTCTAGTTTTCCAGATCAAGGAAGAAAGGGAATAAAAAATGAATGGCAGTAAATTTAAGGAAATTTAAATTTAAATTTAAATTAGCAGAAATATATTTTATCATGATACATAATAAGCCTGTCTTGGGGGTGTTGGTTGTAGCCATGTTGTTCTAAGGATGTAGACAGACAAGGTTCTTTGGGTAAATGTGATATCTTTTATTAGACCAACTAAATAGTTGGAAAAATTGTTCTTTGCAAGCTTTCAGGCATAAATACCCATACAAAACACCTTTCGTAGATGAGTCTATGAATTCCACTTCATATATCTGCTGGACACAAATAATTGTGGACTAAATATATATTAAATATAGACATTGGATACATGGCACATTATAACCTTCTTGCCTTTCAATAACGGCAGGTAAATGCTCTACATTTTGCCAGCTACATTCTATCATTAGGTCAACATTCCCCCTTTTCCCCTCCCCACCTACCTGTCTCACACCTATTGTCTCCCATGGCCTCTGATCTTCACTGCCATACATTTGCATTTTCACAAACCTGTATTTTGCATATTGGCTTCTATTCCACCGTGGAGAATGCAAAACACCAGTAGACTCTCCCTATGCCTGAAGAAGGTGTTTGTGCCTGAAAGCTTGCAAAGAACAATGTTTCCAACTATTTAATTGCTATAATAAAAGGTATCATCTACCCAAAAAGCCTTGTCCGACAATAGGCCTATGAAATTCCCCTGCAAGAAGATACTGAATCCAGGAGCATAGCAAGATTCAGAAAGGGATTAATCATATACATAAATAATAAGAATATCCATAGTTGCAATAACTGGAATTAAAACATTTTTGAAGGGCTACAACTCCTCATGCTTCAGATCATAAGCTAATCTATACCTAATAAGAGTTAGAAAGAAATTTTTACTATGAGCAAGTTACACTTTAAGGACTTGATCCTAATATATTAACATTAATGGGAATTTTTCCAAAGAGTTAAAAAAAGAAATTAGAATCTGGCCCTAATTAGAAATAACAGAGCTTCTTACTCATTCCTCTGAAGCCTCTGACAACTGCTATTGGATACTGGATTTAAGAGACCATGTTTCTCATTTTGTATCACCATTTTTATGCTGTATGATCATACAGACAAGGATGCTGTGGAGAACATCAGTTTTCATAACTGCATCACCAACTACGCAGGATGCTTGAATAACAGGTGCCTTTCAACAAATTACATCAACTGAAAGGCTTCACAGATACTTATGATATACAAATAATCTTAATCCCTTTAAAAAACTATGCAATATGTTAAGTTAGGGATTTTGTGCTGGAAATAACGTGTTTCAGCTGAGATATTAAAAGTTGATCCTGAAAACTTAAAATTTCAATGAACCAGTATAGAAATTACATTGGGTGTTCTATCTGTCTTAAGGACTTTACATGGCCATCACTGCTGTAGCTGCTAAGCACATCATAATGTTTTAAAATAGTCATTTTCACCACAATCCTATCACCTTGCTTACAGCCAAAAAGGTAGTCCATGGCAGTGCTGGGAAACTTACAGTCAATTCCTAAATCCCAGATTAATGCCCTAACCACTGTGAGCGACCCTTACTCATACTATATGATTTTAACTAAACATAAGAAATGTAAATCCCCCTGCTGTTTCAGTGGAGACATGTTTCTTTCATTACTTTTTTTATTTCTTGCCTTCTTCTGTTTAGTAGCACTGGTGTTAGTTGTTACCTGCCATGCTCAGTCTCCCAGATGTCAGCATTTTACAAGCAAGTAAATTGATTCATATATGAAGATGCATATTTTAATAATAAAAATCCACAAAAGGTTCTTCTACAATACTTAAATATATATATATATTACTCCTATCCTGAGACCAACAATGATGGGAAAAAGTTCAAAGGAAGAGATGTTTTGGAGGCCCCTACTAGTGAAAAGAAAGGTCCATAATGAAAGTCATCTTGCACTCTTATCTGCCACCGTATTCATTCAGTGCTGGTAGACAGGCTGATTATACCAGTATAGTCATAACAACCAAATATGTTCATAAATCAGTTTGCAAAATGCTTTAGATTTTTCTGCTTGGAAGACTATATGTACATTTATACCCATGATTAAAGCTTGTCCTCCAAAATGTTTTCAAGATAAATGATCAGAATGCCTACAAAACTTCTTCACAGGTTGACATCTGTAACCTAGCCCATAACAATTTACCATGAATTAATATCACGGCTGCCCCAACCCATTGTGGTGTTGTGCAACCTCAATTCCCAGTCAGATCAATGGGAGTCGAGAGTACTCAAGAACTGCACAGGGCCATGCCCTATATTTTTCTGCACTGCAGTTCCTATCTGCAAGAACTGTAGAGAATTCAGATGAATTTGAATAATCTGAGTTTTCCAGTTCTGCTATATTAATCTAGTCATATCTTCTGTATTACCCTATGCCAATTTAAATCAAAGGGAGTATTTCCACTCAACTCAGTAGAATTAGGTCGAGCTTTAACTCTCCTTTGATTTGGATTACTTTGTATTTTTAATGCTTCAATGATCAGTCGTGGGCCAGGCTTATGCCTTCTCAATCAGAACAAGAGCTGACTGGACAGAGATGAAGATATCCTTTAGAATGAAATCTCCACCCTCTTGGCCATGAGTCACAAGCTTTCACAGAACACAGAAAAATAAAGCTTTTGAGTACCAGCCAAAATTTTGCTGAATCACTCAGCTAGGTACAGTAGCCAAATCTGAGAACCCCCTACTGTGAAAACCCACAAATCTTTTGTGGAGAATAGGTCTCACAAAGCTTAGCTAGAAAAGCTGAAGTTCAATGGCAGTAATAATTGCCCTGATGGTTTTTCCAAAGCAGGAGGTCTAAACAATCCAGCAATGCATGTGCATCTCTTCTCCCTTCTCACAGTTTTTGTGTCTTCCTGTAGCTGTTTATTTTATTTTACTTTGAAAATAGGCTACATCCATCACTAGAATTAATAACAATAAAGGAAAAGGTGCAAGTCATTTGAATTCAGTTCTTACGTGGCACCAAAATAGGCTAAAGTTAAAAGTGATAGTGGTGCACTGAATGAATTGTAAGATTTGTTTTTATCTTTTCTTATTGAACAGATTCCTGCAGTTTACTTTTTTGAGCATCTTATGGCATCTTTGGATCAGCCAACAAAGAAATTCCTTTTGGACACAGCATGTGGTCAAATGAAGATCCTGTTCAAAGTGACATGAAATCAGAAATATTGGCTATATAACAGGTATTGTCTTTTTCTATACCTCTGTTCTTCATTGTCAGTAGTAGCCATAACTGAAGAGACACACTCACAAAGAAGTAAGAAATGTTCAAAGTGGGCAACAGATGCTTTATTAGAAGGCAAACCTTTCTCTTTTCTCTATTCATTTTATCCTAACACCAGCAGGTTTCCAACGGGGAAAAAAGTGGCTTTGAAGATTTTTTTTTTTAAACTGATGTATTTTTTTTAAACAGGTCCTAATTTCAAATGCTTTAGCAAAGTTTGGCTTAATGCTCTTATTTTACAAAATATTCAATGCTTCAGTAACAGGATTTGTAACAGCCACTAACTTTTATAGTTAGTTAGCATTTTTAATTGATAAATAGGGACAGTCTTAACCAGCTGGTATTGTAGAATGATGTTCCTCTAAGATCTAAGTTATACTCATGTTGGGAGGTATATAACTATAGTGGACCTTTGACCTGAGTAGCCTGGCAACAGTTCACCAGTTTGTTCCAATGTTAATAAAACATCCTTTTTAAACCCTCACATGTTTTGTGAAACTTTTGAACACCTTAAAGAGCCCTATTACAGCAGTCGGTACTTAGGCCAAACTTTTATTGAAGTCTGTTGGAGTTTTGCTTGAGTAACAAGTGCTGAGGGGGCCCCAAGAGAACAACAGCCAGCCAGTCAGCTGGTGCAAAACCACTTCATTCCATGGAAACTAGTTCTTATCCCCCCCGTTCTTATCCCCCCCTCAGTGTTCTGCATCCATACATCATAAGCAACAGGACCCCTACTCCACCTGGGTTAACTTGCTGCATGCCAGAATGTACACGCACAAGCGTTCCCCAGGGACAACTAATAGCAACACAACTATGTGCTGCTGTTATTTGTCCCTGGGAAAACACGTGTGCACTCATCTGGACATGCTACTCATGTTTAGAAAAATGCTCTCTACCAACACATATTAGGGAAACACAGGAAGATGGAAATATATACTCCTTCCTCCTCTTTGAGAATCTACAAGAGTCCTTTTTTCTTCCTACTTAATCAGAAAGGCTCTAGGAACCAAAATGAAGTACTGACCAGGAGACCACATAATCCAGCATTAGTGCTGTCTTAAGTCTCTCTCTCTGTCCTCCCCTTAAAGATTGAAATTACTGTGCAGTCAGAGCAGAGCCAGGCATGACAACCCTGTTCTTAAGGTGCCATGCTAACAGGTCAGAGCAGAACTTTAGATGGTACCAGTGAGAGGATATACACTTGAGGGGCTTCTTTTCCTATATCCTGTGCCTCCCGTCTGCTCCACACACTCCTAAACAGTCCTTCCCAAGGAAACATTCATCAAAAAAATGATGTGAGCACATCCCAGTTTCCTTCGTCTTCAATGGCTCGTATGATCTTCTCAAGCATCACACTGAAAAGGATTGCTGACAGCGTGTCCCCTTGTTTGAGCCTGCTATTGATTTCCATTGGGTCTGATAACATTTCCTCAGCTCTCACATAACTTCTTGATCCTTCAAGGAAAGAAAAAAAAAAGGAAAAAGGTCTGCAGCAGAATGAACTGTACCAGTTATTTGTGTATACAGACAATACCTGCATAGTAGGAGAGGAAATGGAAATAGTGTGCGTGTGCGCATGCACATATTGGCTATCCCTTGATATGAGGAACAATTTGCTAGGTGGAGGGATTACTGGTGAGTTTTAAGGTGGCTGAGGATTTGAATCCATGCTGTGCAAGTTTTTCCACAGATATGACAAGTGGTGCCTGAGGGGTGGGGCACAACTGTTGGCCAGGGTGTTGTGCACTTTCCTTCCTCCTCTGCCATTTCTCTGCTCCCTGAGCAAGACAGTACTCTTTGAAGTAGGCTGTAACTTGAAGTATTGTGCAGCACAGTTGAGACCTGTTACCAGCCAGCAAACCCCAATTTGTAGGGTTAATGCCACCCTTCTTAAGGTATGCTTTCAGGGTGCCCTTGTAGCATTTACTCTGTCCTTCTCTTACCATGCCTAAGCTGAGAAAAGAGGATTTGCTTTGGGAAACGAGTGTGGCAGAATGCCACCTCTGTCGCTCCCCAAAAACTCTGCTATGTGACAATTTGGTTAACATGGTCACTGCAAAGGGCAGACTTCTCTGCCCCTCTCTCAGGTGACCCTGAGCTGTACCTGAGCTGGATACATTTCCGAGGGAGGTGGGGAACCTGCTCCCTCTGCCTACATGACTGGCATCACATACCGGGGTGAGGGGCTTACGCACGCTATTGTTCTAAGCAATACCAACCTGACTGGGAGGGGGCTAGAGACCCTGCCAGTCTTCCTGGCAACCCGGGATGTATTTCAAATTGGTTGACTGGCAGCCAACAGGTGCTGGACTCCATTGGACCAGGTAAATGAGGTCATAAGGTCTATACAAGTTAAGGACTGCTCAGGTGGAGGGGCAGAAGCCATGATGAAAAAACTCAGAAAGAGAAGCTGGACTATCTGAAACTTGCCCTCTCTCTTGAAACTCATGATCAGTGAACTGCCTGCCTCCAGAGGGAATCTTCACCTGCCTCTGGATGATACTTGTGAATAAGCTACCTGAGATCTAACTAGATATATAGCCCACAGTAATTCAGATGTGTGATCAAAGGCTACCCAGCTACCCTGTTTTATCTATGAGATTTCTCTGATATGCTCTACCCTATACCCTATTCCAACCCTACTCCTTGTAGCCAATAAAGTTCTCCTTTGTAACTAGCATGGGAGACTTATAGGGAGTGGGTCTAGATTATGCTTTGGAATCCCCTTGGTTCAGCCGACTAAGGGAGACCACTATTTGTGCTTCAGACTGAGGGAAGCACCCCAAGTTCTTGGGTCGAGTACACACAAGGGCTACTAGGCCTGTGTTTCCCAGGGGGCACAGTGCCAGGATCACTCTAGACCCTGGGTAGTGGTGGCGTTACCCCCAGGCTAGCAGGTGTGCTCCAGGAAGGGGGTCAGCCAGACGTGAGGCACCCCCAGGGAGGCACTTGGAGCCTGGAAGGTGGTCAGGTGCAGTGAGGTGGGTGGCTCAGCACAGGAGCACCCTGTACTGGCCCACCACAGATGTTGGCATTGGTGCAGTGGTCTTCCCATCTAATGCAAAGGATCTTCCTGAGGCAGCACTGATGAAACCATTTCCAGACACTTAAGATGACCTTGATATATCATGCACATCTCACATCCATAGAAGAGTGTGGAAATAACCACTACATTTAGACCAGGATCTTAGTTCCCAACTGCAGATCTTGGTCAGCAAAGACACAGCAAAGCAGCTTTCCAAAAGATATGTTGGCACAGCCAATCCTATGTTCAATTTCTACATCAAGACTGACTGACTGGGGGAGGTTGAGGTGTGGGAGAAGCTTGATTTTTTCCACCCCCAGGATTCAAACAAGAATCTTCCTGGCAATGGAGAGGAGGGCAATGTCTTGGTAGTTCCCACTTACTGACTTTTCTGTCCCCTTTCTTGAAGATTGTCACAATGTTGGCACTTTTAAGTCAGATGGAACTTCCTCATTAACCCATATTTTGATGAGAAGTTGGTGAAATTTTTGTGCTAGTGCTGTTTCACTAGCTTTGAATACCTCTGAGGGGATGCCATCTGGGCCTGGCACCTTATTGTTCTTGGTCTGAGTGATGGCACACCAGACTTCCTTGGCAGATGGGGAATCAGCAAGTGGTTTTATTACTGGATGTTGAAGGATGGGCTTGATGGTGGCAGCTGAGACCTCAGATTCACAGTTGAATAGAGTCTTGAAGTGCTCCTTCTAGCGTTGCTTGATGGACACATTGTCCGTTAGAAGAGTGGAGCCATCCAAGGATCAAAAAGGAGCTTCTCCATGTCCTTCCTGAATTGTGGAGTCCAGACTTGGATGCCATACTCCAGTTGTGGCCTCACCAAAGCCGAGTACAGTGGGAGGATGACATCCTGGGTCTTGCTCAAGATGCATCAGTAGATGCAAGCCAGAGTTGTAGCTGCTGTATCACATTTGTGGCTCATGTTCATCTTGTGGTCAATCATGACCCCCAAGTCTCTTTCGATCATGGTGCTAGTGAGTGTAACATTGCCGGGCCTATAGGTGTGATGCAGGGCTTTTTTCCCCCCAAAGTGGAGCACATTGCATTTCACTGTATTGAATGCCATCATGGTTTTCATCTGCCCACCTTGCAAAACTATCAAGGTTGACCTGGATCACCAGCCTATCGTCAAGTATGGATACTCTTCCCCAAAGTTTGTTTTCATCAGCAAATTTAGCCAGTCCGCTTCTGACACCAGTGTCCAGATCATTTATAAAGACATTAAAGAGTACAGGTCCAAGAATAGAGCCTTGGGTGACATCACTAGTCACTGCATTCCATGATGATTCAGTTCCATCAACTACCACTCTCTGGTTCTGACCTCAGAGCCAGTTCCCCAGCCATCGAACTGTGAAGTAGCCAAGGCTATAGTTGCCCAATTTTTCTATCAGGACATTATGGGACACCAGGTCAAAAGCTTTTTTAAAATCCAAATATATAATGAAAACCCCTTCCCTTTTGTCCAAGTGATACGTCACCAATGAGATTGGTCAGCCAAGACCTACCGACAACAAACCCATGCTGGCTATGCCTCAGAATGTTGCCTTCTGTTAGCCTGTCAGGAATGGTTTCTTTGATAATTTTTTCCACAACCTTCCCAGGGATTGAGGTCAAACTGATTGGCCTTTAGTTTCCTGGATTTTCTTTCCTCCCTTTCTTGAAAATAGGCACCACATTGGCCCTCTTCCAATCTTCAGGTACTTTGCCCGAATGCCACAAGTTCTTGAATATCCTTGCCAGTGACAGTGCTATGATGTCTGCCAGTTCCTTTAGCACTCTTGGGTACAATCGATCCAGACTAACTGATTTTTGTACATCCAGCCTCTCTAAATGCTCCCTCACAAGATCTACTCCAATGGTGGGCATATCTTCATCCTCACCCTGGTCATCCCGCATATTGTAAGCAAGGTGGTCCCTTTGGGCTGATGAAAAACTGATGCAAAATAAACATTAAGCAGACTGGCTTTTTCCTGGGTGTTGGTAGTCAGCTGCCCCAACTGGTTTAGCAGGGGTCCAACGTTGCCTTTGTTTTCTTTCAACTCCCCACATACATGAAGAAGGAGTTTTTATTGTCCTTGATTCATGTAGCCAGCTGAAGTTCAGTTGCAGCCTTGGCTTTCCTGGTTCACTCCCTGCAGGTGTGGACCAGTACAGAATACTCCTCCTTAGTGGTGTTTCCTGTCTTCCATCCTTTATAAGCTTCTCTTTTTAGAAGTAGGAGGTCCCTGTTGAGGAGGTTGTTGAGCCCTTTTACCACCTTTCCTATGGGTTGGGATGGAGTCCACTTGTGCTTCTAGGATAACTTCTTTAAGGAGCAACCACTTATCATGAACTCCCCTGCCTGTGGAATCACAGCCTCTCAGGGCCTCAAGAACAAGCCTCCTGAGCTTATGAAAGTCAGCTTTCCTAAAGTTGAGAACTACTGCATTGCTGTTTGACTTGCCAGCTTTACAATGGATGATTTAACATCATCTTGCCTTCCAAAAGCACAGGTGTGTAGTGAAATATCAAACAGTGGTGATTTAGTAATATGTAGTGCTGAAGTTGAGTCAATCTGTGTTTCATTATAAAATAAACACCTGATAGTGCCACATGCTACTGAACAATCAGAAAGTAATTACTTATAGAAGCAACTGTGTCCCAATTCTAGTTGCACACAAAACTGTTTAATGATTAGAAGCTTGAATGTGTTTACAGCAAGAAAAGTTAGTGTAAAATAAAATTTTTAAAAGACAATTAGTATATAAGGTACAGAGTTAATGCTTTAATAACCTAATGATTGTTGTTCTTTGCAAAGATATAATATTCAGAATATTAAAGTATCAGTTTCGGATTGATAGAACATTTGTTTCTTTATAGGGACAACTGCAATGTCTATTCTTATCACTCTTGTGTTCATAACCAAGGAATTAAAGTGTCAGTATTTATTGTTATTTCTTCATATTTTATGTATAAAGCCTTGTGTAAATGTATTGGAAGCAATACTACAAATAAAAGGGCATCACTGAGTGGCATGAAGAAAGTAAATTATTTATAGAATGAAACCATGAATTTCATTACTGAAAACACAAAGGTATTGAAGGGTACCTTTGTAAAATAAGTGAACAAGCTTTATAGCATAAAAGGAACCCTATAAAACTAAGCCAGAAAACCAGTGGGATGCCACCAAGAAAAAACAGACAGCTCTAAAAGATCAAGAGAATTAATTTTCAAGATATATAGTAGGTAGAACTGAAAAGATTTACCCAACCTTGCCTGGGTTCACTTAAAATGGAAAAAACAGCAAGCAAGTAATGCTTAATGCATAGGAGTGAGCAGAATCTCACCCCAAAATACAGTACCAGTACTTCTAACAAAGTGATTCACATACTGGGGAAATGCACAATCCTAAAGCACTGCGAAGAGACTTTTTAAGTTAGTAAGTACAGTACTCTGCTATCACAAGCAACCACTTCTTAAATACTGATCTCTTCTTAGTACTTCTCAGAGTACCATACAGCTTCCAGTAGTTATGATGCAAAGGGTGTAGTCCCAAGAAAACATAAGAAAAGTTGAAGTATAGCATTAAATTTGATACACTAAAACTTCTAGGGAAAGAACATGTCAAAGAGGACAGAATGTATAATATTTGCTATCTACCACCGAGAGCAAGCTTTTAGCTAAGTTGCAAGGTCTAAGACCCTTGGAAAGAGAAGCTTTTGCACTTACATGTACATCACACTTATCAAACAATTCAAACAGAAAAGAAGAACAACTGTCATGTAAATATGTTCAGAAAATGAATGGGAATACCAGAAAAAGGTTAAAGGCTAGACCTTTCAGAAAAAGGTTAAAGGCTAGACCTTTTATACCTACCATGAAAAAAAGGTACTGTTCAAAAGTTTTATTCATAGCCATCTTTAACAATTCCCTTTTCAAAATCCTCTTTTATCAGCAGACTCCTGCTTTATTCAAAAGTCCACAAATAAAAGATTTCTTTTTTGTGAGTAAAAATCTTCCATTTGTTCTGTATGTATTCTACTTGGAACAAACTGAGTTTGAAAAGTTTGATAGGGTCAAGTGAATTTAGTTATGATCTAAATTTTAAAACCCTTTTAATCAAGCTGTTGCTTCAGGCATTCCAACAGCCGTTATTACCCAGATACTCAGATAGTATTGGTGATGGAGCCATGTAAACACCTGGCCAAATATTTGAGAAGTGGTCAGTAAATCTTAAAACAAATTATGTTTAGTGGTCTGTGGACTCTATGTCCTTTCAGTGAGTTGTTGCAATTGGAACACATACTTCATCAGAGTTTACGGAGAGAAGAAAACCAGACATCTTAAAAAAGGAATGGAAAACAAACCTTCCAGGAATACCCATCATGCTGCCATTCATTTTGGTGGGTTCCCTTTTTTTGGAAATTATTGACATTTTTATTTATACTAGGATCCTTCCTACTAGTAGTGCTCTTTGATTTCTACAACTTGCTGCCACAAGATTTGCCCTCTGTCTGCTATGAGACTCTAAAAATGAGTGTTTAAGAAGGGTAGTGCCTGTATAATTGGACCTTGAGCCATACTTAGAATAATTATGGCTTTTGGCATCAGAATGATGGGTTATTAGGTGTATTTTAGGGTTTCTACACTGAGAAAATTTGGACCTATCATTCTCATTCAGTGGTAGCAATAGTTCAAGCAGTGTTATAGATGGCAAAATGGTGTTGCCTAAACCCAACCTATGTCTTGTATCTTTTGCATAGACAGAAAATGCATAGACTCTCTCTTTGCCACAGCTTCCCACCATTGCTGCATCCAGCAGATCTGAACAGTTGGCATTCAAAAAGCCTGAGCCTGAACTGATTCAATCTTTGAAGGTTAGTCTAACCTGGTTAAGCTAGACTGGCTTGTAACCCCACAGACATCTCAGAAATACAGGCACATCCCTGCAGTGGCTCAGGCTAGAAGCCAAGGGGCACTAAAGCAACCCTCCCTTTCCTTCCATAGTGCTGAGCTGTGGAGGGGTGTGGCCAGGCCCCGGCAGGATGCTCTGATTAGGGAGGGGTTCCCCCCCACACCTTGATAACAGAGTCTTTATCAGCTCTGTTATCAGCATTTATCTCTCTATCAGAAAACAAATCCTCTCTCATTAGTTCTTCTCAAACAACTTGTTCCAAAGAAGGAATGGAGGGATATTACCAACTATGTGTTGATTAGCTCCAAAGAGCCTTAAGTGGACACAGTCCTGTCTGCCTTTGTCCTGTCTACCACAGCAGGGACCATAGCCACCATGTGTTATGCTAGCTAATGCTGAGAGGTGTCTGTGTAAGGCAGAGGGGAATCTCTGCTTGAACAGAGAGTGATGAGGGGAGGGGGCAGCAGGGGTGGAAGCCAGGCAGATGCCTACAGTCTCTGTTGGAGCTCCAGCCAGAGAGCAGAGGGGAGGGGCCTGCTCTGCTGTGGAGCAGAGAGCCCCACCCAGCCCAGAGAGCATGCTGGGATGGTGCAGGAGTCTGGTTTAACTTAAACCAGGAAGGGGTCATGGACAGACATTGCATAAACCGATTTGTCCCAATTCAGTTAAGTCTGATACGACATTCAACCAGGTTTATCTCAAGCCGGTTTCAGCCATTTTCAAACTGGTTTATGTGCACTGAAGATCTGTTCTGTTACAGGTTTAAACCAGTTTCTGATCACTTAAACCAGTTTATATATAATTGTCAAATTGTACTGCAAACTGACTCATTTAAACTGTTTTTCCAGAGTAGGAAAGCCTAGAAGCTGCTGTTGCTTACAAACAAAACCAAGCTTTCTTCCAAGTAGTCTCTTTGTGAATGTGACATAGGACGACAATGGATTTAGTGTTTAGGTCATTTCTAAGATCATTTTGAAACTCATTTATTCAAATGGTTAAATGTCTGGGTGAAGATGTACCCTTTCGAAGTGCTTTCCATTAATTTCCACTGAGCCAGAATTTCACCCCAAATTTTGGAATGGACATTTTTTATACCCACATTTTGCAGGTCCAGTTGATGTCAGATAGACAACTACATATCTGAATCTCAAGCACAACAAATTACAGCAGTTATATTCACCTTTGTGTTATGAAAATTGTTGCTACAAGAGGCAGAGGTCCTTTCTGAAAACCATGACTGCACAGAGCAAATGTGTTCAAGAGGAACTCAGTCAAGTTCAATAAGAACTTTTGTTCAAGAGGAAGTCAACAGTTAGAAAGGATCTGACAAAGTATCACAGCATAGGGACAAACTTTCATAATCCTTATTTATCATAATCCTTGTCTTTCTGCCCACCCCTTCACTCAGATGACTCCAGCTATCATGGGAGTGCATGTTTTGTTGTTTTTCCTAAGTTTTTCTGGCTCTACAATCTCCTCATTGGGTAATGAAGCTTCAAGGCATATATGATAGCACAAAAGTTTTCTTGGCAAGAGTTGGAATAGGTGATACAATACAGAATGAAAAAGTTAAATGAGTTATGCAGCTCATCTCAAATGAAAGCCAATAAGATTTTTCCATCACATATGTTTTGTGCATGCCACAACAGTTTGCAGGAGTGTTATATGGAAGAAACTGTAGTACTGAACAGTATTTTATCTATGCTTTCTTCTATTCCCCACATATTTCTTCCTCCATCCCCATTATCTATCTGCCCATCCCCATTTACATTTCTTTTGCCTGTCACTTTCTGTCTCACAATTATTGTAGTATAAATGTTAAGAGCACTAGTGCACATGTGCTGTTTGTAGCACCATAGATCTACACCACAGACCAAGCTCTGCAAACCACATACTCTGTACTTGCAGGCATTCACCATGCTGCTGATTTGCTGTGCCAGAAAAAAGGAGGGCAGCACATGTGGCAGCAACATGACCAGAGCCTGGCCGGCTAGAACCATCCTCCTGCTGCCAGCCAGGCTGCTAGCACCCAGATTGCTACTCCTGGAGTCACAGGAGGGCCCCAGGGCCCCAGTTAAGACTGCTGGGGCCAGCCCAGGTGATAGCCCCAGTCTCCCCTACCCCACCCACAAATACGTGCTAGGTATCCCCAGGAAACGCACATTTCTGCTCATGGGGATGCACCCTAAGAGTCTAATAATAGAGGGCATGAAATGTACAAAAGCTGTTAGACATTGCTATAGACCACAGAGTCCTTAGAGCAGGGTAGGCAAAATATGGCCCATGAGCTGGATCTGGCCTGCCAAGGGATTTTAACTGGCCCAGGGTAGGTCCCTCAGCCCTGCCCGGTTCAGGCACAGGGGGCAACCCAGGCACTTGTGACTAGCTCTGCTGCCCTCAAGTGTGCAGTGGGGCTGGGGTGGGGTGGCAGCCAGACACTTCCTGGCACCCCAGGCACCCCAGCCCATCTACCCCACACCCACCATCAGGGGCGCTGGATGGAGCAGGTGGGCAGGGTCTCTCTAGAGACTGGCCTGGGACCTACATGGGCAGGGCACATGGCCAGGCAGGTGGGATGGGGCCATGGGCAGGTGGGGAGCAGTATACAGAAACAGGATGGGTGGGCAGGGCCAGGGCCAGGGCTGGGATTGGGATCATAGGGTGGTGACATCCAGAACGGGTGGGTGGATTAGGCAGAGCCATGATCCACTGCCCTCACATACCTCTGAGGGGTACTGGCTCCATGGAAAGAAGCATGCTGGGAGCAGATTGTAGCTGTGCCCCAGGTCCCAGCCCCAGCCCTGGTCGCACCCACCATCCCACTCCTGGACCTCACTCCCCACCCACCCACATCCCCATCCCATCCACCTAGCTGTGTACCCTGCACATGCAAGTCCTGGCTGGCCTCCATGGAGACCCTAGGCTTGCTGGGTGGTGACAGTGCAGGGTTAGGGGCCAGGGCAGAACCATGATCCACTCCCTGCACATGGAACCATCACCCACTGCAGGGGCATACACGGAGCAGATTGCAACTCTGCCCTGGGACCCATCCCCTCATGATCCTGATCCCAGCCCCAGCCCTGTCCCCAGACCCACTCACCCATCCTGCTCCTGGATGCCACTCTCCACCCGCCCAAGCACAGAGCAGAGCCATTTAGGGAGTTCTGGTGAGCTGTTGCGGGGAAGCAGGAGGGAGCAGAGGGTGCTGACCCAGCCCATGACAGCTCACCAGCACTCTCTCAGTGGCTCTCTGGCCCAAATAATTGCCCACCCCTGCATTAAAGGGCTATCTGGTGTGATAAACAACACATTTCTTATTTCTTCTCTTAAAATTGTTGCTAAAACAGAAGAGGCTCTTTCAGAAAATCTGATATGATAAACAACAACAAATATCTTTTAAAACTTTAAAGTTAAGCCCTGGATTTATCTTAAGTTTAAGCATGGGGACAGCTTCATTAACCAATATTTCTCAATTGATGCCATGCGTTTCTCACCTCTCATCTCCTACTTTTTATATAATGTTTTAATCTTCTTGGTAAATCTACTAAAAGTGGAAACTTTCCTTTACCTAGAAGAGTTTCTGTTCTCTCACCTGCCTTTGTTTCTGGCTTCTGAGTGCCCTAACTGGAAACTCTGTGATAGCAAGACTCTCAGCACATCCCATATAGGACACTGCCATGCCTGAAAAATAAAATAATTTTGTAGCTACTTTCTGCAGAATATTTAGGAAAACACACTCATATCCAAAGCACACTACATTTGTTATTTTAGAAGCCTATAACTAGTAATATCAACACTCAAAATTTTACCTATGAGACCATTAGTCTCTATACACAATGATAAGCAAAACCTTTCTAATTATTCACAGTCTCTATCTGTTAACTAACATATACACAAAAGAATCCAGGCTTTCAGATTTTCTAAGTAGGAAAACATTGTTTAAATTGCCACTGTAATAAATAAATATTATTTTTCACATCTCAGAGTCTTGGGTATTCTCCAGTAATTAATTTTCTTAATAGTTGAACTGGGAGAAATCAGAACTCAAGATCAACACCAGATGACAGATCAGTTTGTCCTCATATTATCTTGAAAGTAACTTAAAGAGGAGCATTTGATGACTACTAAATTTCTAAAGGGAATACCATTTCACTGTTAAGACTAATGAGACTAGTTTAATCTCATCCCTATAAACGAATCAGCTTAATCCTAATGAAATCTTATTTTTGTAAATTAATGCACAAAGGAAATAGTTCAGTGTAAACAGACTTGTAGTGTACATTGTTTAGAGACTATTGACTTTCAAATTAGCCTGCTTTTCAAACATTTCACGTCAAAAATATAGTCAAAATGCAAATGTAGCATAAACGGCTCTATAATAAATGCTCATTCAACATTTATTCTTTCTCAAATCATCTTTTAAAGCTCTTTCATGCTAATGTCTAGAAGATGTGACATTAGAAAAATTGCTTTGACATGCTAAGGGGCTCCAAGATTAACAAAAAGAGAAAGAACAAGATAAAGCTTTCAAAAGACCTATTTCAGAGGAATTATTACTTCCTTTGAAAGTCTTCCAAGGTTGCAGTGCATTTAAGCTTGTTGGCATACATGTAAATGAAGGACTACAAAAGTATTCCGCTAAATTCAACTTGAATTAAACCTTCAGGCTAATGTTAAGGGATGAGGATAAAGGCCAAACCCTAGGCTGGTAACAACTCTGAAATGAGCTCTTTACTTGAGGACATCAATAAGGGAGAATTAAAAAAATAATAGAATAAAAATGTCAATTGCAGAAATTATAAATGTAACTCTCCTAATAAAATTGCGTGAACTGATGGATTTTTCTGATTGAGTACCAGACATCCCAAAGAGGTATATTAATCTATTATGAACCACATTTCAAAAAAGATACCGCTATTCTGGTATTTTCAACTGTTAACATCATCATCCTCTTTGCATGAAAATACACAGCTTCTCCATAACAAAGCTTTGATTTCATAATGACAAAAAGGGAATTGGAATGTGGTTATCATGAACAATAATTAGAGCTTAAACCTTAGAAGTTGTGGGTTACACTGCTACTCCTTTGATACGTAAGAGCATGTGATTATAGCCACCTTGTTCATAAAGCACCTATTGAAAAACATGCTACATCAGAGATGCCATTTTTACAATTCTAATAAAGGAAGCTCAAATCAAAACAGGGACAATGATAGAGAGTAGCAGGAAGAATGGGAAAGAAATGTGTTTGACTGTTTTTACAATAAGTAGTTAATAAAACAAAAAACTCAGAGCTGACTATTCATTTCCAAAAATTAACATTAAATAGTCAAGTCCTAAATTGCTCAACTATAATTAGAAAAGATTAGGGTCACAATTCTTTCTTTTGGGCATACCTCTTACTGAAGTAGGTTAGGCAAACCAAAGACTATAGACCTAGGGTCCAGTCCAGAAAGGATTTAAAGTAAAACTCAAGCAGAATTTTGGTACTTAAATCCAAAACTGTAACCCTGAAAACCTCTTTTCAGATGCTACCTAATCCTGAAAGCACCAAAATTCCATTACTTGCTATTTTTTATCTTAAAGTTCCCCAGACACCTTAAATTCTGCTTCTGTACATGCCCAAAAGGGCTGCGTGTACACACCATGGGGATTTACTTCAGCTTAATTCTCCCTAAATAGAAGCAGTGAGTTTTTAAAAACGCCACTTCAATTTAGGGAGAATCAAACCAGAGTAACCTCCCGTAGCATGTACACAAGGGTCGGGCCTGATCCTTACCTGCCTCTCTGGCAGCTGGGGGTGGGGAGGGAGAGTTGCTGGCGAGCCAAGCAGTCCCTGAGCTATGGTGGGGCCAGTGCTTCCCTCCATGGCAGCACCTGGCCTGGGTGGTCCCAGGGAGCCCCGCAGCCATGGAGGGAAGCACTGGCCCCCTTACAGCTGTGGAGGGAAGCACCAGGACCCTGCACACCTCAAACAGGCAGGCAGGCTCTGGGGAGGAATTTTTTTTTTTTTTTAAATCAGGTTCGCCACTTTGTGTTTTTCTTCAGTGAAGCCTGCTTGCATGGGCTGCCACAGGGCTGCCTGCACAGCCCCTGAGCTCCAGTACTTCCCTCCACAGCTGTAAGGTAGCAAACTAAAACACCTTGAAGATGCATCCCTTCAGACAGAGCAGGGATCCTAACCAAGACATCCCATATCCTGAATAAGTGCGCTAACTGCTAGGCTATTATATAAAAGGGGAGAAGAAAACAACATTAACCTCATACTGTTTTTAAAGTTATGTATTCTCAGTGGAGGATTACAGCAGCTTAATTCACCATTAGAATAGTGATTCTCAACCTTTAGGTGCAAGCCCCCCTTAGAAAATGAGAATTAGCTTTCACTTGTTTTTTTGACTATGGAAAAATAATATTATTTATTTATTAGATGGATATGCCAGCCTTCTTCATTTGCAAAGAACTCAGAAAGACCACAACAGGTCAGGATTTTTTTGATGCTATGGATTCCTATATGGAATCTCTAGATTCAGCTTGTGAATCAGGTGTAGGCATTTGCACGCTTAACCATGCTAATGTTATGCAGCACCCTTTAAAGCAGGGGCAGGCAATTATTTTGGATGGAGGGCTGCTTACTGAGTTTTGCCAAGGCATTGAGGGCCACCTGGCAGGCAGCCCAGGGCAGATTAATATTAATTTTCTAAATTGTTTAGGGGCTCTGCAGGCCAGATAAAATGGCTTGGTGGGCCGCATCTGGCCGATAGGCCGCATTTTGCCCTGCTTAAAAACTCTCGGGGCATCCCTGAATGCTGCAGCATCATTGAATCACTAAGGGAATGGCACTTTTTAGTCATATCATGATGGAGGTAATTTCAAAGGGCCATTTCTGAGGTTGAGTGGCACAGTGTCTGCCTGGGGAACATGTGCTAATGTTTGCAGCCAACAGCAGAAGAGTGATGTGGCTCACATGACTCCCTAGTTTGAATGACTAGGTTCCCATGGACTGGTTGGGCTGACTGGGGGCAGCCTTCAGCACAAGTCTGAGCATGATATCTTAAATTGCTCCACTGCTTTTTTCATATCCTAACACACACCCTGCACTGGAGGCTGCAGGAAAGGTGGTAGACAAGCCTATTATATGAGCCCTGGGTCCTCTGCAGTCCTTCCCCCACTGAGGAATCCCCAGACAGGAGGGCAGTGCTGGTCTGTGCTACCTTTGTGCTATGTGCACATCACAAAGGCAGTACAAGCTGGAAGAAAATCTGTCACCTTTATCTTCCTAGCCTCCAATTCCAATGAGAAATATTACCAGATCTAATTAAGGAGTTTTAGATGCAGTTCTCTAACTTCCTTTCTAGCTTACTCTCTCTCCTCTCTCTCTCAAGGGAAGGGAAGGAAAGGTTCCCAAGATGAATGCAAGGCTGACAGCAGTTGCTTCGGTTGCACTCATACTCCACCTGAACACTGAACCATGAAACAACTGGAATCCTTTGATGCATTCTCCCATTCATCTGCCTGTAAAACACAAATGTCTGAAGCAAAACATCTTCTAAGCATCTAGTTTCTTACACTAGTAGTTCACCTGAGACTTTATTGAACAGAGAATTAAAGATCATCTTCATAAAAATGTGCATGGTATCATAAGTTTTGATAGGGCCAATAAATTTTGTATAGAGACCCCTTATTAAAAAGTAACCTGTTTTTGTGCACAGTGAAACTACTGCAAGAAAGCACTGCAGGACACTCATTACTGAAATCACCAGCAGCAAAATGCTGGCAGAACCTTTTACACTGGCATGAATAGTTGTGAACATTCCTTAGTGATGTGCTATGTGCTCAGGAAGTGAAAAACAGCCAAAGTGGCAGGATCATAGCAGTCAAAATACCCAGTGATTCAACAGCTGCCTAAGAAGGTTTTGCAGAAATGAACTTACGCTGATGTCCAACTGTTGCTACTTCCTCCTTGAGGCAGTGGGCTTCACTAGTGAGGAATATGCTAGAATCCTAGTACAGAAGGGGGAGGTATAATTTTCAGCTCTGTAGAACATGTAAAGGATTTGGTCCAAACTCAACTTTTTCATAAGGCCTACTTAGCTAAACGCCCAGGCAGCTGCCACACTAGATCACAATGCACTGGGCTGTCAGGCTGTGTGAAACAGCACCATTTCATTTCAACTTCTATGTTGCTGTTTCAAAGGGACAGTATTTCGTTTCATCATTTTGTTTCGTTTTGAAGCACTGTTCCATTTTGTTTTGTCAAAATTGTTTTGCTGTTTTGACACATTTCGATGTTTTGCACATAGGCTATAATGGGGAATCATGAAAATGTCTATAACTTTGTCATTGAAAATGCAGGGATGGTAGCCCCTTTTGAGGGCATGAAGCCTACCAAGTTTCAAGGAGATAGGTGCAGGGGATTCTTGGAAACCGCATCTCAAGGTGCTGACAAGCAAAACTTGTATCATTTGCCGGCAGCAGCAGCTTCCTGTCATCCTGTGCACAGATCTCCCCACCTCCTACCACCAGGCTCAGCTCCCTGGGGATGGCAGAGCCACTTAGAGCATAGCCCAGTGGTGGGAGGCAGGGGAAAGCCAGGTCTGTGCTCCGGCTGGCTCCACAAGCCCCACAGAGCTCACCCTGGTGCTGAGGTGGGGGAGAGTCAGGGTTGTGCTCCAAGCAGCTCCACCAGCCCCACAGAGCTCAGTTCGGCAGCAGGATGTGGGGGAGCACCAAGGATGCACTCTGTCTCCCACCACTGGGATGACCTCCTTGGGGCTGGCAGAGCCATTCGTAGCACAGCCCTGGCTCTCCCCTGCCTCCCACCATCAGGCTGCACTCCAAGTGGCTCTGCCAGCCCCACAGAACTGAGCCTGGTGGCAGGAGGTGTGGGGAGAGCCACTGGCCATGGCTGCGCTCCGAGTGGCTCCACCACTGGCTCTCCCAACACCTCCCATCACCAGGCTGAGCTCCATGGGGCTGGCAGAGCTTCTTGGAGCACAGCCCAGTGGTGGGAGGTGGGGGTAAGAGAGGTCTGCGCTCTGAGCAGCTCTGCCAGCCCCACAGAGCTCAGCCTGGCAACAGGAGGCAGGGAGAGTCAGGGCTGTGCTCCACCTCCTGCTGCCAGGCTGAGCTCCATGGGGATGGCAGAGCTGCTTGGAGCACAGTCCTCGCTCTCCCCTACCTCCTGCCACTGAGCTGCTTCAAAACTCAAAACATTTCAAAACTTTTGAAACATTTTGAGTGCCCTCATTTCCTTTCAAAGCTGTTTTGAAGCCTTTTGTTTCATTTTGATTTTGCTGTTTCAAGCCCAAAACACATCAAAACAGCTTTGAAACATAACACTCATCAAAATTTCAAACAGCCTATGCTCAGGGCTGGCCTTATGGGGGGCGAGTGCCCAGGGCACCATGGTCAGGAAGGTGGGATGCATGGAAGGTGCCCCCCCCCCCCACACACACACGAGCAGCTTAGGCTCGCAGCAGCACTCTCTCCCCTGCCCCACCCCAGCCGATCCCCTGGGGGTTGAGGGGAGTGGCTCCTGCTGCTGCGTGCAGCCCCAAGGGAGGCATGGGGTGAATGCATCCCCTGGATTTGTGCTTGGGGCAAGGGCAGGATACCCACTTGAGATAAGGGGTTGTTCCAGCCTCTTCCCAGGAGGGGGGGGCCAGGCTGGGCCGGGGCTGTGCTCAGGACAGGTGGGGGCAGGGAAGGTGGTGGCAGCACTGGGAGATGGAGGCCATGGGGGCTACAGAGAATTAGAGGGGGGGCATATCCCACCCCATAGCCCCCCCACCTCACCCTTACCCACTCTGATTGCTGTCCCAGCCCAGCCCCTCCATTAGAAAGAGGCCAACACAGCCTCCAGCCCCAAGCCCACAGCAGGCAGCCTGCCCTTGCCCGTGCCTCCCCCAGGAAGCATGCAGCAGTGAGATCTGGCCTCCTACCCCTTAGATGAGCCACCCATGGCTCCATCCCATGCCCTGCTTTGGCTGGGCAGCGCCTGCCCCTGCTTCAGCCCCAGCTCCATTCCCTCCTTCATCATGGGGGCCTCAATCTGCCCCCCATACCTCTTCCCAACAGATTTTCCAGCTGGATGCTGCTTTTCAAGCTGCCAGGCTGCATATCAGCAATCAGATCAGTATTAGCTGATATGCCTGGTTAACAATCAGCCATGGGTATCGGCCAAAAAAAAAATCAGTGCATTCCTACACAGAACTGCTGCTCAAATCACCTTTTTATTCGACTATAAACCGCTTAATCATCAGAAAAGGAAATCTGTTGCATGTTAGGAAATATTAAGTCCTCTGAAAGGGAAAGGCCTCACTATGCTCCCACAGCACTGACCATCTCTCAGGCTATTCTCAGACCATTCAGCAGCAACTGACTTGTTCATAGCCAAGCAGAACAAACATTGTATACGTTCCAATTGACTTTTTGGCACTGCACTCATCACTTCCTTTAATCTGAATTTGTCCTTTTGTGTTACAAATGAGCTAGATCAGGCCATACCCGGGGATGATGTCCTCAATAGAGAGATGCCTCCTTCTACAGTGACTGAAATGGGATCAAAATAGTGATAATCTAGCCTATCATTATTCTTTCCTTACTAATGATGAGCCAAATGGCTGCCAGCAATATAGAGGGACTAATTGGGAGATCAAGTTCTTTCTCTGTAAACCATTAGTCTGATTTTGGTCTGGGGTGATATTAACTAAAATTCAGTAACATCTGACAGCAGTTTAACAGCCTTCATGAAGTTAAATGAAGGTTTTTAGCTTACAGTAGAAATGAGAATCATATTCACGTCTAGGTAAACACTGTGGTTGGCAATCTCAGCAAAGAAACCAAATAGCAACTAAAATAATATAGGTTATGAAGACATTTTCAATGCACTACTCTTCTTCCTAGAAGTGGTCCCTCCAGAGCAGTGGTAGATAGGTGTGCAGAAACTCACCTAGCCTCACCACATGCCAAGAGAACTTGCAGCCAATATCTTCAGTCTGGCACTCATCACAAGCACTAGTAAATACCCACTATGTCACACCTCCTGATATTGTTTGGACAGATTTTCTGTGGTTTCATGTGCTATATTTTCAGAGAACTTACACAAAATCCCAGTTTTCTAGTAAAATTTAAATATGGCTTTTGCCTACCTCAATTATTTTTTACTAAAACTTCTTCCTTGGGCAACTGGTTCATTTCAGTCCTAACTAAAACTACGACAATGCCCTTAAGATTTGAAGTCTGCTTTACTATTTAAAGCTCAGAATTCAAACTGCATGTTCCATAATACTTCAAGTCCAGATGCTTCACACGGTTGGCTTCAAGTACTCTGTGACTAAGACGGAGTGAATTTGGCAGAACAGCATAAACTTGGCTTTAGTTTAAGAACACTCAGATTTATTTTATAGTGCCCATCTCACCTAAGATCACCATCTCATCATATGGATTATGTCAAGGTTCTAGCGTACGGATGGATGAAAGAAGGCAAGTGATACCCTGGACTGGACTGACTTTTCCTCACTTGAGCCGAGTTCTTTTTTTTTTTTCTTTTTTTTTTAGTAGTACAGGATTCAGTTTTTATGTAACTTGACTCCTATGAAGAGAAAACTCAGAAAGAAATTAAATAAACTGCAAGAAAAATAAGGGGGAAAACACAAGATACAGCTTTGGTGCATAATCTGATTTACTTGTATCGCCACAATGCATAGGATGCTTGGTATGTGTAACAAGTTTGGCACTTGGTCTAGCTGGGTTTTTCCACCTGAGGTCTACTGTACCAGGACCCCAGATTCCCGGTGCCCCGCTTGCCTTCATGGACTCTGGGCCATTTGGACCCATAGTCTCACCCTTTATGGGCTCTGGGTTTGTGCCCCTCAGTCTTTGCTGCCAGGTACTCAGTCCTCCAACAAGCAACAGGCCTCCTTCTGACATGTTTGAGTTTCTGACCCCATGCAGCCCACAGGGCTTCAGGCCCTAGAAACACTTTGTATTGTGATCCCTGCAGCACCCCTCCAAACTTCCCCTTACCAATCGTCTGGTCCCCTTACCACCCCTCTGATGTGAGTGGTGGTAATGGTCTAATCAGAGGATTGGTAAGGGGTAATCCTCTGGTCCCCCCTTACCAATCCTCTGACCCCCTTACCACCCCTCCAAACTTCCCCTTTCCAATTCTCTGGTTTAAATGCAAACCAAAACCACAAGTGTCTGCTCTCAAAACAAAAAGCCCCCCCCCCTCCCCCCCCATAGCATTTGTCTGTTGCTCCTGATGGTGCAGGGTCTTGTCCAGCTCCTCTACAGCTCAGACTCCTTCCTCTGTGAGCAGCTTGCACTGGCTTTTCCTTGGAGCTTTTCCTTGGAGCTCAGCATGCTGCAGCTCCCACAGCCACACTGCTTCCTCCAGGTCAGGCCCTGGGCTTATGAACCTCTCCCAGAGTCACCTGACCCTCTGCTTCTGCCCCAGGCCTGCACCTGGGGAGAGCAGCCATTTTATTTAAGGTCCTTTTCCTATTCTGAGTCTGTCTGAGGGGCTGGGGCTGCTCAGCTGACCCTGGGCTCCCTCAGTAATGGGGCAGGGGCCCATTCATAGCGTTACCATATTTCCAGGTCCAGAAAATAAGACACCTGTCACCGGTGGGGGGGAAGGCAGGGGGAATATGATGGTGGAAGAGGCAGTGACATGCCAGTGCCCTGCCCCTCCCCATTCTGTTTCCCCTCACCAGCAAGCCACAGGCCCCCCAGCCCTGCTGGTGCCCCTCACTCTGAACCCACTCTCCCCAGCCCTGCCAGTGTCCTTCATTCCCAAACTACAGTACCCTGTCCCGCACCCTTTGCTGGGGTCCCTCACTTCCGACCCACAACCCCCCTGGTGCTGCCAGTGCCCTGCACACCCAACCCTCAGTCACCCATCCCATTCCCCGTGCCCCTCACTCCCAACCTGCAGCCCCCTACCCCTGTCCCGTCCCAGCCCTGCCACTGCCCCTCACTCCCAACCCGCAGACCCATGCCCCCATAGTCCTGCTGCCCAAGCAGCTCTTGCATTGCACGAGCACCATCTGTCTGTCTGTCTCTCTCTCTGTGGTTGCCAGAGCCCACATGGGGAGCACATGACCCCCAGCAGCCAATCACTTTGCCTGCTGCTCCCAGACCCAATCACCCAGCCCAGGAGAGCAGAAAACCCAGATATTTGCTCTTATTTCAAAAACCAACCCAGATGCAGCACAGGGATCCAAAGAAGAGGGCATGTCCAGGAAAACCCAGACATATGGTAACCCTAATTCAGTATGACACAGTACAGAGACACAGTCCATACCTCTAAAAACTTGCAATCTAGCTTGAAAAGTTGATTACTTTGCCGCTATGGAAGCTTGAGATGTCAGGGCCTCCAGGGAGCAATGGACACTGCAGCATGAAACTTCTGACTAGAATGTTGCTTAATTAAATCAAACAAGAACATAGCTATGTAGATGCAACAATTACCAGGGAAAGTACCTTAATGCCAACAGAGCAAAGCAGCCTGGATGCACTTCAGTGCAACATAATTTATTTTCTGTGTTTAATGCAAGCAAATTAATCCAATGTAACATCCCTATAAAGATAAAACTTTGTGTGTACCAAATTAAGGTTCCCTGGTTATAGGATTGTAAGCAATAATTCCAGATTTCCTATACGCAACACATCCTTTGGCAAATGAACAAAACCTACAAAGTTCAGCTCCAGCAATTGCCTTCTCTAGGATGATTAAAAATGTGTAATTATAAAGGAGGAACTGGTTGCTTTATGAGTCAGCAGTCTCAAGAAATTAACAGCCTAAATGTCTCTGATCATCATAATACCATTAAAAAGTTCTTGCTCAAAAGGGAAGAATTAAAGGAATCTATACAATGTTGATTCCTTTACTAAACGGAATTCCCAAAGAGCAAATTGAAGATGATTTTTTTTGGACTGAAATAAATCCATGGATAAAAGTTTTGTTTTAATCCACCACAAGGTACTTTTTGGAAGAAGTAAATATGCCTAGTAAACATTGAAATGGATCATTGGAATGCTAGAATGTTTTGTCTATCTGGTGGTTTGTTTGGCAAATGTTGGATATGGTCTCTGGACAAATAACGCTTAGATACAGATTTATTGGTGTTTTGTTTGGCATAAAAGAAATAAAAGTCCTGACTTGCAAAAGTCTGAGGCATGCAAAATATCTTTTAAAAGGCATAAGAATTAGTCATTAAATGTAAGTTATCTAAACTAATACTCTGAGCCATGGGCACTAATACAAAACCTTTAGATACAGAGAAAGTTTATAAGAACACTGAAACCAATTATATTTCTCAATATGTAAAAATAAACCCAAGTTCTCATGATTTCCTGCTTTTGTAAGGTAATTTATTTTGTTTAGTATTGTATTCAGTTCTTTGAAGTACCTCAGGCTATCACTGCCTCTGTATCCCTTTGCTATTTCCAGCTCCACCAATTCCTGCTCATAAAGGCCTTCAAAGCAAAGACACTGTACTTTTAACATGCGTACTGCATAATAGAGACCTCTGGCCTATTTTTGTTCAACAGGTTATTTTGATTACTGTATTTTAGTTTCCATTTTTATACATCAGTCATTGAAGAGCTCTATACAACACTTTAATCACAACATATTCATAGTCTAATTTTGCTCGTCTTATTCATGCTGGTGAGGATTTGCTCACATGAGTAAACTCATTGAACAAGAGCTGTATAATTGGGCCCTAAATTTACTTCCCACCAGATTTCTTTTCTGTGAGGTGCCATAACTTGTTTTATTCTTTGCATTGTCTTCTGAATATGTATTTTACTTCCAAGATGGTATCAGTTTTCTTCATTATATGTTGTGCCACAGTAAAAGAAAGCCTTAGAAAGGCAAGCAAAAGAAAAGTAAAAAACTGGCTTGCATCAGGAAACACACTGTGTGAATAAAACAGATAAAGAAAAAGAAAGAAAAAACACAATGCTTTAAGACTGAAAAATGTAATAAGCTACAAGAGATTCAAACGAGGGAAGAGGAACAAAAGTTAAGGTCTTTACTGCAAAGCTTAACAAGAAATAGGAGGCTGCTGTATATATTAAAATGTGTTTGGTTTTGTTTTGCTTTTTTCGAAAAGTTACACAAATTCAAGACATGAAACTAGTGAGAGGAGAAATTAAAGTTCATCCAAACAATTTGTGGAAAGGTCTACTGTATTTATTGAAGACTTGATGTAGGCAGTTATTTAATATTTAAATATCAATGGCAGAAGTATTTAACTAGGTACTTTACAAGACAAGGCATGTTGGCATACAAATGATCTTTCATCCCTTTAAATGGGATGTAGTATGGAGCTAGCCAGAACACAATGTCAGCTAAAGTCTAGTTAGTTAACGGTTATCTAAACCAAATTTGCTGATGCAATTACATTATGTAAATGCTAATATATCAAAAGCATTTGCAGAATGGTGACTACTGGTGGTAATGGTACGTCTATTCATCCTGGGAATAATTCACAATGTACAAATAATAGCTGAACAGTTCATTTAATGCAAGCTATTTAAAAACTGTAGTTTTATATTAAAAACCACCAGCTATTCCATTGCAAGAAGACTGAACCCTGTTCCCTCACACACTATAGTAACGAGCAAGCTATTCATATGTCAGTATGGAATTATGTTTATCTTATATGTGGGAACTATACAGAAAAAAAATAACTCATTACCATAAGAATAAAAATAGTATTATACATATCATATCTATATCAGCAGCTGTTGATCTGAATCTCTTTAATGGTCGTGCTAATTTAAGCCCCAAACCACAATCTATTTTTAAATACAATAATTCTGTGGAGCAAATGGAGTAGCAGCCATGAAAAGTGATGAAATGATGCTTATCTTTTTCACTGCAGAGAATAAGTTTAATAACTTACTGGCCCTTCCCTATTTCTGAATAAAAAACAATCATCACTTGCTCCAAGTAAAACACCCTAATTTTCTACCAGACCTACAAGAAAAAGTGTAAAATAATGAGAAAGCAAAGTAGTCACTTCTGTGGAAGAAAGATATAAGACAATCCCATACAGTACTACTGCTGATAAATGACTATCACACTGTTCTCCTTTGGGTAATTTTCTTTAAGATGACAAAGTACTGCTACAGAATTTGCAAAAAAGTAGTTCGTCCACTGAATACAGACACAGTGTTTAAAATTTCTTAATAAGCTAAATGTAAAGGTCCATGAAAACTGTTTGCAATACAGTTTTGCTGAGATCTGAATTTGTACTTTCAATAAATGAAGTGATTGCAAATTATAGTAGCTTTCCCCAAATGCAATATGCATTTGAGTCATTCTGTAAATTACCATATACACTTACATACCACACACTTTTTTCCAAAAAACAGCCTTCCAAAATAGTAGGGGAGCCAATTTTTCTGTCCAGAACAGAAGAATAGCGATATGCTGCTTGTTCTTTACCTTCTCTTCCCTTGAGCAGCTGCATGGAGGGAGGAGCAGATTCCAGTATATGCGTGTGCATATCAAAGGGGGGTGCGTTAGTGTATTCACCCCCCACACCTTCTTTCCTGGTTCATGTAAAAAATTTAAAACCAAATAACCAGCAGCAACAGTGGCATTTTTATTCAGACATTACTGATGAAGTCAGTTGACTCCGTGTCTCATTATAATCTTCCTAATTCCTGCTAATGTCTCTTCACTCCACAGGTATTAATGACTCTCTCTCCTGAATAATGGTCTTGACATTCCACTAATCAAGCTATCCTTTCTTCAACCATTTTGCTGTCTGTTAGCTACTCCTGGTCTCCCTCCTCCTATTTCACAGCCTGAACACAGTTTTAGCTCTTTTCAAATTCCTAGATCTGCCCATGGAATCCAGTCTTTAGCAGCAGCTACAATTGTGACTTTTGGCTGACAATTCAACCGTGAAAGGTTTAAAACTATAGGTTTTTGCCTAAGCAGGAAAGGGAGGGTAAGAGAAATGCAGGTTAGGCTCTATATGGCCATAATTCTGGGAAAAAAACCTTTTTTCTTAATTCTGCCTTTCCAAAAATGAGGTCCGTGTTAGGTCTGTACAAAGCAGCAAGTATTTGATTTGGATTTGGATTCAGATTCAGATGATTTGAGGGAGTGATTCAATTCCGTGATTCAAATCACTGTCCCAGTTCAATTCAGCCAATTCAGATTCAGAGATTTGGCCGCCTAATTGACTACCGAAGCTTTGGGCAGTCATAACAGATAGGGATACGTTCCCAGGTGGTGAGGGATATGGGGAGTAAGCCTGGGACTAGGGAAGGGGCAGGGGAAGGGATGCCATTCCTAGGGCTGCACTGGGCTCTGCCTGTCCCCCTGTGCCTGGGCTCCGCTTGTCCCCACTCACCCCAGCTCCTGGGCTGCGCTGTGACGTAGCACAGGCAGCTGGTTTCAGCTGCTCCTGGAGCCACTGGAGCAGGGACTGGGGGGTGTGGCAGCAAGTGAAGCTCTGGGCAGCACAGGATGCAGTGCAGCTTGTCTGTACTCACTCCAGCCTCTGCTGCAATGGCCCCGGGACCAGCCAGGGCCAGCTGCAATGAGAATTGTCAGTGGGTACAGGGGGGAAGGGAAGGGCACACCTCTTGCTGCTCCACAGGCCCTGAGGTGGCTGCATCAAGCTCTTTCCAGGGGCACATGCCCCCAGCTCTGCAGACTAACACTGCAGGCTGGAGCCAGCAGCGGCACCAGGCTGATTCTTCCCAGTGCTCAGGGCAGGCACTCCGAGTGCTGGGAACAGCCCAGTGTCACCGGATCTGGACAAAGGATGACAGCAGACTACTGCTGCAGGCTGGGGTTGGTGGCATCACTAGGTTGTTCCTGGCATTTGGTGTGCCTACTCCAAATGATGGTAGCATCAGCCTGCTGCCACTACCAGCCCCAACCTGCAGCAGCAGCCTGCTGTCATCCCACATGCAGCTCTGGAGGAACATGCCCACAGGAAATGCCTGACACAGACCCCCACCCCACAGCCCTCCAGGGAGGACATGGAGCAGCAAGAGGTGTACCCCGCCTTCCCCCCCAACAGTTCTCATTGTTGCTGGCACTGGTTGCTCCCAGGGTCACTGACGCGGGGGTTAGGGTGAGTGCAGACAAGCTGCACCGTGTCCCACACCACTTGGGACTCCATTTGTTATCACTCCCCCCAGCCCCTTTTTCAGTGGCCCTGGGAACAGCCAACACCAGCTGGCTGAACCATGGCATGGTGCAGTCCAGAAGCTTGGCAAGTGGGGACAGGCAGAACCCAGGCGTGGGGGGACAGGTAGAGCACAGTGCAGCCCCAGGAATGGCACCCATCCCCCCACCCCTTACCTAGTCCCAGCCTCACTCTCCCCCTCATTGCCTTGGGAACCTATCCCTATTTGTTACATCATAAAGTGGATTTGCTTTATACAAGGAAATCCTGTATCGTATATGGTTGAATCTCCGAATTGGCCCCAAATCTCTCCAGATTGATTCAGAGGCTTCCAATTCAATTTAGAGCTCTTAATGAGTCTCCCAATTCAATTCAGATTCAGAGATATGGGCTCTGAATCGAACCAAAACTTCTCCAAATTGAATCGGCTACTGCAGCTTTGCACAGGCCTAGTCTGTGTCTTATTTGGAGGTGTGTGATATGAAAGTAAACATGGTATCTGCTTTGTATCTTTTTTAATGATATAGCACAGTAAGTGGTATTACCAAGAAGACTTTAATTTTCAAAACAGAAGGAAAAAATATCACACTGCAGTCCAAACAGTAGTGAATGTGTATTACTCTGCTAATTTAGGTCTGAGTGTAGAATATAGGTATAGAATACTGTGTCCTTAGCAAAGATAAAGGATGATGAGAAAAAATTGTACTGTAGGTATAACAGAGTCCTGCCCCAAAGGTGGTCATGATGCCTCTGGAGCCCCCTCATCCCTTGTCACCTACACTTTCTTTGGCCCCAATTCCCTTCAACTTGTCTGCCACATCTTGATGTAATTACACTTTTAGGAAAAGGGGAGGCTGCCCGAGTGCTACCAAAGTGAGATAGTTACATAGTTTCATAGTTTCTAGGGTTGGAACGGACCTGAGTAGATCATCTAGTCCGACCCCCTGCCATGGCAGGAAATAATACTGGGGTCAAACGACCCCAGCAAGATGTTCATCTAACGTCCTCTTAAAAACCCCCAAGGTAGGAGCCAGCACCACTTCCCTTGGAAGTTGGTTCTAGATCCTAGCCGCCCTGACTGTGAAGTAGCGCCTCCTGATGTCTAACCTAAACCTGCCCTCTGCCAGCTTGTGACCGTTATTTCTGGTCACTCCTGGCAGTGCACAGGGGAATAGTGACTCCCCCAATGCCTGCTGATCCCCCCTGACTAGTTTATAACATGCCACTAGATACCCCCTCAGCCTTCTCTTTTGGAGGCTGAACAGGTTCAGGTCCCGTAGCCTCTCCTCATAGGGCCTGCCCTGCTGTCCCCTGATCATGCGAGTGGCCCTCCTCTGGACCCTCT
>NW_017728915.1:15893292-15902196 GCF_001723895.1 Crocodylus porosus
CTGATGAAGATGTTGAACAGTGCGGGCCCGAGGACTGAGCCCTGCGGAACCCCACTGCCCACGTCCTTCCAAGCTGAGAAGGACCCATCCACTCCCACCCTCTGGGTGCGGCCCTCCAGCCAGTTGATCTCATACCCATGAACCAGATCTCATACCAGATCTCATACCCATGAACACAGGTGTCATTTCTCATCACCTTAAGGCTGATTACATGGTGATTACATGGCCCCCTCAACTCCCCATGTAACCATGCCCAAACCCCATGTGTGTTACCATTCAATCTGCTCTGTTTCTGGGCCTGAACCCTCTTTCAAATCCCTCTCTGCCCTGCCCCTACGCCCAAGCCCTCTCTGGCACCTGTCTCCATCCTGCTTCCAGGCTACAGGCCCCTTGGCCCTCCTTCATTTCACCCCACATGGGCTGTGCATCCCGTACCTTAGATCTCACCCCTTGCAGGCTGCAGGTCCCTCATCCTGCCTTCTTCCATCACTGTGTCTGTAGCCCTGCTCCTTAGCCATGGTCCCTACCCTTTGGGCTCTGGCCCCATTCCTGGTCCAGGTGAGACCTCCACCACTCCTACAGTCTCAATCCTAAATCATCAGTCTTGCCTACCCCAGCTCATGTGTCAGCCCTTCCCCTTGCTGCAGCCCTTCTACTCAGGAGCTATTCTCTCCACAGCTTCCATGCCAGATCATATGCCCAGCTCAGGCCTGGGCTGATATCCTGCAACTGCAGCCCCTTTTGGATCACGTGGCTCCCTTGATTGCCTTCTCCCTCACCAGTAGCTTCTTTCTCCTGCAGCCTGCCTTCCCTTAAAGTGGCAGGAATACCAAGCCCCCTGCTATAGTAGGAAACAGTTTAATATTTAAAAAATGTACCTGCATGCACCTACCATGTCACTCTTACCTAGTAAAAGGATTCAGGGAAAAGAAGGAGTAGGTAGCAAAGTGCCCTGTTCAAGAACTGAAGAGTTTACTTATGACTGTGTCTCTTAGATGTATATACTGTCCATTTTTTGTCCATACCCTATCAGGACTTTTTACCTTATGAGTAAGGGGGTGTGCATGAAAGGGCTTGAGATTCCCAATCAACATATGGCTGATAGTTAAACTCACTTGAGTTTGGTTCCAACTACTGCACACATTTACCTTCACTGACAACCCCCATATGCTCTTGCCATACACAGTGCAAGTGCTTACAAGATCAAAACCTAAAACACATGATGTAACTTAGTAAAGGTCTAAAATATTAAATTATAGGAGCTTTTCACCACTCCACAGCCTGACAATCTGGGATGGGGTCAGCTCATCCCTGTCCCCTCCCCAGTCCTGGCCTGGAACTGCCCCCCACAGATGGGGTCTGCATTTTGCAGCAAGGGAAAAGCCCTTCCACAGCCTGGTGAGCTAAGCTAAGATCACCTCAGCCCCACCCCTCCCCCACCTCTGAAAGGTGGGGGGGCGGGGAGGGAATGCATCCCCTGGCCTGGCACTGGCTCCTCCAAGCAGAGTCTGCAAAGCATGGGAGGGGGAAAGCCCTTGGTATAATTTCCATCAAGATGTGGCAGAAGAGTATCGGGTGGGACATAAGAACCCCAAAGAAGGCTCCAAGGGCACCCCATGCAAGGCGCAGATTACTAGGAAGATGGTGCTGGGAAGGGCAACCTGTTACACTTCCCCAGATGACAGCTCTCAATCAGGTGTGGGCTGTCATTGCATTGAGTTCAGCAGCCTTAGGCAGAGTCATCTAAGGGTTTCTGTGTGTGAGCATCCCCAGGCTCCTGACCAGTGCCAGTGCAAGCTTCTGCCTAGGGTTACTATATTTCCAGTACCAAAAAAGAGGACACTTGGGGAGGGGGGGAGCAGCAGGTGAGGAGAGTGGGGAGGGGTATATGATGGAGAGGGGACAGTGATATGCCTGCATCCTGTCTCTGCCCCTCGCTCCCAAGCCGCTGCACCCCCAGTGCTGCTGGTGCCCTGCACTCCCAACCTGCAGCCCCCTGCCCTCCCAGCCCTGCCAGGGCCCCTCACTCCTGACCTGAAACCGCCAGCCCCACTGCTGCCCCTCACTCCCTACCTGCAGCCCCTGTCCCCCCAGCCCTGCTGTCCACACAGTGCGCGCGTGCGCACGCGCACACACACACACATACACACACACACACACACACACACAAAGACAAACAATCTGTGTCTCTTACCTTGTAGCAGTTTGCCTATGTGCAGACCACATGACCCTCAACAGCCAATCACCTTGTCCGCTGCTTCCAGCCCCAAGCAGTCAGCCCGGAAAAGCAGAGGCAAAGCAAAAACCAGGACGTTTGCTCACATTTAAAAACCTGCCTGGACACGAGGACAGGGGTCCAGGAAACAGGACATGTCCAGGAAAACCGGACATATCGAACCCTGGTTCTGCCTGTCTTGGCCACCTGAACACTGAACATCACTTCAGTTTGTTATCAGCTCGGTCTACACAGCTTGGAAAAAACTGTGACGATTGAATAAATTCTGCCTCAGGCTTTTTGAACTTCTGTACTTAGTCACTATGATTAATCAGGCAAAATAAGTAATTATAATTTGTAATTACCCAGTTTTCACATAAAAGTAGAAGCATTTGTACATCTGAATTGATAAGCTTGCTGGAGGCCCATTTGTTCCACATGTGCCAAAATTTTCAAAGTGACTAGTGATACTGGATTTCCCAATTTTCAGGAGTCCCTGCTGAGAAGCTGTAAGGAAAGTAACCCAAACTACTTCATCTTAATATACCAAGCCTTATTAAAGTTTCTCCAGTTAGACACTCAAAAGTTGTTTGCATCAAAAGAAAGGCAAAACTATTCTTGTCATATCTGAAACTTTTGGGCATGGCCTCCCATGTCCTATTATGTATTATGAATATAATAAGCAGCTGCTAATTAGCAGAGTACATTTTATATACATTGTTTTAACACATTCTGTTCTTTTAACTCATCTTATATACCTTATCATTGCATATTCTCCTTTAGATACCAAATGTGCAAGCTCGCTTTAATAAACCAGCTGTGCACATACAGCAGTAGCTAAAGCATGCCAAAGGAATTTTAAGTGGCCACAAAAATGGTGACTACCTTCTAATGAGTTATTGGAAGTCTCATTTTCCATCACTTCCTAATACAGAAGTGAAAAAATCCTTTAAAATAGTGTGTTTTTGTTTTTTTTCACATACCATGTACCCATATATAAAATACATACCTTTTTCTGAAGGCAGAGTAGGGGGAAAAAAGATGTTTCAAGAGTCCGGCCTGGCTGTGTGACACAGAAAAAGTCCTCCAAAAAACACAATGCCCAGGAAATGCAGCATCCCAAGAGACAATCTGTGTGAGGCAGCAGGAACTTCCTGATGTGGCAGGACAGCAACAACTCTGGGCCCCCAACATTTGGAAGGGCAGCAACCAGCCTGTTACTTCTTTCTTATAAATAATTCTTTATATAGTAAGTTCTGGTAAGTAATAAAATGTTGTTTCCACACCACAAGCCTCATCAAGATACTACAGACTACATGCAACTGTTCACTTCCTCTGCACCAGCTCAAGATGCTCAGACCATGAGAGGTTTAACACTGGACTCCACCCCTGCTCTTTCATCCTGAAGGAAAAGCAGCAGACATCTGGGCATCTATACTTGTATGTCCCCGTTTCTATTTCAGCAAAAAAAGCTTCCTCACTTCCATGCTTAAGATATGCACCCCAATTTTGCTTCCTTGCTTAAGATATGCACCCCAATTTTGGAGGGTTGATTTTTTTGGGGGGGGGGCGGGGGGAAGGGTGCATGTGGTAGGCAAGTAAGTACAGTATATTTATTTTAAAAGATTTGAGAGCAGTGGCCATTTTATTACTAAGAAAGGGAGCTGCCACTTTTCAGTCTTTTCTCAACATGCCAAAATCATTTTTCATCTAGAAACCCATTTAGCAAAGTCAACAAGATTGTCATGCTGTATGACTATGCTGTACCTTTTTTAAAGCCTATACCTGAGATTTCCACAGGAATATTTGCATAATCATTGATTAAAGTGTGAAAATCAATTGTGGCCATGAAGGAATCCCCTTGTTTGTCAAAGGAAGAAGAAAGCAGCCACTTGGTCAGTAGCTTGATTTAATAAAACAGCAGCCAAATAGTGGAACCAAGAAGAACTGACAAATCTAATCTTTTAATCCTGTCTTTTTTCCATCCATTTGCGTATTGAATAAAAGAGAAGAAAAGCCATAAAAATGCATATGTTACCCAGCAGGGTCCCTATTTTGGTGAGTCTTACACCCTATGGAACTGCGATTTCCTCATCTTTCGGAAGTGGTAGAACTCTTTCATTTATTTTGTGTGAGTTCAGTGTTCGCCACTGTGGTTTTCCTTTGATACTGGAGCAGAATGTAAAGAGAGCACACAAGTTCAAAAAAGGGGCAAAAAGTAGATGAACTATCTCACACTAACACATCCTACCAATGCACGGGTACATAACTTGAGTACTGGCTCCTACACGGTTTGCTGGAGTTACCATTTACAAAAACAGATTAAAATAATGCTTTCTAAGTTTGTGACAGTGAAAATATACTCAGTTAATGAATTCTAAGCTATTGCATGGATTTGATTCTTTTCCCCCTAAAATCAGCAAATACCCTTACCTGCTCAGCTCAAATAATCCTTAGCATATTTTCTCACAGGCCTCATTAGCCAACTTCCCCTACCCCTTGTGTCTGCCCTGATCGGGACTGGGTTCCTTTTGGAGGTTATTACTACTGTGTATTATTTGTATTACACCGGCATCACCCAATTCCTGGTTTTGGATTACCTAGGTCCCAGTGCTACGGGAGCAGGGGAAAGAAGGCGGTTAGCCCATTGTACTAGACTCACAAACTTGTGGGGTGGGTGCGCCAAAGCTATGAGTATTTTATCTTATATGTTAAGAAGCCAGTCATTGAAATACAATAAATGCAGTGTACTCATTTGCTGTATCATTTTCATATTTGGTTAATACTGATCAAGGCACTCATCTTTGGGCCCAAAACCCACTCCTGCCTAGAAGGTACAAATACATGGACAAATACATGGACTGCTGTGGCCAGATCTGGCCACAGACTGCATGTGACAGGACGAAGGGGGCCAACCTCTTGGGGAAACTTTGTTAAAAACAATTCTAAAGAGCTGTTGCTACCTAATTATCAAGCACCATTAAGAAATGCAGAAGAGTCCAGAAGCTATGAACCCGCTTGATAATCTGAAGACAGATGGTCTCCACGGTAGACAACAGGAGTAGCTCCTTTCACTATGTCTTCCTATCTACCAGCATCACATGCATTTTACCCACATTTAAAATGAAACAACTGATCTTCTTCCACATGCAGAGATTGTTTTATGACTATAGTGTCACTACTGGAAACTATTGTTCTGGTTGTTCAACTCTTCTGCAAGAATTTTTAAGAAATTAAACATATACTATAAATAGGTAAAATCCAGGTTTTACTAAGTAGGTGACAGCTTTCTGTAGAAAAGCTGAAATCAGGTGATGATTATTAATCAGGCCTGCCCATCTAAAATGTAGTGCGAACTATAAAAAAATATTCTTCTCACTAGTCAAATACAGAGTATTTTTCATCTGCACTGGGACATATTTTAAACATTTCAAAACAGTAGGTAATTCCATGGAAGTCTACTCCATGAACAAAAGTCCCATAGGTAGATGTTCTTTTGCTACAAGCATAGCAGATTTGACTAGAATTAAAGGATGGTTTTAAGCAGTTCATTGGAAGGGGAACTTGTATCAATGTGTAGTTCTACTATCTTATTCAACAAATTTGCCATATACTAGACAAAATTCTACAGGCATTTTTAATGCAAAAATTGTTTTCACTGCTTTTTACTAGTTAGGCTTGCAGAGACCACACAGAAAAAAGTGACTTAAGCTGGGTTCTGTTCCTGTTTATGCAGGGATTGTTTACTGAGTTTCCCCCTTGCAAGCCTATTGTTTATAACAAGTTTGCACAGCTGCCTCTGAGGGTATAAAGCAAAGACAACTGGTTTGCAAAAGTATATAAATGAGGGCAACATTTGACTAGCGCTTTAACACACTTGAAACTACTACCAATCATCATCTGACTATGAACTGTCAATATTCATGTGAAACTTTTGCATGTGCCAGAAAGATTAATGATAGCATTAGCATAGGCAAATTTTAGAACATGCATGGCTACCTCACCATATATCAATTTACAGGTTTGGAGGAGTCTATAATGAGGCATTAATATTTAACTTAAAAGCAACATAATAAAATTTTAATATGCATGTATTTCCAGATACTTCTAGCTATTTTAAGGGTGCCAGAAATTACCATTTCTTATTTAAAGGGCTTATTAGAACTTGGTATTCCTAGTACACCAACACATCTGTCTTTATTATCACTCAGCAGAGATACAGGCAAGAACTAATTAAGATTTATTAAGATATTTAAAATGGGCCATAATTCCCCAGTTTGCTTTGCCACACACATCTTTTAGTGCTTGATACATTTTTCCACCTCTGAACAGTACTGTATCATCACTGCAGAAGTACTATTGACTGTTAATAAACTAAAAATGGATCCTCAACTGGTATAAATCAATGTACCTCCACTAAGGGCTGATGAGAGTGGAACTATGCAGATACACACTAGTGATGGCTCTAGCCCTGAAAAAGATAAATTTATGACTCACGTGCTGCCCTTTTGCTGGACCAAAGTTCTGTTTCATCTCCACCTCAGCCAGGGTTGTTTCTATTTAACCAAACAAATTAGTCTGAATTATTTAAAAATATTCTGGACAGTACAAAGAATCCACATTATTAAGCACAAAGGAACCTGGAAATAGTGCAAGAAAAAAATTGGATGTTGGGAGGAGTTAAGGTTTGGTTGCCCACATTTCATACAGCACTACTCCCTTGTGATTTCTGTTTAGTTTTCTTTGGGTTTGGGGGTTTTTACTACTTGCATTTGGCATCTATGACTGATTCAGACAGCTTTGTCTTTCTTTTATTCTGCTGCATATGAATTTCTGGTCTGTCCATATTCTCAACTCTGTTTAGTGATTTGGGCTAGGGACAGACATTACACATAGACCAGTTTAGTTGGTCTGAAACTGGTTTAAACCTGTAACAGAACAGACATTCAGGGCACATAAACCAGTTTCAAAACAGCCAAAACTGGTTGGGATAAACCTGGTTGAATGTAGTACCAGATTTAACTGATCTAGCTCAAAATGGTGTATATGGGGGCAGGGGGAGGCTCTATTCCATGCTGAGGGGGAACTATTCCCCCTCCTCCTTCTCCCTCTAGAGGGGCAGCAGGAGTGCTGAGCTCAGCTGGGCAGGGTGTGAGGCTGGAGGGTGTAGGGACCCTCACACATTTCTCCCATGGTGTGCACTCCCACTGCCTGGCAGCAGCAGCAGGCAGGGAGGTCAGGGCACTCATGCCTAGTACTGCACTGTGCAGGGGGAGGGAGTGGAGCCTGCCCCATTGCTGAGGCTCTGCTCCCTGTGCCTGCAGCTCCAGCACTCACAGCGGGGCAAGTCCTGCACTGAAGCTGGCTGCCTTCTCCACCCTCTACTGGGCCGGTCCCTGCGCTCTTCTGGGAGTGGAGGGAGCCCTGTCCCCTGCTTCTGCATGGAGTCCAGCCTGAGGGTTCCCTGCTGCAAGTGCAGAGCTCCAGGTGTGCAGCACAGAATCATTATAGAGGCAGCCAGCGCTGCACTAGGGGCAAGGAGTGCAGCCCCGCACAGCCTGCCCAGCCGCTTCTATCACCAAGGCTCCGTGCTGTGCTGTGCCTGCAGCTCCACACTTGCCATGGGGAAGCCCCGCACTGGACTCCACATGGAAGCAGGGGGCGGGACTCCCTCCACTCCCAGAAGAGTGCAAGGACTTGCATAGGAGGGAGCAGGGAAGGCAGCTGGCTTCAGTGCAGGGCTTCCCTGGCTGTGAGTGCTGGAACTGCAGTTGTGGGGAGCAGAGCCTCAGCTATGGGGCAGGCTCTGCTTCCTCCCCCTGCACAGCACAACACCAGGCATGAGTGCCCTGACCTCCCTGCCTGCTGCTGCTGCCAGGCAGTGGGGGCTGCACACCATAGGGGAAGTGTGTGGGAGTCCCTACACCCCTCACCCTCCCACCTACACGCTGCTTAGCTGAGCTCCGCTCTCCCGCTGCCCCTCTGTGGGGAGGAGGAAGAGGAAGAGTTCCCACCAGCATGGAACAGACCCTTTCCCTGTCCTGCAGGAGGAAGAGTAGGGGGAAGAGTCCCCCTCTGGGGCTGGGCAGCATCCCATAGACCCCCACATCCCACAGCAGCAGCAAGAAGATGGGGGAAGAGTCCCCCTCTGGGACCAGGCAGCCTCACAGAGCTCACCTCCCTGCCTCACTGCATGGTGGGATGGGAGGGAGGAGGAGAGAGAAGAGTCCCCCCAGCACACAGGCCCCCTCTCCTGACCCCACGGTGGTGGGGGGGGAGAGGTGGGGGAAGAGTTCCCCTCTGCGGTCGGGCAGCCCTGTGTGCCTGGATTGCTCCTGGCTGGGGCAGTCCTGCCAGGGCCTGGCCACAACCCACCCCCAGATCAGCTTCCCTTTAGAAGGGAGGGCTGCTCTAGCACCCCCAGGCTTCTCGCTTGAGCCACTGCTGGAATGTGCCTGCATTTCCTGAATAGAAAGGGAACATCTACCACTTGAAAACTGATTAACTCTCTGCAGGTTAGACTAACCTGCAAAGATTGAATCAATGAAGGCTCAGGCTTTTTGAATGTCTGTCCCTAGCCTTGGGGTGCTTTAACAGTTTAGAGCAGGGATTTCATAGATTTCATAGACATTAGGGCTGGAAGGGACCTTGGGAGATCATCGAGTCCAGCCCCCTGCCCAAAGGGCAGG
>NW_017728915.1:15902207-15938680 GCF_001723895.1 Crocodylus porosus
TGATCTTCCCAGGAGATGTCCGGGTAATTGAAGTCACCCATGACAACCAAGGTCCTGGAGCAAGCGGCCTCAGTCAGTTCCCAGGCGAACTCCTGGTCAAGCTCAGGATCAGCAATTATAGCCTATGAGATGGATCCAGCCTTCAAAGACTTTATATCTGGCCTGCAGAGGTGAAGCTTCAGCAGCAAGAGGTTCTCCCTGTGTGGTACTGCAGTATGTCACTGCAGGCTCCAGCAGAGGGGAGCTCTTCCTGAGCCACACTGCAGTCAGCTGCTTGGGGCTTCAGGCTCAGCTGCTTGGTGCAGTCTGGTGCTTTGGCTGCACTGACAGTACCCCAGCTGAGTGACATGGAGAAGCAGTAGTGGTAGCTGGGTCCTGATACCCACCCTCCTTCTCACACATGCTGGGTCATTCTGGTATCTTCACCAGAAAATGTTGCTGACCCCTTCTTAAGAGGATTGTGGGCTTTAGAGGGCAAGTTCTCTGCTCTTTTTGAAAATCAAACCCCTTTGAAGTAACTTGCTTCCAACAAGTCACCCCCAAATGACTACTCACCCTTGAAAATTTAGACCTGTGTTTTTAATGTCTGTTGCCACTGGGACGCAACTAGCTGTTCTCAGGCCGCTCTTCCCCGGGTGATTGGTGTTGTCCCTTGCCGGTGTTCCCGCCTTTGGCTGAGTGGATGTTCTCACCCAACTCCCTGACCCCGTTCCCGCCTGCCACGACTTGATGTTACCAGTGTTTGGGGTCAGTCATAGTGCATGCCCGTGGCCCAGGGTTCCCCTGGCAGTCACTCTCAGGGCTCCGCCACCCCTACACCCCGGCCTCACACCTCCTTATGGTGATGCTAAGCTGTTGGTCATCTTGCTCTTGGATTATTACCCCAAATGGAGTGCCAGCTTCCCTCCCTGTAACACGAGACTATGCCTACTACAGGTCTAGTGCCCTCTGGTCTCCCCTAGAACTCGGGGAAAAGACAAACCTAACACGAAACACAAAAGAAAAGCTCAACACAAACTGGGTGTACTGCCCCTTTAATTGCCCCCCCATGCCTTACTGTAGCCCTGGCTGCTTCGTGCCTAGGCATTCAGTCTTTGCCCATTCCCTGGCACCTCACCGTCCGCCGGCGGCGTATCCTCCGGAGGCACCTCTCTCTGGGTTTCCCATAGGCTCTCCTCCTCAGGCTGCCTTCATCGGGGATATCCTCTGTGTTAACGCAGGGGTGATCCCGGGTTTCCCTACCAGTCGTGCTGGCAACGTTGCTCCCGCAGCGTCCTTGTCTCTTCTCACCCCCGTCCGGGGTGCTTCTTCCCTCATGCTCAGGTTCTCCTGCCTGTCCGAGGGGCGAGGGCATTGGGAGCAGCATCTCCTCCTTCTCCCCCCATCTCGCAGCATGTGCCGCCATTTTTATTTGTGCCGGCCGGCACTCCACGCTTGCGTCACTGGTCAGCCGCAGCTGAATAAACAAGCAGCTGAGGAGCCGCATGGATTTCGCCTCCCGTCCTCCGTTCTCCGGCTCGGGAGGTGCCGGTAAGTATCTTTGCGTCCGGGGACAATGTCATAGTTTGGTCTATATTTATTATACAATGTGGCAGTATTTGCTGACTGTTGCTTCTGGGCATTGCACATCTAGGCTGGATTTTCAAAAGAACTTAGGAAGTCTGATGTAATTCAGTGAATGATGGATCTAATTCCATAAACCTCCTTGGAAAAAATCTCAGTCCTATATTGCATAACATTTTGTTTTTAAGTAGTTCAAAAAGATTCAGCACTATATCTGACTTACCTGCAACTAGGAGCAACATCTTAAAAGACTGTAGAATGTTCAAGCAGAGTTAAAAATAAAAGGATACAGGTTGTAAACCATGAGAGATTACCAAGAGATACTCACTAGACAATCCAAGGTTTATTGTTTATTTAAGGTAAATTGTTTATATCTATTAGTAACCACTCCAATTTCATTTTGATCTTCCCATTATTGTTTAGCATGAGGAAACAGTTTATGCCTATCTGTAGATAAGTAGATCTGAAGTTAAAATACACAGGACATAATCTCTAACCCAATTATATGTACACATAGTCCTGTCTTCTTCTTTATATATCTACAAATACATAAACAATCAGCAAAAGGAAAAAAAAATCTTTGATATAGCAACACAGAGAAAATGCATTCAGTTGACAGAAAGAGAAGACAAATCACCCTCAGAGTACGACCAACAATTCTAAACATATCAGGAAATACATTCTGGTCTATGATTTGATATCCATTATGTTTTGATGAGATGTAGAAAAAATTAGGGTAATGTGAAACCTAACACAATTTGTAATTATAAAAATGCCCAAAAAAATGTCGGCTAATTTTTAAATTTCTAAAATCCACGTGATTCATGTAGTAGACCTTAATAAACATAAAATGTTATGTGGTTACACTGTTTAAGGCATAACTTTGTTTACAGGAATTACAGGTAAAATAAATTGCTTTTAAAAAACCTGTTCTCCAGGTCCAAGACTGTATTTTCCATTTCATTATAATTTTGACTTAACATGATTTCTGCTAAACTTAGAATATATAGACAGACATATTTACACCCAAATATTACAACCAAAACCCCTCTGATGCTAAAAGGATGCAAAGTCAAGCACTTGTAAAAGGTTGTCTGTGCAAACTTAATTCAATCCATTTGTGTATATATGCATCCACAAAGATCTAGTGTAGACAGAATCATAGAGAAATTTAGTTCCTAAAATCTAGATAGTCTCTACTCAGCACTATAACTGAGATTTTTCAAGGGTTTATCCCTTTCCCAAATTTCAGTTGGTTTTCAGTGGGGATAGCAAATGGCCTATTCCTCCACAAAGAATACTCCCTACCAAGGTACATGTCCTGCTTGGAAGAATGGAGCCTATGAGAGGTTTTTAATTATGTGTAAAATGACTTATATTTGTCTAGTCTAATTTACACATATGAATGAATTATGTGAGCAAAAAAATAAATAAATAAATTCAGCCTGAAGCAGACGCCTTGAAGGGAAAAATTCAGCCCAAAGATTCAGACTGATAATGTCAGAAACAACTGATTAAAAGGTCTTCTAGTGGAAAATGTCAGGCAACCTTAATGGTGGGCAGGACTTATCATCTCTACATATGGTATACACAAATGCATGCAAACACCAAATATTTTACACAGTTGTCAAATGTTTTTTCCACGTGGGCCCTTTGTGGGGCCTAAATGCAGAATTTGACTGAAATATATACAGTAAAAGATACGTTATACAGCACCTTACAAGCTGGCATGCACTATTAACCAGCAAGCCAGCTTGTAAGGGAAAAGCAAAACCAAAAGTGCCTACTGTGGCACTTCTGGTTTTGCCAAACCCCCACAAAGACACCTGTTTGGGCCAATCAGTTAACCACCATATTTTGTTATCCAGCATCCCACATTCCCTATGGGTGCTGGATAACAAAGCTTTTACTGTATATAAAAAAATAAAAAGGAATCTTTATTTTTCAATTTTTTCTTTGTTACCTTTTTTCACATAAAAAACCCAATGATACTAGAGGGATCATGCAGTTAGGAATTGTTAAACATAGTAAAAATGTTCTGTATAAATCTTAGGTAAAAGACAAGTAGCAAGAGAAGGCGATGGCCAGACAGCACACCAAAACCAACACAGGAAAACCTACAGCCTCAGGGTCCCAGATCCTAAACATGGTTCAGAGGAAAGTGACCACCCATTAGTTGCTAAAATAAAATAAAAAAGAAGTCCACACTCCAAGTTTAAAAGCATGCTCAGTGTGCTGAACACATAACTAAGAGATGGGAATACTAGGATTCTAGCTCCATTGAAGATATTCTTTCCTTTTCTCTTTAGCCCAGCTCAGTTTTGCTATCTACAAAACAGGGATGGAAACTACAACAGATTCTGCCACCTTATACAGATGCAGCCTTCAATGGTAGTGCCCTTTTAGCTAGTGACAGAAATTACACATAAACCAGTATAAACAATCAGAAACAGGTTCAAATCTGTAACACAACAGAAGTTCAGTACACATAAACTACTTTCAAAGTGGCCAAAACCAGTTTAAGATAAACCTGGATGAAGGTAGTATCAGACATAACTGATTTAGGTTAAATCAGTTTATTGAACTTCTGTCCCAGATCCCCTCCATATTCAAGTTAAATCACAGTCCTTCAGCATCCCAGGATGCTTTGCATCTCCCCTGCAAGACCCCCTCGCAGGTGGGCAGACTAGCCAGCTGAGCAGGGAGGTGTGCTTTACTGCCCCCTGCTTCTGGTTTGGGTCACTACAGGCATGTTGCTGCATTTCCACAATCAAAGTGAATGTTGGTTCAATCTACACAGCTTAGACTAACCTGAGAAGATTGAACTGATTCAGCTTCAGGCTTTTTGACTGCCTGTACTTAGCCTGAAAGTGCCAATCAGAATGTCTGCCAGGACACATTTAAAAAAGAATCACAGGCTCTTTTAACATCAACCTGGACAAGCCAAAAAGCCTTGCGTAAAATGTTACTAAAGGATGCTACCACTAGTAGAGCAGTACTCACCTTGGACAAGGAATATCATTGACATTGCACTTGCTAAAGCAGGCCAGCACACTGAGAAATATATTGTATTTATTTAAATATAAGACAACCCCCTCAACAATCAGCATTGGGAAATATTCACATACGAAGCACAGGCAGGAGCTGGGGGCTGCTGTGGCTCTAACTCTGGTCCTGAGCCCAGGTCAAGGCCAGAGTCAAAGCCACAGAAGCCTCAGGCCCTGTTTATCTTCCCCTCTGTCACTTCTTCCCCCTACCCCTTTCCCTCCCATTTAATGTCAGACTGTCAGATGCAGCTCAGCTCCAGCTTGGGCTGGGGTCTCTCCCACACATGGAGCACGTGGAAGCTCTTTCCCCTGCCCAGCTAATCAGCAGCACTGACACTGATGCATGGCCAGGCTGAGCTTCCACATGCTATGGGAGCAGCTTGAGCACCATCTAACAGTAAGGAGAGGAGAGGTGAAGAGGCCAAAACTGGGTTGTGGGGGAAGACGCAGACACTGTGGGGAGTGGAAGGAGGGGCAGAGGCTGTAGGAGCTGAAGGTGGGGTGGTGCGGGCGGGGGAGGACACAGGAAGACTGCCAAGAAAAGAAATGGGCAGAACAGAGGGCAAGGGGGCCACCTGCTTTTCCCGCTGTAGCAGCAGGGGTAGAAGGAGAATTCAAGACAACCCTCCAATACTTAGATTCTTTACCTAGAAAATTATAACCAATTTATATGTTTTCCATTTTTAGAATCTAATTATTGGGGGTCATTCAGGGTTGTCTTATATTTAAGTAAATATGGTGCCATAGGTCTCTATTCTGTCACAGCTAGTCCAGGATGCAGTTTGCATTACACAGTAGTTTAAAGCTGGTAAACCTTGCAAAAAGGTTCATGCATTTCACACCCTGAAAAGATTGGGATTTTGGTATTGCATGTTTCCATGTTAGTGCTCCAATCCATATTTTATGGTGCATATTTTATTCTTCCCTGTATAGTGTCATTAATCTGCTCCCTAGCTGTGCAGAATAATATCCCACAAGATCAGGCTGCTTTTTGAATATTTTATTATCTCTCATGCTATTTCCAAACTAATATATATTTACAAATTCAACCTCCTACAGGCGGAACTATATTGTTTTCTCTCTGTTTGAGAATTAAGGTAGAGAGATTGAATATAAATAGAAAAATCTATCCACAATCATTTGTGTTGAAAGAGAGAACCAATCACATATCAAGCTGTGTGAGAAAAGGGGAAAAAAAGATTTGCATATTGCAACAAAAAGGGGAAGGGCATACTCACACAGGCCATGTTCTTGTTGGAACGTATCTTTACATTTTACTAAAAGATAACATATCCTTTTAGCACTGTCCACATACTACCAGAATAATCAGTGTTAGTCGAGAGGCAGGGTGAAAAAGCTTCACTAGCAAAGTCAGTAACTTTATACTATAAAACACTAGCTACTCCTAAATTATTTAAATGTTTTCTCTATTGTTTTCGTGATGTTTTATTGTTATTGTGATATACCTCAATACATTTAAATGTTCATGGTATTACAGTAGCATGAGGAACCACAGAAAGCCCCAACTACAATAAAACTGTGATGATTACACCATAGATGGGGTGCAAACCTGTATTCCAAGCAGGATACAGCTAGGCTCCATGACAATATTAGGGAATATAAAAGCATTCTCAAAAAGGAATGTAAGAACATGGTCACTCAGTCTGCAATTACAGATGCAGTCACAATCTCTCATATGAAAAAGGGATGAATGCTCTGCTAGTTAAGGTACTGGATTTGGAAATTCTGGATTTTCATCATCATCATCATCACTCTGTCACTGATGTCCTTTTTGACCATGGCACTAAAATCTCTCCAGGCCCTAATTCCACATGCATAAAACAGCAAGACCTTGCCTCATATGACTATTGTTAGGATAAATTTATTAGTGAGGTCCTGGGAGCCCTAGAAGTAGGATATAGTGGAGTGGTAACACCACTATAGTTAAGGTTGATACGAGTTTGCCGATTAACAGCCAGTTAGGCAGACAGACAAGGTAGGCAGGGGTCCCAGCTCAGAAGCTAATATAGCTCCTCTAGAAAGTTTATGGGATGTTTTTCCTTCCTTCTTCTGGCAGCAGGAATAATTCTATTTGCCCAGTGGTGACACACAGGGGGTGCGTGAGGGTACACATGTACCCCTTGAGAGGACTGGTGCACCCTCTGACAGGCCGTGCTCCCTACTTAGGTGACAGGCGGGGGGGCAGGCGGGATCACCGGTGCCCCCCTGTGAGTGCCAGCAGGGGAGTGGGAGCACAATCCATGTGTGTTGTGGTCACTTCCCGGTCAGCGAGATTGGGTGCAGGGTAGACTCCCCCACAGTTGCTGGCTGGTTGCTGGGGGGGGGGGGAACATGCCCCCCCTAACTAAGGTGGCACCAGTCACCCATATATCTGCCCAATCTCCTGAAAATTCATTTTCTTAGAGTGAATGTCAACCTTAATGAGAACTAGTGACACTTCATTTCCTATAATATTATGTGACACTTAAAAATACTTTGTAAAAAACCAGCACAGTTATGCTTAAATCTAAGCCCAATGATTAGATCATCTTCAAGATGCTCTCTGTAGAAAGTATATTTTTAAAGTACAAAAGCAATCAGAATGCATTTGTGCAATACGCAAAACTTAGGGAAATGTATTACTGTTTTTAAAGAGGATGTTTTGCAGGAATCATGTTTTCAGTTACTTTGATCCAGGCTAGATTTGAAACTGGTTTTCAGATATTATTAGGTATGCAGATAGAAAACTGGTTTTATATCATATTACAAGCATTGATCAACTAAATGCTACCTTAAGTATATCTCCTTATTCTCCAGTGTAAAAATACAGGACACATCATTAATGGGACACTGTCAAATCTGGAAGTTGCAAAATGTTATATATCTTTCCTTTCTTATAACTGTTCACAACATTTACATATATTTTATTCTTTACACTCCAAATTAAATTCTTCAATGTTACATTTTCTCCAGCCAAAATAAATAAAATGCTTGCAACCCAACACCCATATCCTATAATTACATGCAATTTGTTGTGTGAGCAATTTAAAACAAGACTTAGGGAACTGTTTTACATTTCAGATTCTTTAAGTTTTATAATCAGTGAGGATTTTTTATACTTTGAGAACTATTTCTCCATCCACAAATATTTGATTTTACTATTACAGCTCCCTGCCAAGTACAAGATCTTTTTATCATTTTCTGTCTTTTTTCTGGTTTGTGAGCCTGATCCACCACTCCTTGGAAGCCTCTGACAGTTTTTTCATTAATTTCAATGGGCATTGAATGAAATAGTTTGTTACGACTCCTCTTGAGCTGTACAGTAAAACTAGAGTCTTACAAGAATTAAAAAAAAAAAAAAAATTCACCATCATATCCATGAATAAATCTCACACCTACCAAAACTCTGTCATTGGTGCCCAATACACTTTTCTATTTCTTCCACAAGCACATTCCATTTCTTATCATGGAGACCTTACTCATAAGAAAATTTCCCAGTTCAATTTCCCATAAAAATTCCAATATAGTAATGACCTCCAAGTCACTTCTGAAACCTCCCACCTTGCTCTCACAGTTCACAAAGGTGAAGAGAAATTATTAAAGATTCTGTGAATAGGTGGATGAAAGCACCCACTGAATAGCTAGAGACACCTCCTACTAGGCCTGTGCAAAGTGGCTAGTATTCACTTTGGATTCAGATTCAGCCAATTCAGGAGACAGTGATTTGATTCAATGATTCAGTCCACTATCCCAAATCAATTTAGCCTAATCAAACAGGACACATTCCCCGCCTGCTCTCCCAGTCCCACCAATGGCTGCCCTGCCCAACTCCAGCCTCGTGGCTCTTAAAAAAAAAATTTTTTTTAAGCCCCGCACTCACCAGCTGCTGCAGCAGCCATTGGGGCTTCTGCAGGGTTATGGCTTCTGGGGGAGGGATGTAAAAACAACATATGAGCCTCTGTCTGCAGGCTTTCTGTGCCTTTTGTGAGCTGTTTCTGCCTGAGTAACAGCATTTGAAAGGTACTAGACTGACTTGGCTTCCTACCTAGTCAGTCTCCTGCTACTTTCTGTTCTTGGAAAGGATTGGATACAGCTTACTAACTAGAAACCCTCTACTTATCCCTATCCAATCCATTTCTTTCCATTTATATTTGTTCTTGGGCTTTTTTTCCAACACTTTTTAAAAAGAAAGTTGTGTTTTCCCTGGCAGTGTAATCCATCACTCTGTGGGGAAGCACATACATTACACACACTCACACACATACATCATAGAAGAAGTAGTCATATATTATTAAACAGAACACAACACAGAAGAAGTCAGACAGTCATAGAAGACGAGATTAAATATACTTTTTATTAGTTATAGTTACATACAGACTAAAGACAACACAGAAGAAGTCAGAGATTCAGAGTATTAAACACAATGCAGAAATCAGACAGTCATAGAAGAAAAAGATATTATTTTAGTTACACACACGACAGTAAGCACAACACAGAAGTCAGATAGAGATTCAGATTCTTAACAACACAGAAGTCACACAGTCATAGAAGAAGAAAAGATCATTGTGAAGGAGTGAGACTGAATGTACAGCATGGAGGGCTGGCAGGGCTGCAGCTGCAGCACGGAAAGGAAGGAAAATATCCACCCAATTTCTGGAGCAGCATCTCACTCAGGATTGGCAGAGGGAGGCCACTCAAAGGTATTTCCAGTCCCGGAGAAGGGTAGAGAAGGGTCAGTTCCCTGCATGTCGCAGGGAGAGATGAGTGGCTGAGTGTCCCAGCATGCAGAAACTGCAGAGCGTGCCTGAAGAACGCTGTGGGAGTGACCCTGAGGCAGGCGGAGGCCTGCGAACAAGCAGCTAATGTGACTCTCCAGAGCAGAGCCACAGCTGAGGATCCAGAGCAAGAGAGTTCACAAGGCCAGAGTGAATCTCCAAACTGGATTTTTTCCAGCAGAGGATCCAGAGGAGGGCCTGAAGGGAAAAAATCTACAGTCACAAGTAGAGCCTTCCTGCAGGATACCCTGAAAAACTGTGAACATTCATAGGGGTGCAGGGCAGGCTCATACAATAGACAACGGACAAAGGGATTTGTTCTGAGGACATTGCCAGAGCCTGGCAAGAAGGCTAAGAAGCAGCCGGGGAGGGGGTTCGGTGATTTCTTTTGCTGTCTATTTTTTTTGGTTTTGAGCAAAGGCCAAGACTGGCCCCTGGAAGGGTATACCCAAAAGAGGCACTAGGACACCCTGGGGTGCAGAGAAGATGCAACCTGGCTGTGAAAGAACATTATAAAACACCATCTGGAAAGCCTAGGCTGGGGTAAAGGGAAGGTTTGGAGCCCCACCAAAGACACAGGGATCAAGACCAGGCAGGATCACTGTGGGCATTGCCTTCCGGGAATATAAAGGTCATCAAAGTTGTGGCAGGTGAGAAAAACCTAAGATCCACTTCCTGGCACACCTGGTGATCCAGAGCCAAAGTCTATCCTGTCACCACCTGTAGGCCAACAAGCACAGGGCAGTACTAGCAAGCCCTATAATACCTACAGATGTCATAATCATATATAGTTATTATTAGTTATACTTACATACAGACTAAAAATAACACAGAAGTCAGAGATTCAGATTAACACAACACAGAAGTCAAACAGTCATAGAAGAAGAGATATTATTTTAGTTATACACACAACAGTAAACACAACACAGAAGAAGTCAGATAGAGAATCATATTGTAAACACAACACAGAAGTCAGACAGTCATAGTAGAAAAAGAGATATTATTTTAGTTGTAAACACAACACAGAAGAAGTCAGACACAGTCATACATCAGAGAAGACAACAACATATATTATTAGTTAGCTACACACACAGATACATTTTCCAGCACAGGAAAGATGAATACGAAGTGTGCTGGAAAGGCAGGTGCCAGGTCTTCTGGCAGGGGAGGGAGAGGGGCTAGAGGGCATGGGGAAGAGCTAGATCTGCAAGTCCCATCCCCCCGCAAACATAGGTACATCCTCTTTCCTGGCAATTGTGAGCCTTCTGCTGCCATTGGAAGCAAGGAGGTGGGAGCAGTACCTGTCCCTTCAGCTGCACCACCTCCCCTAACACTGGAAATAGGCACCAGCAGCAGCAACAGTCTTTTCCATCCAGTTTCATATCCCAGCATGAACCACCACTGCCAGAGGAAGAGCTAGATCTGGAACCAGGGGACATGAGCACCCTACCTAAAGAAATTCTGGGGACCAAGGGGGAACCTGAGTTTGTGCTCCACACCCCTCAAAGTTCCCCTAGACCCCAGTCTCCTTGTCAGGAAGGCACCTCAGAGGAGGTTGTGGAGACAAGTGGCTCAGCTGAGTCAGCTCCTCCTGTTGTTGTGCCTCTGCCTGCTGAGGAGGGGGATAAGGCAGGATCTTCACCTTCAACCCAGAAGCAAGGGAATAGTGTAGTGTGGGACCATTTTGAGGTGACACATGACCCCAAGTATGCTATCTGCCAGAACTGTTGAATGCAGATCAGCCAAGGCAAGGAGGTGAAACACTTCACCACCACAGTGATGCTGCTGCATCTCAGGACACAGCACCACCTTGCTGAGGTCCTTCTTAGGTCCTCTTCTTGCTACCTGCACAGCTCGTGCCTGCACAGCTCGGCTCAGGGAATAGTTCTGCAGCCTGTCTCCTGCAGTGTTCCCCTGGCCATTTTCCCACTGCCGGCTTTTATTTCAGCCAAGCGGCACTTCTCTGTGATGTCACCCGCCCATGTCAATCCCAGCCGCAGACAAAAGCTACTGACGAAGCGTGCAGGCATTCCATCCCAGCATGTCTCATCCGGTACATCTCCCCCTGAAAAAGGTAAGTTCACCCTGTCTTCAGGGCTTTTCTCTTTCTTGTTTCAGCAGGTTGGCTCTGCCCTGGGTCCCGCTGTGGGAGGGATCTCCTGGCCCTTTACCTTCATCCCCCTGGGACATTCCACATACCTGAGGCTGGAAAATCTGGTGGAGCAACAGAAGGCCATTGATGAGATGGCTTTGCTTGGGGAGATTGGGATCAGTGGCCACCTGAACAGAGCTGAGTGGGATACCATCTCCCAGATCTTGGTGGTCCTCATGCCATTCCTTGAGGCCGCCGAGACTCTCACTGCTAGCAATGCCCTCCTTAGCAGGTGATCCCCATAGTGAAGGAACTTGAGAATCAAGTGGATATGTTCCAGGGGATCAATGTACCTGGCTGGGGTAAGCCACTGTCACCAGATGTACAGGCACTGGTGAGGTGGCTGAAGGAGGGCATCAGGAAAAGGTTGAATCCCTTGAGGTCCAGTATGGTCCGCATGCTGCCAGGCATGTGCAACCTGAGGATGAAGGGGAGTATGTCCACTGGCAGCTCCAAAACTCTTGATCACTTGATGGAGGTGCTGGTCAACAGAGTCAGGGAGGTAGAAGGGCCGAGGTGAGGGGATGTGGAAAAGGGGGATCCACTTTCCCGTGCCTGCACTCCCAGCACCAGCACCAGCCAGTCTCCTCCATGCCAGCCGTTGCCAATGTGGACCAAAGGCATGGCTTCAAAGTTGGGGTCCAGACACACCAGACCCCAGCCTCGGGCAGGTAGCACTAATGCTTCAGTGGCTACCTATCTCACTGAGGATATGGAGCCACTGGACTGCGACCCCTTGACCTATTGGGCAACCCACAGCTAGCTGTGGCAGGGTCTGGCCATGGTTGCCTGGGAACACCTGTCCTGTCCACCGATCAGTGTTCCAAGCAAGAGGGTGTTCAGCATAGATGGGGATGTTGTGACTCCCCATCACACCTGCTTGGATCCTGGTTTGGTAAAGCAGCCGGTGCTCCTGAAGGTGAACCTCCCACTGCTGGAGTTTCCCAAGCTCCACCTGCAGACAGAGTGAGTGCCATGCTCCTCACTCCATCCACACCTATTTCCATTTTATTTTTTAAAACCATTTAATGCCCTGCTCTCAGAGCTGGAGGGGGCACTCACTGCTTCACCAGCCTGCAGGGGAAGAAAATACCCCTGCTGACCTTCTATGAACTCAGAGGTATAGTATGGGGCTATGGGGAAGGAGGTGGTCTTAGGTTCTGGGCATGACTGCACTCTGCCAGGGTTGGGAGGCCTGGTGGGACTGATGATGGCACAGCAGTCCCAGGAAATGCCAGGACCGAGGATACCCCTGGTGAAAGGTGGGTAGGAAGCGCCATAACTTCCAGCTACCACACACACATACAGTCCTGGCTAGGGAAAGCCCAAGCCCATCATGTCTTCGACAGGCCTAAGGCTTGCTGGTTGCAGTGGAGTTGTGAGGCGCCAAGTGAGCTCAGCTTAGCTGCCTGGAATGCCAGATTTCAGGTTGAAAAACCCTCTGTCAGTCTGAGGAAGCACCTGCAGTTAGCATGTGTATATATGTACTGTTCCTGGATGGAAGGAATAGTAAAGAAGCCAGAGGCTGGCATGCAATGCAGGCAAGAAAGTAAGTCAGTGAAAGTGGAAATGAAGGCATCAAGGGGTGAGAGAGACAGGCTGGGGTAGGGGGAAGGGAGATGTAGCAGGTAAAAGTGGAGAGGTATCTGGGGAGTCAGATATCTAGCAAGTTGTACTGTGTCATAAATCCAGTGTCTATATTGAGTCCATTATTTTCTGTACCTAGGAGGCTGATGAAGTGAAGTTCATAGGCCTGCTGTGAAAAGTGATTTGCAAATTCCATTTCAGGATCAGGCCTGAGAGATTGGAGACAGAGTGCTTTTTTTGTGAGAAATGTGCCCCCACAGGTAGTTGGTATTCTTGTCTTTGATAGATTCTGATATGCAGTTTGTGGGGGGTACTGAAGATACGATGCCAGGTTTTGTGTTTTGAGCTGTAGAAGTTGGTTTCTGGTGATAAGGTTAGATGCTTGTTTGACTTTACAAAACACTTTTCACATAAGAACCTGATCTCTTAAAAAGCTGAACCATGCAGGGTGATGAACAGGGATTCTGGTTTACTCTGTTTAAAAATCACAAATTGTCTCATTAAAACCCCCAAAATCTGTGTTCTTCTACAATTAAAATGAAACATCATAATATGAAATGCCTGCCCTTCCAGCCCTTCTGGAGAGGACCCCCAGCTGCCAGGGCTAAAGGCCCAGGGACCCCAGCCCCTTCAGCAGTACCTGAGTCCCAGCTGCCACCCGTGAGAGGCAGTGGTGACTGCAGCCAGAGCAGAGTTTGGAGCCCAGCTCCCCCTTTCCCTGCAGGCAGCACAGCCAAAGTGGAGCCGGGGGGGGGAGGGGTGTAAATGAGGCTGGCCTACAGCGGGCTTGGGGCTCCCTGCCCTGTTGCCCTCCACCTGGTTGCCATGGCAAAGTGCCTCCAACTTGACCAGCAGCAGCCATGGTGGTGCAGAGTCGTGCCCCTTTCTGCTGCCAGGTGGGAAAGGGGCACCTCTCCATGGAAGCAGGGCCAGTGTGGGGCTCCTGGCAGCAGCACTGAACCTCTCCACCCTGCTCTGCTGGGAGGTCAGTAGGGTGGGGGGCCATGAGCCCACAGCAGGGAGCCCACATCCACCGCTGCCTTATGCACAAATCTGGGGGGCACAGGCACTCGCATGCCTCCCTCCCCAGGAGTGTGCACAGCAACAGAGAGCCACCGTGACCCCAAGATTGGGAGGAGCTACCCTTAGGTAATTCCAGGGTCCCTATCTGCACACTAGTTCTCAAGAGCCTAGTGTGCACCCCTGCCCTGCCCTACCCGCAGTCCCTGGCAGCCCCGCCACCTCCCAGACAAGCCACCTATGGCTTCCCTTCTGCTCCCCAGCTGGGCCCCACAGCTGTGTATTCCCACCCTGGCTCCCATGCATTGCCCCAACTGGGCAACACTCCCAGTCCCAGTCCTGCCCTACTCCCTCACCACAGGAGCCTCAATCTGCACCCCCCCCCCAGACTTACCTGGAAGGAGTTGTGAGAGCTGCTTTCCATGCCGCCTGGCTGCCACCTGCATGCCTATGTGAACATGCACACGCATGTGGTGCCCCTTGCCTCCAGTTGCCCTTCTCCCGCTCCCCGTAGCCCCAAGCATCCCTTTGCAGGCTGGAACACTGCCAGACTGCAAGGGGAACCACATGCATTTTTCTCCTTTAAAGGATAAAATCTGTGGTGTTCTTCTTTAAAGGAGAAAATCCATGTACAGTAAAAGCTCTGTTATCCAGCATCCCCTGGGAATGGGGGATGTCGGGTAACAAAATATGCTGGTTAATTAAGTGGCCCCAGCTGCCGCTTCTCCCGCCACATCTGAGGCATCCCACCACCCCTCCTGCAGCATTGCCATCCCTCCTATGGGCCCTGCAGCCACCGTGGGACAGGGAGGCAGGCACCGCACAGCCCAGAGCAGCCTGCTATGCCCGTGGGCCATGGGGGCTCAGCAGTGCAGGCTGCTTTGCCCGGGGCCATGGCAGCTCGGAGAAACTGGAAGTGCCACAGTAGGCACTTCCGGTTTTACTTTTCCTTACAAGCTGGCAGGCTGGTTAACAGAGCATGCCAGCTCTTAAGGTGCCAGTTACCAGAGAGTTTACTGTATTTCTCCATATAAAGGGAAAATCCATGTTTCTCTGTAAAAGGAGAAAATCCACAGTTTTCCATGGCAACCAGAAAACCTGAATCCCTGTTGATCCCTGATGATGAATGCAACACAGAAATGTTTAAATACTAATAGATTTTATTACTTATAAGCTTTTATCCTGTTTATCAGAGATGAGAGATAGAGGTAGATCATAACTCTTGTGCACTTAAAAGGAAAAACAACTGTTATAATGGAACCATCCAGCTCAATACCTTAAGAAATCTATTCATGCAATAAAATAAAGTGTTGTTCTGTTTTATTAATTTAACTTATTCATCTACCACAAAATAATCACAGGTCATTCAAAGAAATCAACTGAGATTTGAAAAATCCAGAAAGCCTGTTCACTTTTAATCTATGGCTAAAAACCAAATGTTGAATATGAGCTCTACTAGTTCTAAAATCCTGAAGAACAATACCTGGAAAAAAAAAATCAGTTCAGTTTGCCAACTTCAGATACTTCCTATGTTTTTTTTTCCAATAACTAATATTTTTGCCTAAATTATGTAGCACATTAAAGGTAGTTTTTGAACTAATAAATAAATGAAAAAATATTTTTTCTGCATAGTAATTGAATTCCACTTTCTACTAAAATATAGCTCAACACAGATGAAAAATTAAAATGAAATGCATCATCCAGGATTATTTAGAATAGATTTATGTTATATGGTACTTATATAAGTGTGTTGTTGTAAATGTATTGGGTTATATCAAATTTTCTTTGTTAGCAAAAAATGCGAAATATAGTGTAAACACTATATTAAGTTACAAATAAACATGTTTGAGTGGTCTACAACTGATGAGAATTAACCTTTCTTTATGAAGATAACTAAAAAGGACAACTCCTGTTGTTTTAAATAATAAGTAAAACTCCAATTTAAATCATTTGTATTTAGATAAATCCAAGTTGTTTCATTATATAAGGAATTTAAAAAGGAGTCCTGGCAGGTAGATGGAATTCTCAGTGATACTGATCTGTGAAGTAGGGTTAATGAAAAGTGTTTAACAGAAGAGTAGCCATCATGTAATACCAGCCAAGCAATATTTATTATGAACCCAAGAGATATGTTTATGTAAAATACGAAAATTAAGTTCCACACATTCATGCCTTGCCTACACACACCATTCTTGTCGTCCATTTGCTGAATACACATGGTATTTTAAATGGTCTGTCCATCCAAGACAAAATGACTATGACTAATGGCTAATTGCTCTTTCTTGTTTGCTATCTTTCACATGCTATGATATCAGAGTTCTACAAGGGCAACAGTAGTGGGCTGGCCAGAAAGCCTGGAGGGGAAAATTAAATCCCCTTCTTAAGTAGCAGACTAGCAGTCTCCTCCAACAAAGACTTTGCTTCCCTTGGTGGTAATGTGATTCATTTTCCTATAAAGGAGAAGGCTGGTATTTCAATACGTAAAGACAGCCATTACAGTGACATTTAACAAGCCTGAAACCTCTGGCTTTCTTGCTAACCTAGATCTGCCTTAAGGCTATCAGAGACAAAAGAGGCCTTCTCCTCCAGCAAGCATCAAAGACCTTATAAAAAGCCAAGAAGGAGTAGGCACTCAGCTTGTGTGTCAGAAATGCAAAATAAAAATATAATGTATGCAAATTTAAGGCATGCAAAAAATCATGGAGCTCTGCTTGTGTGTACAGTTGTACTCATAAAACCTGTAATGTACTTTTTGAATTATTCAGCAAGAGGAGGCTGAAAAGCAGCAAAGAAGCTTATTATGTTTGCTTTGCTTCATAGACTATTAGGTGGACAAAAAGAAAAAGGAATTTAGTTACGCTTGCTTATCTCCTAACCTTATAAATTTGGGATTAACAGATCAAAGGAGGATTTGGTTCAGTTGATAGAAAATGGAGCTCTTTTATAGCTGTTTGGTCTCCCGGTCCCTTATGATCAAATGAGCTTAAGCAATTGATAAAATAAGTGGGGTTCTGAATTCATGTGTTTTAGTATATACATTTAATGTTTGTTGTATTGTATTGTACATTTGTAAGCAAAATTAAATAACATGTAAAAGAGGATTAAAGACTGACTATAAGTAATTTTTATATTCTGTACACTTGGCCTTACAATAGAATCCAGAGAACAAATTCAAGCTATATGAGTGTTGACATGAGTAATTTAATTCCGATCATGATTCTGTGTACACAGCTATAAACTACTGCTGAAGCATATTCTGAACTCTGGCAACTGCTCTGACGTGAGCCTACATCATTTCTATATCATGTGGAGTTATGAAGTACACCCTGGAAACTGTGAATTACATTTGTAGCATTAGGGCATACTTAGTTCTATCTTACATTGTGGTTCAGTAGTAGAAACCTTGTCTGCCACAAGGGAAACCTGGATTCGATTTCTGTACACACATATAACTACAGCCATTGAGGCACCAAACGTCTGGATTTGGTCTGGCCTTTGGATTACTGTCTCAATGGTTTAAAGTGGGGATGGAAGGTCTGGGCAGCCTGCATTCCTCTATGCTTCTGCTTAGGTGAATGCGTCAAAGGACGGTCCCGGTCACCTTTCGCACATACACTGTGATCCAGAAGGATCAACGGTTGCCTACTACTAGAGGTAGACCCAAGATACTAAGATGCTGATCATATATTATGAAAGATCACAGAACATTTTTTCCCATGACATCCCAATAAGATTTGAATAATTTGTGTAATTTCCAAATTAATGTCACCTTGTAGTTTCAAAAAGATGAAATATTCTTTTTTCCTTTCTCCCCTAAGCAGCTTTCCTGATCTGCTAGCAAAAACAGATACCATACTGCACATGAGAGAACAGTATTTTTGATAGGTCAGGATCTAACTATTAAAAATAGTTTCACGTATCAATGCATAGATGTTTATATAAATTCCAGTGCATGAAAAACAACACTGTATATATTCCCCAAGTTGAAAACCAGTTCTTTTTAGCTACAAATAAATAAATATCAAAGGATATAAATAATTTAATAAAGGCAAAAATGATCCAATATTTAGACTCATTTTTCAAGTCATACATTAGTTTTGAAACATATTATATGCCTTTTACATAAAATTAAATTAGTTGACTCAAATTATTTTCCTTTTTCTGTGGTGATTAATAGAATGGGTCAAAAGTATGTTTTCACTTCATTTTTTTCACTAGCTAAAAACTCTGATAAACTACAAATATTCTTGTATGAAGATCATATAAACTAATCCCCCTAGCTTATATAGTGAATATAGCAACCCATAACAGTCCTTTAATTGAAGATTAAGGATTGTTAAGAATGAAACTATAAAACACGGAACTCTAGTGTATTATTTTTTCTTCTCACATCTGCAATCTAATCTATTATTTTTTCAGGGCTTTCCATTGTTTAATGAGCTTCCCATCTTTTTGGCACATGGACATCATAGCAAGGGACAGAACTCTTATTATAATTGACCAAGGAAAATCCACTGTGGGATTTACCCAAGTTAATTTTAACCTGATGTTGGACTTTTGTAAGGGATTTTACAAAGGCCACTTACCAATACCTGTGCTAACTGGAATAGGCAGGTAATAATTTTCTTCAGTTTAGTGATTCAGTTCAATCAAGAAAAATAAATAGGACAGTTATTCTTTGTCCTCATCATGGAATGATCACAGAGTCCTGGCCCTCTGCACTCACTAGACAGGCTGTATTAGGGGGACTGTTATAAAGACAGGACAGTCCCTGAAGAAAGTCAAATTACAACCCACACTATGGCAGCAAGTGTCTCTGTCTCCCTCATACCACGCTCATTAGACATCTATAAATTCTAACTGAATAGTTTCAGATTGTGTTAACATGTGACTAGGATACAGAACTTCGTGTAGATGTAGCTATCTTCTGATACTGGATATCACACGCACTGGCTAAATAAGTTACCAAGAAATTTTTAGGTTGGCATAGCCACAATGTGCTAGTAAACACTCTAAAGATGAAAAGATAAAACTAGAAAGGCACAACAGTGAAACTGCTATAAAATCATAGCCATCAAGGTGCTGTGGCCATTTTATTAAATACTTTAACTGTAACAAGATGACTCGGTTTTCTCTGTGGCTTTAATGAAAGAGTTTGATAAAGAACAACTTTTTATAGTCACTGTCAATATTTTGAAATTTAAAAATGTTAAATCTGTAGTTCATAATTTAAAAACCAGCTAAATACAATGAAAGTTTTCAGCAATATATTAATTCTGTTCAATACTTCTGCTATCAAGGAGACAATTATTTCAATTTTGAAATCAGTTTTTTTCCTTAAAAAAAATTTCTAATAATGTGTAGTAGGGTAAAAGTCAATAGTTAATCTGCATGTTTGAAGGCCAGAAGGCAAGAATGCATTTCACAGCAGTAAAAGTATTTTAAACAGGAAAGCAAAAGGTTACATCCTAAAACATACAGTTTTTCAGACATTATATCTTCTTTACCCATTTATATCTAATATTACATAGAAAAAATAAACAATATGAGCTAACTTCAAGTCGTTTCACTCAAGCAGCAGATTATCATTTGCTTTTGTTGGAAGTACAACAAATAACATTCAGGCAATACGATATTCTCTGGGCCACAGCCTATAGCTATGTACAGTTATACTAAACAAATTAAACAGTCATTTGCAGGGAAAAACACTATTTAGTGTATTACATTACAAAGGTAAGTGTTAACACTTGCAAATATATTTGGGAGAAAAAGATATGCCAAATGTGTTGTAGAAAGAAAAGATCAGGGTAAATGGTGTTTCAGAAAGTCTTGTAAAATTTGGTATTCTTCAGCTGAGACCAAAAATAAGTCATTTCATTTTTGTGAGAAACACTAAACCACTGAAAATGTTTAGAGCAAAAGATTAGGTTTCATCTTTTGAATGGTGTCATTCAAAGACATGCAGAAGGCAAAAGTTTTAATTAAAAAAATAGTTTTTCTAGCACATGGTGGGTTTTTTTACTTGTTACATGGCTGCTTGCCACCATGGGCGCATTTACAATGTACTTAAGTTCAAATGTATTATTATTAAGGACCTCTGTAAATTGCGGCAGAAGTGCCCCCCGCAGCAGCTCCTTTAAATGTTTTTAATTTTACTGCTTGCTCCACCCCTCACCCCTAATTGGCAGAGGGGCCATTGCCAGGGAAGTGAAAACCATGGCATATTTAAAACCATGGTTTTTACTTCTCCAGTGATCAGCAGCAAATGGCCTGGCTGGCAGGGCCCCTCTGCTGGCTGGCCGGGAGAGGGGGTAGGCAAGCAGCAAAATGAAAAACATTAAATGAGCTGCTGGGGAAGGGGGGCAAGTTGCAAGGGGGGGCGCGGTACTTCCAGTGTGATTTATGGAGATCCCTAATTATTATTCATGTTTTTAAAAAACAAATATCTTCATAAGAAGCAAACCTTGAGCCAGTTCGATCAACACAGACTGTAAATACAGTAAAAGCTCTGGTATCTGGCATGCGTGGGGAATGGGGGGTGCCGGTAATCTAAAAATGCCGGTTACCTGAGGCACTGGGGAGTCTGGCCAGATGCAGAGTGGCGGGCATGGGGGGAGGGGTGGCAGCAGCCACACGTGGGGTGGCAGCGGCACAGGGTGGTGGGTGCTGGTGGCTGCAGCTGCGGCTATGGCCACATGCAAGCTTCCTACTCCCCCACGTCCAGCCGGCCAGCCAGAAATTCCAGTTAGTAGAGAATTCCAGCTAGAACAATACCAGATAACCGGGTTTTACTGTAGGTGTCTTATTTGAGGCGGGTCTAGTTGTCCCCGGGTTTGATCCAGATTACAAAAGAGTGGCACAGTTATTTACATGTTGCTCTTCCAAACTGAATTGCTGCTCCTCCCTCCACTAGCAGGTAGCCAGTGAGAGGACACAACCTGGCCAGTTTGTCCAGGGACTAACCCACAATCACTTCACAGAAGTCTACACTGTGTCCTAGAAGAAAGTATTAGCATATGCTATCCCACAAACTTCAGAGGGATGTATAGACAAATGAACTGTACAGCTGTAGAGCTGTAGGATCCCAGGACAAAAAGCTTTCTCCTGGGACAAATACAAGGTCTATTTACAGCTGCAGTCGTATCTGTGGCAGCTTCCCTTTCTTCCATCACAATCTGAGATATGACATAAACCCACTGCTTTCCATGGCAACACAAGGAAAAAGTGCTGCCCCTGCTTTCCATGAACTTCGCATTTATCAATAAAGCAGGTCAACTGTTGTCCTACTCTCAGTATGGAGCAGACCTCTAGGCCCTATGCTATTATAACTGTACCAATGGTGCAAACTTGTATAGTACCAATTATCCAGTTCACCAGCTATTCTCACAGCTTCTCCTGCTGTTCCTCTCCAGCTTCTTCCTTACAGAGCGATGAGGGACAGGTGCCTTTTCATCCAACAACATTCCAAGTCTATGCCTGACCCCTCCGCAGTCTATCTGCAGCCAGTCTCTATGCATTATCAAGCTGCAGCAACTGTGCCACATTTAGGGCCTTCAATATCTGGAGGAGGTAGATCAGAGAAACAGCATTTAGCCCACAGATCATAATCAGAGTTGTAGAGCTTGGGGGGAATTGCAGAGCAATTGTAGAAAATGCTCAAATCCAGCTGCTTTAGCACTTTGAATGCAAAATGTCTGTATTATACAAAATGTCACATGACTGCTGCTTCCCATAAGTCCTTCCCCACTCAATATGTTGCTTCTAAAAGGGGTGATAAAATTTCTGAACTTCGATTTAATGTAGTCATAGTCACAGAGGATATGGTTCAGTTCTAAGGTAGAATATTAAGAACAGATTGGCTAGTTGATTCATCAAAGAGCATATTTTTTAGTGCATTAAAAAAAACCCCAAAAACCTACAAATGTTTTCTTCATGCTACACATCTAAAAGAGGTTGACTAGAGACTGAATAGTGAATTTGCCAGCTATCAACAATATTGAGTGGGCTGAATATCAGACAATACTGGTTTTCCAATACTAATGAGAGCACATCCCACCTAAAGGTAGGGACTTACACTCTCAAAAAGGCTGCGATACCCCTGCAGCCTAAATTATTCACATTTTCTATAGCACAGCTCTGTAAAAGGAATAGTAGTTGGGTCTGGAGTAAAAGGCTTAGGTATTCATGCTCCCCTTTAGTACTGTTTTGGGTTTAAGAGGGAGCAATACTGAATGGCAAAATTGCCCCTGTTCTCTCCACCTTGAAATAGGAAAGAATCTGCTGTGTAGAAATACATAATAACTGTTTGTGCGATTGGACTCTTCCTGTTGGTCCAGAGCTTTGCTAAAGAGCTTTGTCTCTGATTAGTTATTTGCATTTCTTTTAGCATATTATGGGTGTTGTCTGCCTGCTTGTTGCTAATTCACTTAATTCTTGACATGAGTCATTTGCCTTTGCCAGTTAGGGTCAAGAGCACTTAACTGGGCTTCTCTCTGACACTCCTGGGAGGTTAAGTGCCATAGAATCCAGGAATAGTCTATTCAACCTCAATTAGGTGCAAAGGCTGAAGAAAATATTTGTGGACTTTTCTTAGTACACTGCCTATGTCATAATATATCAAGTTTGGGCTTGTCCAGCAATACTGTATAAGATTCCTAGGCCGCTTAGAGATGTGTAGAAAAACCCCCCTCACTTTCAGCTTTACTTTCAGCTCAGCGTGCCCCCACACCAAAAGCAGTACATGCTCAGAACAGGCATTGCGTCAGTTTGACCCAGTACCCCAGCTATACAGACACTGGGGAGCCAAGTCAAACTTTCATGATGCCTCTTCTGGTAAAAGGCTGTTTTGTTTTTTTCCCCTTACATCTGTCAGTGCCCCTAGTTGCTTAGTAATGAGATACAAAACACCATGGTACATAACTGTTATGTGTATATTACAAGGGACAATAAACTGAATATAAGCCAACAGTGTGCCTTTCTTGCAAAGAAGGCTAACGGCATACTGGGCTGCATTTATTGGAGCATTGCCAGCAGATCAAGGTAAGTAGTTATTCCCCTCTATTCAGCACTGGTGAGGCCATTTCTCAAGTAATATGTACAGTTTTGGGCCCCCCACTATAGAGAGGATGTAGACAAATTGGAGAGAGTCCAGCAAAAGGCAAAAAAATGGTGAGTGGGCTAGAGCACATGGCTTATGAGGAAAGACTGAGGGCCTGGGCTTATTTAGTGTGGAGAAGAGAAGACAAGGATTTAATAGTAGCCCTTAACTACCTGAAAGGTGTTTCCAAAGAGGATGAAGATCGACTGTTCTCAGTGGTGACAGAATAAGGAGCAATGGTCACAAGTTGCAACAATGGAAGTTTAGGTTAGGTTAGAAAAACTTTGAGTGCAAACAGAAGTGACAATTTTTGCCCAAGTTGGCCACAAACAGCAGTTTATAGCTGTGACAAGTACATGGCAGCAAATAACTTAAAAATGGCCAATCAAGTGAAAATATGACCCTTTGGCTGGCTTGATATAGTTGAGGATGGTCCTGCTTCAACCTCTTGAGGTATTTTCCCACCCTAATTTTATATAATTCTATATTAAAAAGGAGCAACCCAAGTTGTTATATCTCATTCCTATTGCAAATATGAAGAACCTGCTACTCATTCAAATTATTACTCAGCTTCAATTATTATCAGTTCTATCCTGATATGTAACTAAAACAAATGAATAATGGAACTAATGCTGGGGTCAAATCCTGGCCCCAAGGAAGTCAGTGACAAAACTCCCAAGACCACTGGCTGCAAATCAGTGCCAAGACAATGTTCTAGTTACAATATTTAGAGCATCAAGTTAAGTGTCACTACTGGATTTGGAAATTGCCCACTCTGCTCCTGCCCATAGCCTGCAATGGTGTGACACTCCCAGTCCTACCCAGCCCAAGTTGCAGATGTCCTACCTTTGTCTGTGCAGCACCCCCACCCCAAATTTCTGTTTAGCCCACCTCAGCCCCATCCCACCCTCCACCGGGAAGAGGATGGTACTGCCCCTGATTGCACCCTAAGCAAGTCTGCAGATGACACCAAGCTGGGGGGAGTAGTAGATAACTGGAGGGTGGGGCTAGGATTTAGAGTGACCTGGACTAATTGGAGGGTTTGGCCAAAAGAAATTTCATGAAGTTCAATAAGGGGAAATGCAAAGTCCTGCACTTAGGATGGAAAAATCCCATACACCAGTACAGGCTTAGGACCACCTGGCTAAGCAGCAGCTCTGCAGAAAAGGACCTGGGGGTTACAATGGACAGCAAGATGGATATGAGTCATCAGTGCACCCTTGTTCCCAAGAAGGCTAACAGCTTACTGGGCTGCATTAGTAGAAGTGTTGCCCGTAGACCGAGGGAACTAATTATTTCCCTGTATCCTGCACTAGTGAGGCCATATCTAGAGTACTGTGTGCAGTTTTGGACCCCCACTATAGAAAGGATATGGACAAGTTGGAGAGAGTCCAGCAGAGGGCAACAAAAATGTTTAGGGGACTGGGACTCATGACATCTGAAGAGAGGCTGAGGGAACTGGGCTTATTTAGTCTGTAGAAAAGAGACTGAGGGTCAGCAGTGATGTGTAGGGGGTGCATGCAGCTGCACGTGCACTCCCTGAGCATGGCAGTGCATCCCCTCCAAAAAGGCACTGCTGACTTTGTAGACAGTGCCTGTGGGCAGTTGCCACTTTTCACCCCACCACTGACACCGCTGGCTGCGTGTGGTCACCAACCCCCCCCCCCCACTGCCGACAGCACTGGCAGCGTCTGCAGGAACTCCGCCACTTACCACTGCCGTGCTCCTGCTGCTGCCATGCCCCACCAGCTGCTGGGGGCCCATGTCATTCATGCTGAAGGAAGATTTGACAGCAGCCTTTAACTACCCGAAGAGTGGATCCAAAGAAGATGGAACTAGATTGTTCTCAGTGGTGACAGATGACAGAACAAGGAGCAATGGTTTCAAGCCGCTGCATGGGAAGTTTAGGTTGGCTATTAGGAAAAACTCTCTCACTAGGTAGGTTGTGAAGCACTGGAACAGGTTATCTAGAGAGGTGGTGAATCTTCATCCTTGGAGGTTTTTAAGTTCCAGCTCAGCAAAGCCCAGACTGAAATGATCTAGTTGGGAATGGTCCTGCTTTGAGCAGAGGTTGGACTAGAATGATGACCTCCTGAGATCCCTTCCAACCCTCATTTTCTATGATTCTGTTTTGTCCAAACATGCTTAGAAGTACATTTTATACATTAAAGTGTCACAGTTCAACTTGCAACAAGTCAGAAATTCATGATATTAGAATTTCCATTATATCTTAGTAAACATTGCTAGAGTGATTATACTACAGCAAGCTGCTTAATAATACTACTTTTCAAATTTAACTGCAGTGAAACCACCACAAACCTGTGGTGAAAAACAACAGCCATATACACAGAATAAATTATATCTGTTTTCTTTATATCTGGTTCTCACTCTAAAGTTATTGCCAAGAACAGACGCACACCACACATTTTATATCCTGCAGTTAAAATTCTTAGAAGTATTATTACTTGCTTTTGTTGGCAATGCAACAAAATATACCTCCAACATTCAGGTAACTGGATATGGTATTAGTCAAAGCAATTTGCTGAACACGGGCTTTTGTGCACAAAATATGTTATAGAACTTCATGGTATCACTAATAAATATTATACCTTTAAGCCATTAATGAAGGGGGGGGGGCAGAGAGGTAGAGAGCTGAAGGGAGGAAGAAGCCCTGGCTTCATTTTTAAATGCTCCATGTGCTGGAAAATCTCATGTTTAAGAATTTCAATCCAACAATTTGTTTTAATTGAAAAAAAAAAAAAATCTTAGTAGACTAATGATTTTTTATAAAGACTCCTCTGTGAAACAATTTGGGGAAAATGAGTGTATTCTCAAAGTAATGACAGTTTGGGGAAAAAATTAAGTTAGGAAACAGTAACAAGGAGGAACAAAAATCAGGTGAGGCCACTTTACTACTTAGGAGTAGAGCACAGTATAGAGAAATTACCAGCCTGAGGGAGCCCTGAGACTTATTTGGAAGTGTTTCTATAAAATTCCATGGTTGGCAGGGCACTTTTACAGGTGGCCCTTGCTTTTTCTCTCCTTCCCTCTGTCCCTTACCTTAAAAGAGCCCTGCCAGGCTCCCCTTACAGCCTCTTGCTCTGAAGTGCTTAGCATTCTGCTCTACAAAATGGAGTTCCTTTGCTCCTTTCCTACAGTAGCAGGATCCTTTGAACTTTCTCCCTGTCCCTTCACTAAAATTCAATCTTTGTTGCAAGGTACACCACTTCCCCAAGTCACTGGTCAACTTCACTAACTTCTGACCTTCCTAGCCAAAGTGCCCTGCATCCTGTTGTTATGAAGCTGCCTTCTAAGACCACTACCATACTACAAGTAAAAAACTCTACAGCTAGGGACAGAAGTTACATATAAACTGGTTTAAGTGATCACCAGCTTAAACCTGAAACAGAATAGAAATTCAGTGCACTTAAACCATTTTTAAAATGGCTAAAACTGGTTTAAGATATACCTGGTTAAATGTAGTACCAGACTTAACAGATTTGGGTCAAAATGGTTTATGCAACGTCTGTTCCAGTCCCTTTCCTGGTTTAAGTTAAATCAGAGTCCCGCAGCATCCCAGCACACTTTTCAGCCCTGGGCTTGGCTGTGCTACCTGCTCCAGAGAACAGGGGTGGCCCCGCCCCTCTGCTCTGTAACTGGAGCAAGGACAGGGGTGTGGCCAGATGCCAGCCGACATGGCCTCTAAGGTGAAGGGAGAGGGAAGGGGCTTATTCCCGCTTCCTCCACTCTCCCACAAGGACTCCAGATGGGGTCTGCTTGGCCTGGGCAGAGAAATCCCTGTCAGGACCCTGCCCCCCACGCCCTGCCACACACTGCTCTAGCAGCTGGGGCAGGGGCAGGACAAGAGCCAGTCAGCATGGCCCTGCCATCTACCTGGGGCTGAGACTGGGGCTGCAGGGCTGAGGCTGGAGCTAGAGCTGGGGTTGTGGCTGCAGGGCTGAGCTCAGCCAGGCCATGGATACTGTTGAGGGAGGGCATGGAGGGGCTGGGCCCTTTCCAGCAGGCTGTGAAACTGTGGGTAGATGGGTGAAACTGTAGGTAGATGGGTGGAGCAGATGGAAGGGAGCCAGGAGCTGGACCCAGAGCTCCATGCACTTGGCAGAAGCCTCCAGGCTTAAGCTTCCCATTCACTCACCCAGAGTGGTGCAGCAGAGGCAGGGGCGGCAGCAGCAGCGGGAGGCGAAGGCCTGGCCAGCATGCAGCTTCTGGTGGGGCTACAGCCAGCTGGATGCTGGACAGTGATGGACAGGGGGCGTGGCAATGGTGGTTGTGACCATATGATCCCCCGTGGTGGCCGACTGCTGGGATCCAGTCCCACCAATGCCTCTGAGCCAGCCTGGGCAGCCATGGGCATGATTAACACATCCCACGTGGCCAATCTGACTATCAAGGCACCTTTCTTCAGCTGCAGTGGCATTGCTTCTGTGCCACTTCCTAGCCAGCCACCGTCTGTGCACACCAAGTCAGGCTGTTATGTAGCTACAGCCAATTGGGAAGAGCCCTGCCTCTGTAGCCTGGCCTGGGACTACCCCTCTAGGCCCTTCCCAGCTGGCTGTGACCCCATGACAGCCTCACCCAACCTGGGAATGGGGAATCTGGGCACACAAATCCCATGGCCCCAGCCTGAGCCACAGCCCACTGAGAAGGGCCCAGCCCCCACAGCTCAGCCTGAGCCAGCCCCTCCATGCCCACCCACAGCAGCATCCATAGACTAGGCCTGCTCAGTCCTGCAGCCACAGCCACAGCCCCAGGCAGATGGTGAGGCCATGCCAGCCAGCTCTGGCCAGGCCCCCCACTGTGTGAGCAATAAGGAAAGCTGGGAATACCCTAGATGGGCTCCCCATGCCCATGCCTGAGAGGGGAGACGGGATTTTAATCCCCTAACCCTAACCCTGTTTCCCTTCCCCTGAGGTACTGCCCAGGCTGATGTCTGGCTACACACACCCTCTCCCCTCAGGACTAGGCTGGCAATAGCTGATTCCCCTCTCCTTGTGCAGGCACACTCCGGCTGGGGTCTCTGCAGGCCATGGTGGGGGTTTAAACCCCTCCCCAATCATACTTTGCAGCCTGCCATGGGGCCTCGTTATGCCCCCCAGGTCTGCTTCCCTCCAGCCTTGAGACTACTGTGGAAGGGAAGGGAGGGCTCACTCTAGCACTCCCTAGCTTCTAGACTGAGCCACTGCAGGCACGTGCCTGCATTTCCAGAATCAAAAGTGAATGTCTATTCACTTGCAAATCAGTTCAATCTACGCAGGTTAAATTAACCTGCAATGATTGAATCAATTCAGACTCAGACTTTTTGAATGTCTGTTGCTAGCCTACGTAACAACCATCATTTCCTAGGAATGACCAAAGGAACAGTTACTATGGAACTGGGCAACACATGGAAGGAAGATGTAACAGAGACAGGTAGGTCCGCTCTACATATGCAGGTAAAGACATAGTGGGATCTAATACATGATTCACACAATTGTGTTTCTGCCATGTCACATGCATGGCTAGAGGCATGATTGTGGGATTGCACATTGAATCTCATCATGCTTTATTGCAGCAGCTGCTTCAGTGATCTCCCTACCTCAGGGGTTTCATGCACATCCAGGAAAGAAAGATTACCACAGCAGCCATTTCCCTGCCCTGGAGTTTCTCTGCCCCTGCATCTCCTGGGGCCCAATATCCATGGTGTTAGACCTTGACTTCATGCAATGCCCAATGACTAGGGGGACTACAGGTCAATGCCATGATGCATCACCTGTACACATTTCTCATCAACAGCTTTATTCAAAATGGAGACAGCTTCAGGCAATGTTCCAACAAACCAGGGAGGTACAGTGAACATTAGTTATTTCCATATGTATACACCTTGGTTCATGCTCATTAACATTTAGTCCACCTTTGTCCTACCCTTAGTCCTTCCCATCTTAAGCTCTGCCTCTGTTTACTGTTTATTTCATTAGCTGGAATTACCTATGCATTTTACTTATTTACATGTCTTTTTGCTATAAGTGCATGCCTAACACTCTGACCCCAGCTTCTTTTGGTCACTTACAGCTTCTTCCTGATTTCTTCACCATCTCCAAGGTCTTGCTTCTGCTTTATCTCCTAATGATAGCTGGTAGTCTGCATCCTGTTCTTCTTACACAATGAGCTATATATCTTACAACACTACTATATTGTTAGGAAAACACTTGCCCATGTGTCTTGTAATGTTACTTTTAACTTACCATTCTGCCTTGTGGTTAGCAGCTTTGCCAGGCCACAGGTTATAGCCTTTTCTTCAGCTGCAAATCCAATGCTCGCTAAGATCCAAATACTGTGACCCTAACACAGAGGTCTTGGACTCTTGGTCCTGGTAGCTGCAGGGTTTTGCTGGGACCCAAAGTTGGCAGCTTCTGGGGCTAAGAGTCCCTTTAGTTGAAGGACTCACAGCACTGGCTAGGTAAGGTGCACCCCTGCAGCTGGGAACCCACATCTGATGGAGCTCCCAGACACAGGGGAAACCCTGCTACATGTGCAAACTGAAGCTCAATAGCAACTAACTATACAGTTAGTATACATTTTTTAGATCTAAATTTATAGCTGGTTGGAGCTTTTTATGGTGTGATTGGTATATTGCACATGTAGCTGGTCTCAACGTAACTGTGCAATTAATCAGTTCTGAAGGTAAACAACAGAAATATCATGTCTATATGGAGAATTTAGTTTGCACTGAGCTAGGGCAATAGAGGATTGATGGCCCACAACAGTGCTAGGTGCCATATTGCCAGCTGCCTCCTACTTTAAGTGTTCAAAGCAGAACCATGCATAAAAAGTTAGCATATACAGTGAAAATAAATACTTGAACATGTATTAGTATTCCTGAGTTCTGTAGTCTAAATGCCACTCTCTGTTAACAGAAGGCTGTGGAACCCTTGTTCAGTGTCTCACTTCTTACTTATTTTTCATGTTAGACCTTGAGCTAGGCTCAAAAAATAACATAGGTGCCTAAAACATAGAGGTACTGCACTAGTAGAATGAGAGCCAGTAACCTGAGTGAGGAAGGAGCCCAAACTGCTTGTACAATATGACAGGAGAGTTAGGGTTTGTCTGCACAGCTTGCTTTCAAGTGCATCTGTAGTGAGGATGTCCACTCCAACATGCTTAGGCTGGTAATTAGCTGTGTTAGTCCAAAATAAGGCAGAAAATAGGGCAGGTTGGTACCAATAGTATATCCAGTGCTGGAGCAGCCAACTCACCCCCTTGTAGCTACCTGGGTCCCACCTTTCTCACCCCCTCTAGCCTCTCAGAGTCCCACCCTGTTGTCTTACCTGCCACATCTTGGTGTTATAATTGGACAGAGAGGCTTCCCCTAGAAGGTAGGGTGGGGTTTGCTTCAGGTCTTAGGGCCTTTTCTGGGCTGAGGCACCCTGGCCTTGGCCTACTTTACTTTAGCTGGGTCTTTCTGGGCTCTGGGTCCTTTGGCCCCCAGTCACGCCCTTTGTGGGCTCTGGGCTTATGCCTCCAGTCTTTGCTGTCCAACACCACAGAGCATTTGCTAATAGCAGCACTAGGCCCTTCGAAGGGTCTGGGACTAGAAAGCCATTAGTAACCTTCTCAGTGGCCCCAAAAACCCCCCAGAAACCTACAAATGTTTTCTTCATGCTACACATCTAAAAGAGGTTGACTAGAGACTGAATAGTGAATTAGAAATCACAGAAAATTAGGGTTGGAAGGGACCTCAGAAGATCATCTAGGCCAGTGGTTCTCAACCTTTTTCATATCAGGACCCATCTGCCAAGACTGATGGCTTGCAAACCCCCTGGCCAAAACCCCCTGGCCCTACCAGTGCCCAACCCATAGTCCCCTGCCAGTAACCCTCACCCCCAAGCCACAGCCTCCTGGGTGGGGGTTGGGGGACAGCAAGGCAGGGCAGGAACCAGGGGGGTAGCAACAGTAGATCCTGGGGTGCCCTTTGCTTACAAAAAGTGATCTTTACCATAAAAAGTTTGGAGACCACTGGTGTAGCTCCACCCTCCTTGGAATCACCCTTCAGGTAGTTGAAGGCTATTATGAACCACCCCCCCCCAGTCTTCTCTTCTCCAGACTAATTAAACCTAGTCCTTCAGCCTCCCCTAAGTCATATGCTCCAGCCCCCTAACCATTTTCATTGCCTTCCACTAGACTTCTCCAATTTGTCCACATCCTTTCTGTAGTGGGTGGCCCAAAACTGGACACAGTACTCCAGATGTGATCTCACCAGTGCAGAATAGAGAGGAATAATTACTTCCCCCCAATCTGCTATCAACACTTCTATTAATACAGCCCAGTATGCTGTTACCCGTCTTCACAATAAGGGTGCATTGTTGGCTCATATCCAACTTATTGTCCACTGTAACCCCCAGGTTCTTTTCTGCAGAGCTGCTGCTTAGCCAATCAGTCCCCAGCCTGAGAAAAACTCTTATATTTCTCCCTAGATGTTTCTTCAAGTTTCCACTTGGAGATGTGGTGAACCCACTCATATAGAGAGAACCAAAGCTGGGTCTCATGCTTCTCTGGGCAGGTGGGAGTGGGGGAAAGCAGTGGCTGTGAGTGGGAAGGTAGGGAAGTGGCAGGAGAAGGGCAGCAGTGGCATGTGGGGGGGAAGTTGCAGGAAGTGGGCAGGCAGGAATGCAGGGCCCACTCCAGTGCCCTGGGGCCAGGGGCAGCAGGAGCGTGAAACTCAGGCCAGCAGGAGTGCAGAGCCCAGGCTGGCAGGGGCTCTGCCTGCCACACATCACGAGCACCTTGAGGCCTCACTGACTGCTACTGCCACTGGTGGTAGGGGCTGTGGGCAAGGGAAGGAACATATTCATAGGGGGACACATGCACACCCCACTATACACATGTACCCATACCCCCCTTTGCACCACCATACACATGCACCCACAACCCCCCATGCACACCTCACACCCACACCCCAGCCACCTTCCCCCTCCACAGAGTCCCTATATTCCATGAACACCCCAACCACCCTACCCTTACAGTCCTCCACAAACCCCATACCCACCCATACCCCACATACACACACATCCACCCCCCAACTCCATACCCACCCCGACCCCCACAACTATCCATCTCCCCACAAACGTCACATAAACACCACACCCTACATACACGCATAACCACACACGCACCCCCACAGCTAGCCACAAAACTATACTCTTCCACCCATACCCCCCACACCCCTCCAAACCCCACACAATATACAAGAGTAAGACTTCATTTTATGCTATTATAGAATCTATGTACACTACACAACCACATGTAAATGAGGACAAAGGTATTTTTGGAAGCAAATTAATGAATGTTGTATGTAGTAGATGCAAAAGGAGGGACTTCTGGTGGCAAAGGTCAGGAGTTAGGTAGCAGGACTTACAGTCCCAAGTGGTAACCAGGGGGCGGGGTGCCTGTCAAGGGGCAGGGCTACTCATGCAGCCCTCCACAGCTTGCCAAAACTCATTAAGCAGCCCTCGAGCCAAAATAATTACCTGCCCCAATCTAGGAGTATTTTGTGCTACGATATGGGTATTTCCCATTCTTTGGGCTTTGCTCATTGTCACTTGGGGAGGAATTTTTTTCCTCCTCTTTTTGCTACATGGGGCAGGTGGGGATGGTTTGTTTTTTGGGGGGTTTTTTACTTTCCTCAGAAGCACTGAGTGTTGGCTGCAGCTAAATCTGGGGATCCTGATTGGGTGTGCCAAAATTTCTGGTGGAATTAAAATCCAGAGAATCCTAGCCACAGAGTCTTGCTCCTACACTCAGGGTCACACCAATCACCACATTTGGGGGGAGGAGGGAATTTTTCCTGTGGCCAGATTGGCATGGGATGTGCAGGTATGCCCCTTTTCCTTAGATCTCTCAGACATATTTTAACAATCCTTGTATCAGTAGGACACTGACCACTAGGGCTGTGCAAAATTTCACCAAATGTTTCGTTTCAAAGCTGTTTTGACGTTTTGAGCTTGAAACAGCAAAATCTAAATGAAATAAAAAGCATCAAAACCACTTCAAAACAAAATGAGGGCACTCAAAACATTTCAAAAGTTTTGAAATATTTCGAGTTTTGAAGCAGCCCATTGGTGGGAGGCAAGAAAGAGCCAGGGCTGTGCTCCAAGTGGCTCCGGAGCCCCATGTAGCTCAGCCTGGTGGGGAGCACAGCCCTGGCTCTCCCTGCCTCCCACCACTGGGCTGTACTCTGTGGGGGTGGCGGAGCCTATCAGAGCACAGGGCCAGCTCTGCCTACCTCCCACTGCCAGGCTGCACTCCGATCAGCTCTGCCAGCCCCATGGAGCTCAGCCCAGTAGCAGGAGGTGAGCAGAGGCACTGCTGCACTCCACCTCCTGTCACTGGGCTGAGCTGTACGGTGCTATGAACCTCTTGGAGCACAGCCCAAGCACCACACTCTGCCTCCCACCACTGGGCTGAGCTCCATGGGGCTGTGGAGCTGCTTCAAGGGCAGCCTGATGGTGGGAGGCCAGGGCTGCAGCCTGCCTCCCACTGCTGGGCTAAGCTCCCTGAAGCCATGGTTGCAGGAGCCGAGTTGAGCTCAGCTCAGCTCAGCTCCATGGTTGTGCCCAGCGCTGGTCCCAGGCAGCAGCGGCAGTCTCCTGTCATCGGGGTGCAGACCCGGGGCTTGTACCCCTAGGTGGAGTCTGGCATGGCCCTGCAGCCCTCCTGGGCATGCAAGCCCCTGAACCTGCACACTGGATGACAGAAAGCTGCCACTGCCAGCAAGTTTTGCTTTCAAAACTTTGAGGTGCAGTTTCCAAGAAACCTCTGTGCCTATCTCCTTGAAACTTGGCAGGATTTGTGACCTCAGAAGGGGCTACCATCCCTGCAATTTGCAACTGAATCAGGCAAGAAATTACAATGTTTTTGGTATTTTTATTATTCCCCATTATAGCCTATGGGCAAAATGTTGAAATGAGTTGAAACAGGAAACAATTTTGACAAAACGAAATGGGACAGTGCTTTGAAATGAAATGATGAAACAAAACATTGTCCCTTTGAAATGGTGAAATGGATGTCAAAACAAAATGATGGTGTTTCACACAGCCCTACTGGCCACCATTTTCACCCTGCTTTACCTGTAGTAGGTGAGGGTGCTATGCTTTGTAATTGTGTAACAGAGTTGATTCTGTAGTTTTAGCAATATGTTAGACAAGGTTTTGTATGAGCTGGTTTGGATAGAGATGATCCTGCCTCAGGGTCAGGGTTGGACTAGATGACCTCAAGAGGTTCCTTCCAGCCCTACTCTGTGATTCTGTCCATTGCCCTTTGAAGTAAATGGGAATCTTTCCATTTATTTCAGTGGGGTTTGGCATAAGCCTTGGAGGATTTCCTGCAGAAGCAAGTGTTCACATGAACTCTCTGCCACCAAGAGGGATCTATAATTCCTATCCATGGAGCAGGCCAAGGTTCTGCCCTCATCACTTGAAACCAAAATAAGAAATTGGTTGTAAAAAGGAGAAGAAGAAAGATTGTTTTGCCATGTGATAACTGTGTGGGAGAGGGAAAGATTTTTTTTTTTTTAACTTTCTTCTCTCCCTGGCTGACAATTCTGCTTTGGAACATCTAAGCCATTTGGTCCATTTGCTCCCCCTAAGTGAAATGGATGACACTTGCAAATTTCTGCCTGACACACATGGCCATTTGGAATGGGGGGAGTCTAAGGCTAGGTTTAAATGAAAACTACCCTAACTGGCAGTAGCTCCCTCAAGCAAGTAGTACTGCTCTGGTGGGCTCTCCTAAACTGGAAGCACTATAGGTGCATCCACATGGTACAAAGGGTTAATTTGCATAGGTATGAGTTAACTGGCTCCGTTAGTCAGCGATGCTAATTAATCCATTCACATGGATGGGATTACCCTGCTTCTGGTTTAGAAGGCAGCCCACAACATGTCCCATTGTCTGGCATAGTAAACTGACATAATTGACACAGCCTCTTTCCCACAAAAGCCACAAGGATTGGAAGGCCAGGTAATCTATAGTAGCATCTTAGGGTACAACAAAAACCACTAGGGTATATGGTATTACTTCTGCAGTTATGGATCCTAGGTGAGATGCAGAGTGGTGACTCGCCAACAGAGCAAGAAGGCAAAGGCGGAAGGTGGGGAAACCTCCCAGAGCCAGGTAACCCATTTGGCTATGGCAGCAGAGGGGGAGAGAATCCCTCTTACTGTGGAAGCCAGTCAGCCGCTGAGGGAACCAATAAGTCTGAGGGTGAGCTAAGTGGAAGTCCTAAGGAGGAGCCCAGTCAGTCAGTAGCAGAGGAAGCCAAGGATCTTGGAGAGGAAGTAGAGACCCTCCCTGTGGAGGAAGGTGCACTCCTTACAGAAGCACTAGAATTCCCCACTGATTGCCTAGCTGGGCAGCTGGTGTTCAAGCAGGAGGTTGTAGTGGACCCCAGCTTGGAGGAACTCCAGCAGATGGTCCAGAAGCAAGAGACTGAGTTCACCCCAGATAAGAGGGAACAGGTGGTCTGGGATAAGGGTCTCTTATATTGGCTATGGGTACCCAAGAACCATGGAGCCCTATCACCAGCTTGTGGTACCTCTTAAGTTTACGCAGCAATTACTTACTATGGCTCGTGATATACGCTGTGCTGGTCACATGGGCAAGGGCTGCTGCTGCCAAACTTTTATTGGCCCAGGCTAGCCCAGAATGTGACAGACTATTGAAGATCATGTGGGAGGTGCCAATGAACAGGCAAGAATGGGGACAAGAAAAAAGCTCCCCTGCAGGCAGTTCACCATCCTATCCGACCATGGTCTGCTTCAATGGCTGCAGACCATGCAGAACACCAACGCCAAGGTTCAAAGAGGGGCATGGCAGCTTCAGAAGTCCAACATGACTGTGGAACACCTCAAGGGAAGCCAGAATGTGGTAGCAAATTCACAGTCCAGAAAGGACTATGAGTAACAGGTCCAGAAGATGCAGAACCACCCCAACGTGCCCTGAGGCTTATAGTTTCATAGTTTCATAGTAGCTAGAGTCGGAAGGGACCTAGGTAGATCATCTAGTCCGACCCCCTGCCATGGCAGGAAAGAGTACTGGGTTCAAACGACCCCAGCAAGGTGTTCATCTAGCCTCCTCTTAAAAACCCCCAGGGTAGGAGCCTACACCACTTCCCCTGGAAGCCGGTTCCAGATCCTAGCCGCCCTGACCGTGAAGTAGCGCCTCCTGATATCTAGCCT
>NW_017728915.1:15938780-15950657 GCF_001723895.1 Crocodylus porosus
GCCCATCGTGTCCTGCAGGGGCCCCACATTACCCGGGACCCTCTTTTTACCCCCTATGTATTTGAAGAAGGACTTCTTATTGTCCTTAACTTGAACACCTCAACTCTTCCGGGGGGGGCGGTGTCATGGGATGGGGTCCTCAAGGATGGCTGTGTTACCCCTAGGGCCCCTCGACTGTGCCAATTCAGCCTGATGTGGTGGGGGAAAAAAAATAGAGGTTGCCCATCTTGATGTATTTATAATATAGGGAGGCTACTTTCATGTCCCATTGGACATGGTCCTGATGGATATCTTTGACCCCGTGGGTTCCCGGACACCTTGTGGGTCCCATTTCAAAATAGATGTCACAGGACACACTGGCCTTATGGGCTATATGTGTGGCTCCAACCACCCCTTTACCATGCCCCAAGCCTTGCAGATGGCATTGACATTGTCCAGTCTAAGTCTTGCTGTGATTTGGCCCCCTTGTCCTCTCTGGGCCCTCTGCAGCCCTGTCTCTGTGCCTCACTGGCACCTGGCCTCTCCACAGCCCTGCCTCTGCACCCCAAATGCTGTGCCCTCTCTGGTGCCAGGGCCTGTGCACCCCCAAATGCCACACCCTCTCTGGTGCTGGGGTCCCCACACTGCAGTGGGCCCCCAGTGAGGCCACCTCTTTCTCCAAATAGCCTCACTCAAACCACCAGTGTTATACAACAGCAAACTAAACATAAGCCCCTAGGCTATAACATAATATAAAAGATCAGGGTGTGCTCTGACCCTTTAAGAGAATCAGATTTCATCCCTGGCACTAAGTCTCCAGTAGGCAAGGGTACCTGTGGAGCTCCTGGAGCCCCATTAGCAGATCAGACAGCTACTGCATCACTAGGCACTTCCTCCCTAGAGGTTCCTTCTCCTCTGCCTGCAGCCCTGGGGTTTATATATATGCCAGGCCCTGCCCCTTCTGGTCAGCTGACCGCTGGCAGGTGTGGGCCAGCTATCACATTCTGGCTGCCCTGGTATCCAGCAGGTGGGGCTCTCAACTGACTGTTTGGGCCCTCTCCTTAGCAGTTTTAGCCCTTAAATGGAGCAGGACGTCCTAGAGCCCTGCAACAGTGTTGCAGTGAGTAAGTGTTGTAACCAGCTTCCTTTGTTTTGCTCACCTACCATGCTTTTGATGGGAAATTAAAGGAATCAATAACCAAACGAAGAATCACTGTAGTTCTTATAATTCTGTTCCCTAAGGGGAATGACTTCTTACTCAAACAAAATTAACATAAAGCAATCACATTAGAACATAGGTCAGCAGTGTCCACTTCATAGTCTCTCGGTCTAGTGAATGGCGCTCAGCCAAACTCACCTTCTTTATTTGTCTCTCTTCTCCTCTTTTTCTCCTAGAGTCCTGTTGTCAATGTTGAGGCATTCTTCTCCCCTGTCTCATGGAGTAGTTTCACTTCTCTTTTGCAAGGATGCAGGTGAATGACTGATTCTCCATCCCAGGGTTATCGCTCTCTCTGAAGCTGCTCCCAAGTTCCCCGTGCCTCTGCACAGGCTGCTTCAACCGACTGGGCTGAATTTCTCTCACTTGTCCCCTTCCGGGGGGTTGTTCTCTATGAACACACTCCTATGTTTCTCCTCACTCTTCTTCCAGTCTATAATTTATAAATCTCTCCAGTTGTTAGATTCCTTTACTGTGGGGCACAGACAGATGATGTCATCATTGTTGGCTGGCATCTCAACTCTCAGTAAGTTTTCTCTGTTTTCCCTCCTTTAGTAACAGGGTAATTAGCTCCCTGTTACAATATCTACTGTTGTTTCTTTTTCTTTTAGACATAGAATGGAGAAATCACACCCAGTCTGCCTCACTGCTGTAAGCAGACAGCTCGACCCTCTCTGTTTCATTTACCGCCGAGCCCACGTGACTGGGCGATAAAAATTCCAGAGGGAGAGGGGGGCTCGCTCTTTCTTTGCCCTGAGAGTTCCCACCAAATGACCAGGTCACCTCACCGGGTGGTACTGACATCTTTTAGAAGCATCGGTCAGCATCCAATGGGCTTGCTTCTGGTTGGGATTTAGTGATGAGGTCACAAAAAATTATAAAAAGGGGTCACCCCATCTTGGAAAACACAGAACCAAGCTGTGGCCTCCAAAGTGAGCTTAATCAGGCTCTGAATGAAGATGTGAGTAACCTACCTGAAATTTAGCCAGTAAATTAAAATTGTGATCTAGACACATATGAAAAGGGCCAAACAAGCCTATGTGGATTTGCTCAGGGCAGTTTCCTTTCAATTTTCCTTTTGTTTTGCATTCCTTTCCCATGCTCTCCCTCTTTGATCAATAAAGCTATCTGTTATAGCACAACTCACTGTGTGTGCTTAAGAGGGTGAGATTAGCCTTGTAGCCCCCTTTGCTCACTTAGGAAAGGGAGGCTACTTTTAATGTTTTTATAAGGAGCACCCTGATATATCCTGCTGGGGGCAAAGCATCTGCAGGGTCTGTGTTCCCAAGGCTGCACAGAGCCCTAACAAAGACCCAGACCTGGATGGTGGCAGCAGTTACCCCAGGCTACAACCTCATTCCCACAGCAGCAAGGATTAGAAGGCCAGGTAATCTATTTTAGGGTGCAACATAAAACTAGTAAGGTATATGTTATTACTTCTGCAGTTATGGAGCCTAAGTAGGATGCAGAGTCCCCAGAATTGCATCCTATGACTACTACTGGCCTTCATACTTCGCTATTAAGTTGTAATATTTTTTGCAATTATGACATAAACACATGTAGAAATACAACATGTGAAAAGATTCATATTAAAGTAGAAAAGAAAAAAAGGGAGGAAGGGAAAGAATTATACATAAAATTGCCTAATCAGGTTTAATCCTGGGAAAATATTTCAATTTACTGAAACACATTTGCCAATAACTCTTCATAGGTCATAAGCCACACACGGCACATAAAAGAGTGTTCCATTTTTCCAAAGTGCTGATAAGTTTGCCATGCCACACATTGCAAATGCTGGCAGCATTGCAAAAGCTGTGGGTATATTTACACAACTCACAACTTGTTGGTTTAAAAAAAATACTGCTTCCTTGAGTTTGCAGTAACTTACACCACTGCCATTTGTTTCCTATTTTTAGCTATTGATATTTCATGTTTTATGGCTGAAGGAACCTTTATTGGCTACAATTATCTCAGCTGCTTAAATAGTCACAAGTTTAAAAAGTTAGAAGTGGATGAAATTGAATATTTTTGTCTCAGATACAGTGATAAAAATCTGAAGGTAATCAATTGAAGCCAAGGGGATTAGTCTATATTATGAATGATTCAAAAGCACAGAATAGGGCTTAAGAAGCTAGTGATTCTGAAAAAAATTTTCTTTACTTGCCCCAGTTCTGGAACCTGCAAGGTCCCTTAGCACTGTTGCAGGTAGAAAACAGAAGCTGGAGACAGTCTCTCTGCCATAAGGTGAGAAGGGAGAGAGAGAAAGAGAAGCACCCCTACAGCTCTATGGCTAAACAATGGGTCTTTGAGGCAACTTCGTAGCTCTCCGGGTGGGGGCGGAGTGGCCCCCATAGAGCTATATTTCTGTAGTGCTACAAAGTATCTCAGCACTTTGTAGCACTGCAAATGAATCCATCCACACCCAAAATCTGTACAAGACCCCATGTCGTAAAGTAAGGGCCCCAGACTGAAACAAAGAATGGACACGTAGAGGAGTTGAGGAAGGATCTCATTATAGAGAGGGAAGATTCTGCAGAAGGCTGCAATTGAAGAATGTAATGTGACAATTGAAAAAGAAAAGGAATAATTTTTTAGACAAGCATTTAGAAGCAACAAAAATAAATCAGATAGACAGAGGCTGTACAACCTGTGTTTTGCCTGTTTTTTGAAGCTGAATCCACATATTTTGGCCCACGTGTAAAACTTTTTCTAGTGCATGAGAAGTGTCAGATGTGAATGGGAGTAGCGTACCTGTGGCCTGCACTGAAACTGTACTTCCATTTCTTTGAATTCACTCAATACTGACCATGTATTTTAAACGGACTCACAGAAAAAGAATTTGAATGCTGCCATTAAGAAGCTTTACCATGCATCTGAAGTTAGAAAGTAAACCTAGGCTCGGTCTTCAGATCAAATCATCATTATTCATGCTAAATGATTACATCTGTCATTTATTTACATTTTTGAAAATCAGTCATGTAATTAAGATGCTGATAACTTAATTACTAGCAAACCTTTTCAGTTAATGTTAGCATATTACAGATCTCTAGGGTGCTTTTATAAAAAATAAAGATGCTTTTGCTTAAGGGTTAGCCATGAAAGAAACAAAAATTTCCCAGGCCATTCTGAAATCCCCAGCTCTTTAAAAATGTAATGCGTATGACAAAACCTATTCTATACAGTAAAGATGAGATTTAAAAGCAAGGGCAGATACTCTGTTTTGAAAAAGTATAGAATTCAGTCAACATCCAGGCTGGCTTTTCTGTGTGAAGGGGTTGATTACATTTTTGCCAGAAGCAGGGAAAGCTTCTTTACAGAACAACAGAATACAAAAAGAACAAATAAGCCTAAGTGAAGCAGTGAACCTGAATAATCAGCCTCAGTTTTCACCAATGATTAATTTGGCTGAGGCTAAAATTCCAGTGATGAGATCCCTGATGTATATTAAGGCCCCAGTGATCTCCCATGAACTGACCCAGAGACTTGTATGTGCCACTCATGTGCTTAACAGTCTCCTGTTCAGAAAAGTACTCTCCTTACAACTGGCCAAAAATATTCCACTGAAAAAAATTCTGGTAACTATGGGGTTGTATTTAAATTGACTAAATTGTCCAATGGGAAAAAATCTTGAAAAAATAAAAATATTTCAAATCATTTCAAAGAAAAACCATTTCACTAAAAAAGAGTCAACATTTCATAGTCAAGCCTAAATAGATGTTCATCTGAATGCTCAGAGGCACTTCTCCAAGAGTGTTATTTCTGTAAGATATTTCAAGTTCCTTTCCCCAACTGTATTGACAACAGCTATTAAAAACAAAGATTATAAGGGTATGTGTATAAAAGGAGGAAGTTAAATTTATCTTACCATCATACTGTAAAATATCAGAACTATGTCTGCTCAAGCTCTGCAAAAATATTTGCCTTTCTATAAGCCTAGAAAAGTTGAGCTAAAAGGTGTAAGTTCTGATAAATGAAGGAGTGAATGAATAAACTGAAAATTTTAGAATGGAAATGAACAATGTTTTGCTAGTGTGCCATCCAAAATTACAACCCCCTTAGTGATTCTACTCTTCATTTATTTTCTTTATTTTGTTCCAGCCATTGCTCCAATTGTTTGTGTAACTATAACTGAGAATAAAATTTGGCCCTAACCAGCGCACCAATATTCACACACCAGAAACTCATATATAAGTATTAGTAGACATAGCATGGTGTAAAAACCTTATGAATTACATTCTTGTACCTTAGTAGTGCTGGAGTAAGGCTATAACTGTGATGGTCCAGCAAATATCCTTGCCTGTCACATACTTGTATCCATTTGTTTGACCAATATTAGATAAATATTTTACTAACTTAGTATTATGGAGAACAGCAAACTTATACTAGATAAACAGACTTAGTTTTCAACTTTTTTCTGTTCCTTCACTGGAAATAGCATCAAAAAAGATGATTTTTCACAAGAAAATATATATAAAGATAAACAAGGTTTTTAAAATAATTATAAGACTGTTGCAATAAAGACCTGACACTTTTTTTACATTTTTGTTTAAAACGATAGGAAAATAAGGGTAAAGTATCAATATCAAAAGGGAAAGTATCAATATCCAGGATTTAATGATTATAGGGAGCACAATTAATCAGCATATATAAGTGTAAAACTATGCCAAAACTATCCAGATGTGCTTAAAAAGAAACAAGTCTTCTTCAAGAATGCATAGAAATTGTGTTCTTAATAGCTTCAGCCATATATAGAAGCTGTAACTTGCAATTAGCAATGTGTTGTATTATATACTGGATTAGTGTCTTAGATTGAATAATGTGCTATAAAATGTTATAATGTTATATACAAAAATGCATCTTCCCTCCCTCACACATGCACAAACCCATGAATGCATGCAGGGCTTACAAAGGCTTTGTATTCACAGTTGTATCCAAAGGCTTTATACTTACACTCACTCCATTTAATCAGCTTGTGTGAATTTAGGGTAGATGAGATTTTATCCTGTCTAAAAGCTCAATGCCACAAATCAATGAATTACTTTTGATTGAATTATTTTCAAACACTTCTGGGTCATCCACTGACAGCAGGAGTATTTGATATCCCTAACTTTAAGAGGAATTTTTACTATCTGAAGTTTTTGAAGGAACAAAGTTAATAAATAGGTACAAGATGCTACAATGGCCATATGTTCAACAAAAGAGTAAAATGTTGCCATCAGAATTTCTGAATAGAAGCAGTTCACTGCCACTAGGCACAATGCATCTGAGGAAATGTGAAAGAAAAGAAAACCCACTGACCAGGAGATTCAATATAGTCTAAGCCAGCACTTGAAAATTTGTTCCAGTTTCACTTTGCTGTTTGCTTTAAAAATGTTCTGAAAAACACTGTAGATTAGGGGTTGGCAACCTTTGACCTGGAGGCCAGATCCAAACTACCAAGTGATTGGATCTGGTCCATAAAGCTGAAATACCTGTGACAATTACACAGCAATTTGGCACTGCAGGGATGGAGGAGGAGCAGAAGTGGCAGCCTTCATAGCTAGCCCTGTTGAAGTAGCCAGCTCTGCCAAAATTTTGCTGACCCCTGATATAAAGCATTTTAGTTTAACAGTTTTTAAACAACATTCTTCAATTAAAAATGAATTTTCAACTGAAAATGTCTATTTTTTTAATTTTTAAAATGTTTAAAAAGTTAGAAGGTAGCTGAAAAAATCCATTTCATTTTGGGTCCAAAAAATGTTTTACTGGACATGAAAAAATAATTCTGACATTTTTAAAATTCTAAATGAATGAAAAACTCTATTCTTCCTTTCACTCTACCATTAAGAAGAAATCATTCATTAGCTATTAGCTGTTAACAATTAACAAATCCCATTAAAGTGAAGAGATGAACTGCAGATTAGTGCCACTGTGTCCTATGGCAAATTTTTTAAAGCAGGGGTGTTCAACTCCTACCCCATGGGACAAATCTGGCACAAGAAGCCATGTCATCTGGGCTGCAGGGATCCCCAGGGATCTGAAAATTTGGCAGTGGAAGAGTGGTGGTGCCAATTGCTGTTCCTCTGCTGCCAAATTTCTGGACCCCTGGGGAGACCCATAGGCCAGTTGGCACACTAGATCAATACACTGCAGTGCAGGGCCAAACGAGGCAGTGTAGGGTCCCAATCTGCCAGTGCATGGCTGAGAGAGGTGGCACAGGGCCTAATCCACCTGGCAGTTTGGGGCCAAGGAAAGTGGCACAGGGCCTGATCCTGGCATACAGGGCACATCAGGCCCATGGAATGGCATCATGCCATTCATCTGCCCTACAACATTGAGAGATTGAGCACCACTGTTTAAAGGGTCTTAAAAATGCAGATAGGCACCTAGAGGAATATTCAGAAATGTTATCAAGCTATACTATTGATTTCAATGGGATTTCAATGTGAATTAGATATCTAACATGCTAAGGTACTTTGGAAATCCCACTAGGCTTCTATTTGCATAATTTGGTGCCTAAATATCCTCACAAATCTGACTGCTAATTAATTTTGAGTGTGTGTTCTTGTTCACTGCCATCTACAATATCTACCATTCACGATATGATAAATATTCCCAAAATGGCATGTAGCCATTCAGACCTCCATAGTGATCCAAGGATTGATCGTTTGCTTTGGGACTGAATCCAACTCAGCCCTGAGATATTAACTTTGTTGACCTTTATTTACTAAATTCTGTCTATTTTTGCCTTGACAATCTGGATGATAAGCAACTTCTATAACCTTTAATTTGAGCTTTTCCAGGATTTAATCTTATAGTTAGCTCTGTATGAACTGACTGCAGGAACGGCCTTGCCTATCATTGATGTAGAGATTTACTCTTATAACTTAGAATAATGTCTGGGATGTTCCAAGAAGGCTAAAGGAATTAAGGATTGCCTTGGTGGAGTTCTGAATTTCAACAGGATTTCAGCACTTAAGTCTCTTAAGTTTCCTTGAACCTCCAAGCTAATGACATAAATAAAGGAAACAGCATCCAAACTGAGTTAAAGATTTGGAACTTGCACTCTTCACTTGGACAACAATCTCTGATGGACAGCTGAGATGTCAAAAATATAGAAACATCTTACATATAAAAGATGACCCAATCAGAATGGATTTACTGTGGCATTGCATGGCTTGGGTGGTAAAACTGAATGAATCTCACAAATGTTGTATTTTTTTTTTTAAGGCTGAAATGCTCTAACCATATAAGACACAATAATAAAGACAATTCCTGTCCCAAAGCACTTACAAACACGGGAGAGAATAGTATATTCAGAAGCCATGACCACAGAGAAGCTTTGAAAGTTTTTAACATTGAAAGTTTGATAATAGATTCATAGATTGTTAGGGGCTGGAAGGGACAACTGGAGTCAAGTGACCCTAGCAAGTTGACTGTCCAGTCTCCTCTTGAAAACCTGCAGGGTAGGTGATTGCACCACCTCTGGGGGGAGTTTATTCTACAGTCTGGACACCCTGACTGTGACATTTTTCCTGGTATTGAACCTGAAGCAGCCTTCCAGGAGTTTGTATCCAATTGTGCTGATTAATATCTTTTGGAAGTTATGACAGAGGTAAGTAAGGGCAGAGTGGTAACCTGGGGAGCTGAAATAGCAGATTATTCTGTGCTTAAGAGGCAACATTGAATGAGGTGGGAGAAGGAGACAGAACAAACAGATTGCCAGTTGACTAAGCAGAGGGTTGGAAGGAACCAACATGAGAAATATGGTCAGAACAAGGAATATAGGGTAGATGTGAATGTAATGAGAAACTAAACCTTGGAATGGGAAAGCACTCTACATTTTTCTTTTGAAAAAGAAGAAAAAGAAGGTTTGCACTGTTTTTCACTTTGGATTCCCACATGAATGGGTTTATATTTTTCATAAAAATCAGGCCCAATATAATTTAACACATTAACTACAAAAGCTCTCTAGTGCTTGGTTTCCTCCCACAATCTATGCAAAGACATATATCAAACCATTCAATGCCATTCAGGAATAAGTAAACAAAGTAAGTAAGTAGGCTTGAGACCCAGGGCTTGACTCTGCAAACACTTAAATCATCTTTCCCACTATAAGAAAACAGGTACTTTTGTCAACATATTGGTAAGTTCAATTAAACAAAGAAAGCTTTCTTACTTTTTAGTTGAAGCAACTACAGTAAAACATTGTTTGATGTAAAGCCATATAAGAAAACAATGAAATGAAACAAGTGTACTGTAAGTGGAAGTGCACTTTAACCAGAACTGTAATTTGTAAAATGGACAGAAACAATGTAGGACTTTGAATCTTCTTTGCTACAAACAGAGGTTCACTATATCTAAGTTCACACTAGGTCAAATTCTCCCCCAAAATACGTATGTGGGACATTCACTGGAGGAGCATGAGAGCAGAATTTGAGACTAACAGAATTCCACTGTACTGCCTAGTTGAATTAGAGATGGGAAGATAATGAAAACAAATATATAAAGAAACATTTATTTTATCTCTAGATTAAATAATAATGGAGACCACCCACACCAACATGCCGCATCAAAAACCCAACAAAATCACTGCTACTACTCATTTCATGTACTTTAGATTATAAAAACATGTCCAGCTGATGATCTGGGTGCATGCACATTCATTCTAAACAGAAAAACAAAGAACAAAACAGAGCTCCGGCCAATGCTCAATTAATTGATATTCAAAATCTTTCAGGTCTCTTGACAACCAGACCTCCCCTCCCCACATATTTAGTGGTACTACTTTAATTACTGCAACTGGAAATGGTTTTTGTCATATGTGCAGAATTAAAATATACATTCCATTGCTGATTCTGGAAAACTGTCAAAGATTTATATAAAAGAGCCACTCAAAGCAAACAATAAATTAATCTGTGATTTGTGCTTAACATAGTGAAATGATCAAAGACAGATACATATTCTGAAATGTGCAGAGAACCATAAAATGTATTAGACCCTGCTAATATATGGAATTATCAAAGACCTCCCAAATGTCTTAAGTTAATTCAAGACCTCTTGTTCACAATTAGAGTGTTATCTTAAAATCTGCCATTTGGTTCCCTACTAATGCATCTATACACAGAAGCTAGCATGCATCAGGAAAGGCTAAGATTACTAAATCCACTAAACCCTTACATCTTTCCCTTTTTTTAAAAAAAAGTAAGGATGAATCTATTTAAAGAGATATATTTTCTTTCATGTGAGCCTGACGCTGTCTAATCTAATTCTTGATGTTTCTTCCATTGTACAGTGAGTTGTCCTTTGAGGAAGAAAAACAGCTTGTGTTTTGATAACAAACACAAAAAAATAGTTGCTTCTCTGCTTTCAAAGAGACAAGCTGTTTTTATTTCCTCTGAAGAAGCTCATTACAATATGATGGGCAAAATGTCAGAAATAATTAAGTACAAAAGGTGGTATTGGTATAGAGAGAGAGGCCACTGGAAACAATGCCTCTATTATGAAGACCTCCCATCAAAAAAGAAAAAAAAAATCTTAATTACCTGACATGAATTTAGTACATTTTTAAAAGGAAAAGTAAGGCTTCTTAGATGCTCCAAAAGCAATATGGGTACATAAAGGAGATCATATGAAGTGTACCATTAACATTTTCTTTCCCTTAGTGAAAAGAAAGTTAAAAGAACTTGATGTTAGAACAGAGACTGTTGCAAGACAGTCATCACACACGCACACACACAAAATCAAGCTGTTTGCACTTCACAGGAGCAAAGCTCTCTGTGAAGCTCAAAAGCCTTTGGACTTCCCTCATTTTATATTAAGGAGGTCGTGCCTTCCACCACCCTAGGGTCAGCGCTGTAAACATCAACCCATCAAGATAAGAAGGTTGAGGCAGATGATATTAATTACCTGTTCTTTCAAGTCATCCCTGACTCGCATGTGGTTTCCTCTTTGTAACATTCATCTAGGCCAATAAAAGCAAGGAGGGGGAAAAATGACTTCAGTGGGCTTAGACCTTACCAGGCTGCTAACGACACACAGGGGCTTCATTTGCCGCACACGCGCACACATAGAGAGGATACAATATATCATTTCTGAGTGCAAAATAGCATGTATCCTGTAAACTGAAGTTTATATGAAAATGTTAAATTGGATCTTAAAATTAACACTGTTTTGGCTGGAATCTATTTCTCTCTCTTATACCGCTTCTTACTGAAATTGAGGTGGAAATACGACTTACTACAGGTAAGTGATGTATTTGCTCCCTAAAGGGAGGTGAATCTAATGTATTTTTAAATAAATCAAACAGAGAAGTGTCAATGATTCTGTGGTCTTAAACTTCACTAGTGGGCATTTTTTTCTTGTTGTTCAGATATATTCTCCTTTGTTTTATCCTATTAAACTAGCTGTCCCTGGCACCGGCTGTATAGCCATCATTTTCTTTTCTTGGTAACACAGATCATATTCCCAACTTGTTTTCATTTAGCCAAACTATACATATTTATTTCTGGCCTTGTGTCAAATGTGTCTTTACCACCTCTAAATTCAATATAATTAAAAAATATAATAGATTATTCTGGCATTGAAGAAGAATAAAGGAAATACAATATGTGAGGTGACTTGGCTCAGATAAACACACAAAAAAGTTAAGACATTGAGAATAATCTAATAAATGGATCAATGATCTTCAGTTCACAGGCCAT
>NW_017728915.1:15951327-15954601 GCF_001723895.1 Crocodylus porosus
TTGAGAATAATCTAATAAATGGATCAATGATCTTCAGTTCACAGGCCATATCCAGCCCTTGGCAGAGAGGGTAAAAAGAGGCTGCAGTTGGGAATTTATGAAACACAAAGTGGGGAAGGCTGGGAGCTGCAAAAGGAAATCTGCAGCCCATCGCAAATGGTCTGCAAATGGTGGCATTGAAGAAGAATAAAGGAAATACAAAATGTGAGGTGACATGGCTCAGATAAACACACAAAAAAGTTAAGACATTGAGAATAATCTAACAGGGTGGCATCCCTGTGCTTCAAAATGGTAGTGGGTGTGCTTTAACTAAAGTTAAATGAGTTTAAAGTGCCCCTGCCACCATTTTGAAGTGCCAGATACTGAATGCATGAGACTCTGATGGCAGTTTAATTAGAGCAGCTTCTGAGAGTTGCTCTATTTAAAGCACCCCATCCCCAACCCTGGAGCACATGTAAAGATGCCCACTTATGCCTACAAGAAGAAAGTTCCATACTGTACTCTAAAGGTTGTAGAGGAAAACACAGGTTTTTTGCAAGAAAAATCTCTAAAAAAAATAGGGCACATATCTGTTATATTAAATATATTATGTGACCCTCTGTTCATTTGATGTGCATAATATTGCTTGCTAAAGGATAATTGAGAAATTGTTCTGTTCTGCTTGAGTTGATTTTACAGGTCTGCAGGATCTAAAGTTAAATAAGCCCATTACTGGTACTTAACAAATGGCAGTTCCTTTGAGGATTTACTGATAACAGGTTCCAATCAGCAGGCTGACTTGTAAGAAGTTTGAAAACTTTGGCTCTGAAGCTGAGACAAGGGACACAATGAAGATCAGAGAAGACAGGGAAAACAGAAATGGACAGCATCTACACAAAAACAAATGGAACCTAAAAATTAAGTTACGTTATATAAGATGGGCCATCCTCAGCTCTGAAGGCTAAATAAGCTTTAAGAAACATGCATATAGATCGTTATTGTTTAACCTTATTTAAAGATTTCTATGGATAAATAAAAACTATGTTTTGAAAAACTGTGAATATGGCTTCAGCAAGTCCAGAAGGCATTCCTTCCTCCCAGATCTTAATTTTTCTGCCATCCAGCTGAAACCTTAGAATCCATGGAATACTTTTTTTACCAATCCCTTTGCTCCAGAATGCATTTCTCTGTCCTTTATTATAAGTAGGTCATTGCTTAATGTAATTATATATAGTGCATTTAAAAAGTAAGATTTCTCAATGTCACTCAACTGCTGAAACAGTATTAAGCAAGCAAACTAACTGAAGGAGATACAAAAACATGAAGTATTGTGGTATTTTAAAAGCTATAGAAGAGAGATTTCAGAAATACTTCTATTACAAAGGCTTGTAAAACATTATTGGCAAAATTATATCAGTTATAGCTGCAACTACACTGACTCCACTGGCATTTTAGACCAAGTATTATTGCCAGAGACCATCAGACTCACATTAGCCATACCTATTGTTAACAGGGAAATATTATTTATCTGAAGAGAAGATAGGAAGGAATTTGCAGTCATACTTGTAAATCTCATGGAACAAGAAATAATGAAATAAGGAGAGAAGTCTGAGGTTTAGTTAATAACAAAACTTCCTCACTTGTATAGCCCTGAGATTAAGGAAGTTATATAGAGTAGGGACGCTTCTTACTCTTGCAGAGTAGGAAACATAAATATCACATCCAGGTTTTTCCAAATTTCAAGGGGGTTTGGCTCAGGAGCCAAGTCCATCTTTAAATATGGAAGGCAGTACTTCAAAAGGTTAGAGCACATCATTATAAGTTTGGAAATTTAGGGTATGCCAGCTCAAACAACTGCTTCTCAGCAAGGTAAATTACTCTGCTTGAAGCACCATGCTACCATGACCAGAACACTTCCAGTAATTAGTTTGTTTAAAATTAATTCAGGTGTTAGTCCAGCTCTGTCATAAAATCTGTTGCACGAGTTTTGTCAAGATGCTTATCCATGTTACTTTGTGCCACTCTGTAAAATGGAGACAATAGTAATGACTTCCCTCCCAACCAGTAAGAGGAGTTGTATAAGAACTAATCTGTGTTTGAAAATTGTTTTGAACATGTAAAATATTATGTTCTTCCATGCTACGATGTAGCTTTGCACCCTGAATTTCCAAACTTAAAAAGTAGGGTTCATTTAAAATGGCAGTCTGTGAATGTATTTATATGCGAACATAGAACAGTTGATTCACAGCTAAGGAATATGCTAAGGAGTCTGATTTAACAGTTAATCTTAACAAGACAAAATACTAGAGTGACTACATCACACAGCTGTCATGATCATCTCTCAGACCTCACATGCTAATTAAGCCAATACAGCTTTCCAACGTGATGCCATAAAATGCTAACTGATTTGCAATTCTTAGCCTATGTTCATACCTGCAGACATATGCAATGATATCAAAACTCAGATTTGAGCATTCAAATATGCAGTAAATGCAGCAGTAGAATATTAGAGTATTCTATTGCTACTAGCAAATTGCCCATCAAGAATGACTGGGGGGGTTGGAGGAGTAGATGGGGACAGAGCACCACCACCCACCAACCTGCACCACTGTCACCTCCCAGAAGCAGGGCAGGGGAAGCTTGCACAACCATCCACTCCATCTGCCTCTGCCAGCACTCCACACTACCTTCACCACCAGGGCCAGAGGGAACAGCGAGGATGGTGTGGGATGATGGAGCACCACCAACATGGAGGGGACAGAGTGGGGACAGTCATGGCAGTGCTCTACCATCCCACTCCACCCCCACAATTTCCTCTGTCCCCCTCCGCCAGCACCCCATGCCACCGCCACCACCTTCTCCAAGGAACAGGGCCAAGGGAGAGGTGAGACCAGCAGTGTTGGTCTCACCTCCCACCACTCCATCCCCTCCATCCCCACTGTCACGGCGGTGCTATCCAGAGAACCCAGGGGGAAGAGCTTGACCAGGAATCCTTAGGTCAGCTCACAGAGGTAGTGAAGGCTAAGGAAGTGGTAGTCATGGGGGACCTGAACTTCCCAGACAACTGCTGGGAAGAGCAGTCAGCCAGGTCTGACTGCTCATGTTGGTTCTTAGACAGAGTGCAGGACCTTCATCTAACCCAGGAGGTGCACAGCCCCAACAGAGGAGATGCCTTGCTGGACCTAGTGCTGGTCACGGGTGATGACCTGGTGAGGGGGCTGCAGGTGCTTGACCACCTGGGCGATAGTGATCATCGCCTGCTGGAATTCACCATCCAGCGCAAGGTGGCAAAGGC
>NW_017728915.1:15956127-15993627 GCF_001723895.1 Crocodylus porosus
TGCTGGGATCCTATGACCCCAGCTGACTTCCTGCCCTTTGGGCAGGGGGCTGGACTCAATGATCTCCTGAGGTCCCTTCCAGCCCTGATGTCTATGAAATCTATGAACCCCTGCACCATTGACCTGGAATGAAGCTGAAGCACTAGGATTGTTACCCCTTATTGTTGTTGGGGGCTTATCAGTCTGTGTTACATTAATTACATTACATAAATCTGATTAATTGACAACTGGCCAACCCATCCCTCAAGGTTACATTGTTTTCCTGAGAGAGACCAGTGTGGTAATACAGAACTGCTTTATGTAAAACCGCACCCAAACAGACCTCTGAACACATGGAAAGCTCTTTCTGAGCCCCACAGCTGAGGTGTTACAACAGTCGCAGCTGTGCATTTTCACTGGTGCATCTCCAGAAGCCATTTGGCAGAACACCTACATATGAGCATTGCTGTAGGTAACCTCTCCCCCCTCCCCCCAATCGTTCCTTTCCTCTCATCCTGGAGAATCAGAGAAGGCTTACCCCTCTGGGTCTGGATGCAGCCTTGTAACTCCCACAGCAGGGAGATGAAACCCAGGTGTCTGGGTTTTCCCAGCAGGGAAGTAGAACAGAGAAGAATTTAATGATATGGTCAGTGCCAGATTATGAGCAGCTCACCATAGGTCCCTCAGTGTCTCCCTTGTCTGTAGACTCCACATTTGAGTGCAGGAGGACCGGTTATGGATCCCAAGATACTGGATCCAGGATGGTCAGCTGGAGATATGTGCACAGATGGTACCAATGAAATGAGAACCAAATGGGATCCTTGATGTGGAGAGTGGGAATGGGCAGGTTAGTGACTGCTTGTACCCATGCCACTACAACCCTTGTGTGAGTCATCCAGGTCCAGGAACACTGCAAAATCCAAAAACAAGGTCTACAGATGGCTACCCACTGTGTGAGAAGCATGTATGCCTCTATAAAGCAGAGAGAGTCACGGGCCCCAAGATAAGAAGTTTATGCACAGAGCTGAAGATCGCTTGGGATCCAGCTACAACACCCGAGTGGCTTCAGCACCACTTTCCATGGAAAGATCATGGCCCCCGTGGGCAGAAGTGGTTGGACAGGTTCCTGCCCACACCCAGGCATGGACAGCACTGCTCCAGAGACTGTTCCCTATGCCAACAGAAACAGGGGTACCACAGGAGCCAGCCTTAGATTGCAGCCAAGGGAGAATGTTCCACACTGTGCATTGATTAGAAAACGATGGACTGCCAGGGGGCCCTGAAACAGGAAATATGCCATGTGGAAGCTACTGACCCATGATCCAAAGAGCTAGAAAGATGTACTACAGGGCTCAGTCCAAGGAGCAGTGTGGGAGTGGGGGAAGGCCAGGCTGCCTGAGACCCGCTGCCAGAGCCAGCAATGATTCAGCCTGCTTTCCAGGGCTAAGTTGCTACCCATGGCTGCTGGCAGTTGCCAGCATAGGCGCAGGGCCCCAAAGAGGCTCTAGGCCAGTCCTGGAAGGGTGCAGAAGTATTGGGGGGGGAGGAGAGAGAGAGAGAGAAATTCCCCTGGAAGGGGCCAGAGCAAGCTTAGACCTGGTCGGGTAATTGGCTGGCCACTACCCTGGAGAGGGTCGCGGGAGAGTCCCAAAAGACGGAACGTCTGCCACCCAAGGTATGAACTAGCTAAGCCTATGGCCTAAGGGGCCCACTCCAAGAGGGAGCAAGGTAGCATAAGTTGTTGATGCGTGAAAGAGACCCTGTGAGAGGGATTGGAGTGTGAAAGGCCCTCGTGAGCACCACTTTGCCACAGGCAGCAGTGCCTGTGTTTCAGGGACAGAGGAGCCTAGGCCTGGAAACCCATGGCCTAGTGCAGGGGCAGGCAAAGCCTGGCCCACAGGCCAGATCCCACCAGCAATGGACTCCATTTTCCAGCAGCCCCTGTCCGCATGATTCGGGCTGGTCTCCGTGGAGCCCCCAGCCCCAGCTGCACTGTGATAGCAAAAGGCTGGAGTTGCCATGGAGACCTGCCCCAGCCAAGCTGGCAGGGCATGTGGCAGGGCAGTCAGCTCCTCGGAGTCTCTGGGATCTTGCAGTGGGGGCAGTTTGGACCAGGGCCAGGGCAGAGCCATGATCTGCACCCTACATGTTCCGGGCAGGGGTGCACAGGCTGCAGATCATGGATCTGCCCTGGCTCCTTGCAGCAGTGACAGCGTGATCCGGAGCCAGGGCAAAGCCACTATCTGCTGCCTGCACTCCCCTGCCCGGAGCATGCAGGCTGCAGATTGTAGCTCTGCCCTGGCCGCAGACCAAGCTGCCCCCACCGCAAGATCCCAGTGGCAACCCTAGCTTTGTGCTATCACAGCACAGCTGCAGCTGGTGTCTCCATTGAGACCAGCCCCAGCCACATGGGCAGGGCCTGCTGGGACATGGAGTCCAGCTACTGGCCAGATCCACCATTTTGCCCATCCTTGGCCTAATGCCATACCAGGGACACTCAAAGCTCTCCAGCCCTACTCCTCCGGGAAGGGCTCCAAGTCCACATGGGTGAGAAGCAACTTGACCAGGGCTTTGTGGATCTGGACAGATTGCCATTGTTCACGGCCAAAGCCACAGCATTAGTGAGGAAGAAACAGACACGTCTAGGACACACATCCATGTGCACACTCATGCAGGCATACACACACATATGGCATCCAGGACATGCATGCACTTGGTGGGTGCAGGGTGTACTGAGTAGGCATATCAGGGCAGCCAGCTGATTGCTTGTGGCCATGATGAGCCACTGACTCATCAGATCCAGGTGGGTGACAGTGATAGCCCCACCAGGGGTGGTGCAGCTTTTTGGTTCTGCCCAGGAGGCTTCAGCAGCCAGGGGAGCCCATGGAGCATGCTGGAAAGCAGATGAGTACCCCTCCACCTGCTGGACTTGTGCCATTCAGGCAGGCTCTGAGCCCCTCCCCATCCTCACAAGGGCTAACATGTTCTGTTTGCTTCTGACCTAACCTTGGATACTTAGAGTAAAGCTCAAAAGTTAGAACACTTCCACCTTGGGCTTCTTGAACACCTGTACTTAGCCTATAATATCAGGTCCAAAATAATTAAACGTTTTCAGCATAAAAAAAGAATATAATGAAATCTCAGATGAGCAATTGTGCATTTGCTGTGCCTCTAACATGACAATGAACATAAAAAAACCAATTTATATATTTATTTTCCTTTAACATAAGCATAATGTAATTCCATCTTTAACAGGCTATGTATGTAGGTAGATCAAACTTTGTTTCATTTTTATTCAGTTTAGATCCTGTTTTTGAAGATCAGGATTTGAATTCAGCATACTTGTTGAGTAAATACTTTGAAGATTATTCTGTAGAATTATTATGCTAAACTCAGAATCTAAAACCAGCAAGTCACTGACGTGTTTTAGCAAATTCTGACAATTTTTTTTTTTTTAAAAGTGACAGAGGGATTCAATTGATGCCAAGTCCCAGTTTCATGAAAGAATAAAGAGGCACTAAAGTTAAAGCAATAGATTAACATTTTAGGAATATGTTTCTCTCCGGGACACTGCTCACACAAGCTGGACTCCTCGTGCTTATGATGAGCCCTTTATCTACAGCATATCAACCAGTGAAAGCTGGCATTGCATCTGTAGTATGTCTTTAAATGGCTAGATAGCAAATGTCAAAACTATTTGATCCAGTTTTATAATCACCTTTCAAGACTTTGTAAGATATTTTACACTTTAAAGAGAGATTAAGAAACTTTTTATGCTGAATTGGAAAAATAGAATAAGCACATTCATATGCTTTAGGTAGGGAAACGAGGACTGACTGCATTGCGCCATGAACATATCAAGTCAAATTAGCAGCTTGACATTTTTATTGTTATGTATTTTAGCACAAGTTTGAGGTAGACCTGGATAGTTCATAAGAACTTGGCATATGTCCTACTTAATAGCTTCATTAATCATGAGGAACGTTTGATAATGTACAGAAATGTTTAAATTAATAGCCACTTGCATTGACTGTCCGAAACAAACAAGGAACAAAATTCCTACACATTCTACCTTTACAACAGGTACAATTTTCAAAATATCTAAAGAACTTAAGCTAAGTCTCATTTTCAAAAGTAACTTTGGTGCTTAGGAGCAGAAGCCTAAATCTCATTGGTTTCCTCTGGGACTTAGGCTTCCAAGGTAGTTTGCAGTGGATACTGACCATCTACACTAAAAACTACTGGTGGCAGTCGTGCAGCTCTGCCAAACTTCAGAATCTGTTTACAGTTACAGATAATGAGTCAAATACTTGAACAAAACTATTTGAAGAAAACTATAACTCACCATTCAACTTGCCTGAGTTATAGTTTTGTTCAAATAGTTTTGACTATAAAGTCAAATACTTTAAAAACAAATGTTCTCACCTACACCAGTAGGAAGCTATAAACCCAGGCATATACAAGAGAATAGAATCTGGTCTATGAATATTACACATGGAGGAAATAAATATAAGAAGGCCAGGTGCTTAGCTAGGTAAAGTAGTCTAGCTCTTGAGATATCATTGAAGCAGTGCTAATTTGTACTAGGTGATATCTGGCCTTATTATTGTAAAAAGAGACTTCCTGTAAATAAGTTATAATTCTTGCTACAGTCAATAAAGTTTCATTTAGGACCTGATCTTTTCAATGCCTTCAGTGGGCTATGGGTCAAGCCTTTTGATAAGAAATCTAATGGCAAGTTAAATTAAACTGTGAAAACAATGTTAAGTTTAAATGCACAGATCGTCAACTCTACCCACACGCCAACAAGGAATAAGTGGCATAAGCGATAAATAGTAGGGATGCAAAAAACAGCACCATTTTGTTGCAATTTCCATTTCAACATTTTGATGGGACAGTGTTTCGTTTTAAGTTTAGTTTAATTTCAAAACCGCTATTCTGTTTAGTTTCGTCAAAACTGTTTCTCTGTTTTAACACTGTTTCAAAGTTTTGCCCATAGGCTATAATGGGAAAGCACAAAGCTGCCTATAACTTTGTAATTTTCTGCCTGATTCAGATGAAACTTGCAGAGATGGTAGCCCCTACTAAGTCTATGAAGCCTGTCAAGTTTCAAGGAGATAGGTGCATGGGGTTTCTGGGAAACTGTACCTCAAAGTAAAACTCATGTCGTGTGTGTGTTAAGGCACAGCGGGGTGAAAACTGCAGGCATGGTGCTCCTGCTGAGGTCACAAAGCCCGCCAAGTTTCAAGGAGATAGGTGCAAGGGTTTCTTGGAAACTGCCCCTCGGGCTGCTGGTGAGCAAAAGTCCTGATGTGTGACTTTGTGTGTGTTTTCCATCCCCCCCGCCAGAGCACTGGGATTGAAAGGGACTTCAGGGAAAGATCACAGTCACTGGCCAGCTACACACAATCAATGAGAGCAGTCCTTCCCTACTCTTCCCCCTTCCCTCTCCTTACTATCTGTTTCCCTGCAGGCAAACCCAGCTTGAGCTTCAAAACTCAAAAAGTTTCAAATCTTTTGAATGTTTCGACTTCCCTTGTTTCATTTCAAGGCTGTTTTGAAGCCCTTCATTTCATCTTGATTTCCCTGTTTCAAGTTTGAAATGAGTCAAAACAGCATCAAAACGAAATGTAGCAAAATCCCCAGGTTTTTTTTTAATTTTAAAATGCATTCCCTCCCCTTCCCCAACCACTTCTTACTTTTTCTCTCCCTCCCTATTCCCTACAGATAAGTATAAGTAAGCTAAGATATAGGATAAGCTTTAACATTTTATTTTAGGTAGTAAGTCTTATTTTTCTTTCCCCTCTTTGCAAATAAGTGTCCTGCTATTTTGATATAGGTATCCACTGTTTTTATTTTTTTTTTTTTATGTTTAGGGGGTTTTTTTACTGCTTTTATATCCTGCGATTACTGTTTTAGGCCTATATATGTAAGTTAGCATAAGTCATGTCAAGTTTCCATCTTATCCCCATGCCTGGCTGTGTAACCTATGACTCGCACCTACCCCTCCTGTGTAATTTGGTTCCTAAATGAATGGGGATGAATGAGGGTGCTTGAGAGAAAATGGCAGTGGGTCTAAAAATAGCTTCCTATGAATGACCAAACTATCAACACCAATACCTGGACCAACGACCCAGTCCTTGGAACCATCCTTAATATTCAAGAAACAAAAGATGAGACAACCCACCATTGTGCCAAGGCTGCACATGCTCAGTAAGAACACCTGGAACCCACTGGACCAAGACTAACCTTGCCTGGACAGGCGCTCCCCATAGGAGATCAGAGGTAGTCTGCCCCAAAAGGGGTAGTGAAGACTGACTCCTTGGGACGCCCTCTCCATCTGGTCCAGCACCATACCACACCACCTATCCATCCAGAGGCCCTGCCGGTGACCCACCCCCCCAGACAACATCTACTGAACAAGGACCCCTTTCCAGCCTGGATAGGTACATATCACCCCCCACCCTTTCTTTAACCAAGGACTTGGACTCTGCTTCTCTTCCCCACCTGGATTCCAACGCTTCCACTGAGTCTCTTTCTCCTGCTGCCATTGTGAGTACTGGTGAGTGTGAGTGTGTGGGAACCAATAACTTCATGGGGCTGTGTAGTGTGTTGTCTGTGTAATAAAACTGTTATCTGGACCCCTGAGTTGGGTTTTGCTTTACTATGGTTTTGCCCTGCTCCAATCTCTGCTCCTCACCCCTCTAACTTCTGTCTCATTTCTCCCTCTCCTGCTTCTGGCTCACTGCCACCTCCAACACCTGTCCTGAGCTCCTCTCTGCCTCTGTTTCTTTGCCACTGTCTTATCCCCACTGCCTTTTTCTTTTCCCCTAAGCAACTAGGTTTCCGCCTCAGTTTATTTCCTGGCTGTCTCCTCCTTGCCACCACTTATCTGCTCCCCTCCCCCGCCAATATCTCAGCTGTCTGCCTCAGTTTTCAGCTCCAAGCTCCCAGATTTGTCTCTCTCTTTCCTGGCTGTCGTCTCCTTGCCACCAGGCTTTTTTTTTTTTTCCTTTGCACCCGTGACCTCAACTAACCCTGGGGCCACTTGATCTTAAGTAAACCAAAGCCTCAGTTCCTCAGCCAGCTTCTCCATAGTCCACTGGTTCTACTCCTTGTTCTGGCTTCTCTCTCTCTCTCTCTCTCTCTCTCTCCCACCTTAACCTTCCCCCAAGTATTCCAGTACCCCAAGCACACACATATATGCTGTACCATCCAATTTAGGAACTCACCTATGTGCATGTGTAGGTGGGTTGTATGTGTATATATACATTCACACATGTATGTATATGCCATTGTGTGCATGATATACAAATTAGTGATCTGTGTATGTGTACTGAGTGTGTGGGTATGGACAACAGATTTTTGTCTAACTTTTGGGGTGTTAGTCTATGCACTTGAATTGGTGATAGGTATGCATGTGCCTGAGTTGGTAGTGTGTGTACCTAATTGATTTGTGTGTTTGTATATGTGCAATTGTGTCACACCCAGTGTCACACAATTGTGTCTAACAGTGCAATATTGAGATGCTGAGAGCTGGCCTGACCCCACAGGACAACAGAAACAGCTGGCAAAATTTTGCACAGCCCTAATAAACAGCCTATGTTATGCTTGTACACATTTTTAAAAAACATCTGTGGCAGGCTCATGCTTGTCACCCCATTGCCAGGGTGCCCAACCTGTTTGGTTACACCACACGGGGGTCTATTCACCCACCATGACTTGGTGTTGGAGGTTTCACCTGGAGAAGTTGTTTGGTGGTATACCTCAGACTCTGGGTGATTTTACTGGTACTCATTCTGTGGAGCTCCTCCTCCCCTACACCCTACCACTTTCCACTCAGGTGGTATGGATCAGCTTCAGTGGTGTCTGGATGTGCTAAGTGTGTCATAGCTCCCACATAGAGCCTACCCATATGACTATTTGTGGGAATGTGGCTATAGCTTCATTGTTTAACAAAATAGCAAATCAACAAAACTATAACTCAGGCAAATTGAATGGTGTAGTGGGAAGGGCAACAATACCTGCCATGTCCAGTGTTTCACCTCAGCACTTAGGGATTCTTAAAGCATTGTCTGCTCAGTTCCCACAGGGTCTCACATCACAGGTATACCCAGGCTGAACTGATGCCCTGGGTCAGGTAGCACCTGGCCAGTGTTGTAATGCCATCCATGGCATTCCTTCACACCCCTGTGATACTCGTGGCTCTGATAATTCCACACTGTGAGATTTTCAGGTCTGCGGCTGTTCACCTGTAATGGATGGAACCAAAGGATTCCTAAGCGGGTCCCAATATTGATCATTGGGCCACACTCACCCAATCCCAGCTGACCCATAATTTCCTGCCGTTGATATGGGGAGTGGGCAAGGTCCGGGTCAGACCTGGGCCCCTTGACCCACCTGTATCTTCTCCCATGTCGTTACCTGGATTTTTCCTTGCAGGAACCTGGTCATCCTCCACTGGCTTCCAGGCATGCTGGCCCTTCCTGGGTGCTCCAGCCATGAGACAGGCTGTTGCTGCCACACCCAGCAGTAATCCTGTGCAGGGATGTGCTGGCTGTACTCCAGCCATGGGGAGAGAATCCACCAGTGCCATCAATGCTCCTCCTTCTCTCTCCCCCTGCAGTTTGGCTCCAGGGCTCCTTTTACACCCAGAGCCTTTCCCCAGTGGGCTAATCTGTGGGGCTTCTTCCAGATGCATGTTGCCAGCCAATTTGCCCACAGACTGGCCACCCAGGTGCTGATACCATGGTAAGTAAGGTGTAATCCTGCTACAATATCACATCACATCCAGAAGCTAAGAAGGAAAAAACTATGTAGTGACTTGGAACTGAACCTTCTACTGAATTAACTGGGCACGTATACAAAATGGGCAGTTAAGCCCTTCCTGGAAACCAAATGTACTTTAACATTTTCATTGCGGTGTTTCACAATGTAAAACCTATTCTCTAAATCTAGGCAGGTATGGCCATCAATGCAAACACAGGTATGTGTTTTTTCCACATCTCTATATTAAGGGCATAAATTATCCTCCAGGTTATGCAATGGACCAGACAACATTAGGCACTGACACAGGTGACATTTTGCTTCCCTGAAGCATGCTACAGCTGTGCCACACAACTACAGAGCATTTTAAAAGTGCCTGATCCTGCAACCCCCAACCGCACTCCCTCCTCTCCCTTCCCCTCTACAGATGTTACCAGGTCTGGGAGGGAAGAGAGAAAGGGCTAAGGGAAAGCAGCTGCAGACTCTCAGCTACTCTGAACTGCAGCTCAATCCCACAACCCCAAGAACCCAACAGTGAACATCTGTTGGGTCTGGAGGATCACTAACTCATGGCACTTCCTGCAAAGAATCATGAGTTACAGTGGGGAGCTGCATGTCTGTTAACATCCATTTTTTCTAATTCTTCACTTTCCATGTACATCAAATTTGGGAAGAACTATCTGATTAGGAACATATTATGAAAAATGCATTTTAAGTTCATAAGTTATATTGCCTTTGTGAAGAAGTGATTCTAAGTTAAAAAGTCAAAATCCTAAATACACTTGCAACAGGATGTACTTATAAAGAAAAAGAAACAGAACAAAAAATAAGCAATACCAAACAGCAGATAACATAAACCATTTTCAACGAAAACTGTAACAGAAACATTCTCTCCACAACGACTTAAGATTATCAACTTTTTTTGCACAATAAGGACCCCTCTACACATGCAAACAAAGGTGCAATGGGATCTAATGCATGATCTGTATCAGGGGTAGGGAAAATTTTTTGGCTGGAGCGGTAAAAAAACCACAATGTCTACTTAGAAGGGTGCCAGAGAGCCAGCATGTCAGAAAAACAAATCACGGCAGAGGGGGGGAGAGGGGGCGGTACATGGCAGGACGCAGGTTAGTGTATTTAATAATCATAAATGTTGCTTTTGTTGTTGTGTATTCTTTTTTTGTTAAGCGTGTCACAATAAGAGAGAGAGAAAAGGAGAAAAATAAGAGAGGAGAGAGAGAGAAAGAAAGAAACATAAAAGGTGAAACACCCACTTTGTTATTTCTTTCTGAAATTTTAAATTTTGAAGGACAAGAAGCCAACCTGAAAAGACATGCTTCATTATCAACTCAGTACAATCCAGTCCGATTCAAGTCCCAAATATTTATTTTCAAGCATGTTAACAGCTAATGTTTATGTAGAAGTCTTCCACTTTTTTTATGTTCATAGCAACACTTGTTCTGTACTTTTTGTGCTTTGGCTGCATAAAAATATTTTTAAATGGTCATAACAATGGCAAAAATATGTCTGTTTTTCTTAATCATGTTTAGGAGTTTGGTTTTACACTTAAAATATTTTTTAAAGTATAATATTGAACTGTTTATCATGGTGATTAAAGAATGTGTTTTGGCCATCTTAGCTGATAATTAAGACAGGGAACAGTGAACTGGGAGAAGAACACTGTTCTGCCTATCAGCCCAACTCCCCAGCCACCCTGCACGGCTAAGCCCACAAAGGTGCGGTGCTCCTGGCAAGGGGCAGTGCCGGCCTCATCCCAGTAGGAGGGCTGGGTCAGGGCTGGGCTCAGACTGGGTGGGAGTCAAGCGGGTTCAGCTGCAATCCCTGCTGCAAGCAGCCCAAGCTCCTTGGCTGGCAGCAGTTACCCAGAGCCCGGGCCGGCTGCAGCCAGGAGGCTGCAAACAGCTGCTCCAGACTCCAGCATCAGCTCCATACCAGCCGGTGCATGCTCACCTCTGAGTGGATGGTGGGGGAGGGGCCTGAGACAGTACAACCCTGGCCTCTCCCCTGCTGCTGGCACAGAGCTGATGACTAGGCTTCAGCGCCCAGCACGGCTGTTTGTAGCCAGCCTGGGCTCTGGGCAGCTGTAGCAGGCAGCAGACAGGCTGCAAACAGCTGCACCAGGCTCTACAGCCCCAGCATCAGCTTCATATTGGCAGGTGCATGCACACCTCGGAGCAGACAGCGTGAGGGTTTTGCTCCCTCAGGCCCTATCCCCACCGTCTGCTCCAAGGCACGCATTCACCTGTCAGTAGAGACCTGATCCCGGAACCCAGCAAAGCTGTTTGCAGCCTCCCAGCAACAGCCAGCCCCACCTCTGCATAGCTGTTGTCAACCACGGAGCCCAGGCTGCTTGCAGCAGGGCTTGCAGCCTCCTAGCTGCCTGCTGGGAGTATCCCAGACTCCGTGGCTGGCAGCAGCTACCCGGAGCAGGGGCTGGCAGTGGTGTGCTGACCAAAATGGCCTCACGTGCCATGCTTGGCATGCTGGGTGTTACCAACCCCTGATCTAGACAATCACACCTCCTGCCAGGTCACATATGCACAGATTGTGCATTAGATCCCATCACCCTGTATTGCCAATGCAAGAGGAGCTTGATCCTAGGCTCCCTCTGCACCAACAAGAAACACATTCCTGTAGCTGGGTGCCCCCTCAGCTGACCAGCTCCTGGCCATGGGGCACCCCATGCATCTGCATGGCTGGGAGAGGCAGCTGCCATGAGCTCCCCTCCTCGGTTGCGCATGAATCCCCCAGGGCTCAGAGATCACAGCTAATGCAATCTCCCCAGCTTGGGGGTGTGTGAAACCCCCAGGATTGGGAGCTTGTATCTTTTGCAACTGTTGTGATTTCCCATCCCCTGGGGTTTCATGTTCCCAAGAGCCCAAGACACCGCAGCCATAACCAGCGCCTGCCAGGACCCAACTGGGTCCCAGCACAGGAAAGTTCACTCCAGGGACTCAGCACTTGCAGCTGCAAGACTCTGGGTCCTAGCAGCTACAAGTACTGCCAGGATGCAGTCAGCAGCTGCTGGGCTGAGAGTCCTCTCAGTTGCACTACTCCCAGCCCCAGCAGGGCATGGTGCACCCCTGCGCCTGGGATCTGTCATGTGACCAGGTTCCCAACATGTGCAAATTAAAGCTTGATAGCAATCAGCTATAAAGTTAGTACATGTTTTAAAGGTCTAACTTTATAGCTGGTGGAGCTTTTTATAGCATGATAAGTACTTTGTATTTGTAGTTGGTCTCAGGGTAATCATGCAATTTGCCAGTTAACTGAGCAATATGTAGCGGGGTTTAAGATATATGTTTGGAGAGAGCTTCAAATTAAATGTAGTGTGTGCTTCAAAGTCCAAACAAATATGTAGAAATTGCCAAATCTGGCAATATAAAATACCACACACATATATTTTCATCATATTTATTAAAATTCAGAGAAGAGAATGGCACCATCTTTATCAGACCTACCAAGGCTTACTTTTTTTAACTCTATTTGGAGTAACAATATTTTCTAGGTATGAGTACACTAAGGCAGCAAGGATGGATGTTGATAGACTTAAAGTACCAGCCTGAGATAGGAAAAATCTGCATTCAATCAAAGTTCTGCCATAGACACTCTCTCTGTGACCTTGAGTATTCCTATACCTCATGAAAAATTGGAATAATAATACTTCCTCACCTGCAATGATGCTATAATGAAAAACTGATTTTTTTAGAAGGGACTACATTTTCCTCATTATTTGTACCGCACCTCGTACAAGAAGGGGTTCAAAGAACCTTAGCCAATTAACACAAATAATGGCAACAATCACCATTTGAGAGACCTTCAGATGCTACAGTGACAGAACCTACACATAGAGAAATGGTATCTGTGAAAACTGAACATGATTTGGGAGGAATAACATTCATCATTTGAGCTGAATAACAGGTTTCAGCATTGTTACAAAAAGGCTTTTATCCATTCCTAATTATTCTTCTTAGTCACAAAGGACATTGTTTGAATCAATAGGGAAAAGGAGGTGTTAGAGTTTTTTCACACACTGCAAATGAGAGCACGGATAGAAGAGGGCATGAATGCTAATGCCTAATAATAATTAATATTTATCATTTCTACAGTTTTTTCATCTACAGTCCTTAAAAAAAAAGCCTCCACAAAAATGTGTGGTTACTTACGCTACTATACCTATATAACAGATGGAAAACAGGCATGTGACACTTTATTATTATTACACGCATTTATGACCATAGTGCCTGAAGATCAAAGCCAAGAACAAGGTCCCATTGCACAAGATGCCATACAAACACAAAGTCATAAAGAATCCCTGCACTGAAGAGCTTACAATTGAGATAGACAAGGCAGACATACAGTGAGGGAACAATGAAGTAATAACATGAAGCTTGTTAGTTTTGTGCTTTTGGGAGGAGACTGGAGATTAATTAGAAGGGAATTAATTTAGCAGTATAGAAAGTGAAGGGAAGGAAGCAGATGGTGCATCAGGACAGAGGAGAAGAGAAACGTGAGAGAAGCAGATGTGAAGTGAGGTTGAGATGAAAAATTGTGAGGGACAGCATAGGAGGGTGTTGGAGCAAACACCTACTGTAGTCAGTCTACGGCACAGAATTAAGTCAAAACTGTAGAAAAATCCTTGAATTTATTTATCCAAATTATATGTCCCTACTTCAGCTGCTTCTGCAGTCAGTCCTATGAACACTCAGCTCTGGCTGACTCCTCCCTATAGATAAATGATTCCTCAAGGTTGTACTGCAGCATACTAACATGCTGTGAAAAATAAGCTGGATGGAGTCCTGGTCATGCTTGCCCCATATGGGTGGATCAGGCTTACAAACTGGTCACAGCCTACTGCCTGGTGGGCAAAGCATGCCACCAATTTTAATTCAGAAACAAAGTGTGGCCCCAGTATCGGAAGTCTGGGAAACACTGCTGTGGATTTCTTCCCCAAATTAAGCGAGAAAGAAAAAGTCATCATCTAGGATCTAATGGCTAACAAGAAGAAGGATTTCTTAGCACAGCTCTGGGAGTTAAGACAAGAGTACAATCCAGGACTCTTAATTCCTGGTTCAGTGTCTCATCCATTGGCCAATACTCAGTGGACAACATGGAGGTACCAGTCAGTGCATCACTAAGAACTCTGATCGGTTGCACATACAACTATAGGGCACTAACTTCATTGCACAACAAAAGTCAGAATCAGTCTCAACGGTACTTGGTACCCATGTTTCCTAAATAGGGTATTTCTGGTTCCTTGCCTGTGTCTGCTTCATTGTCCCTAACTGAATAAGTATAGGAATTATTTGGTTTTTAGAATCAGCAGAGGTCAAACTAATCTGCACGAATGAGTTTCAAAGAGTCTACTCAACTGGAAGAGGCGGCGTTGAGTAGACAAAAGTTCACATTTGATGGTATGCCTGAAGAATCCATGGCAACAGACAAAAGCTAAAAGAGAAAGTCTACAAAATAATAAGGATAAAAGGAGGTGAAGCCTTCAGCCTCTAAAATTATTATTACTATTCTCACTTGTGTTATGGCAATTTCTAGAGGAACCTGCCAAAATTACGACTACAGCTTGCTAGGCATCATATAGACACATGGTGAGGGACAATCCTTACCTCAAAGAGCTTGTCATCTAAAGAAACAGGGTAGACAAAGGGAGGAAGGGGAAAGAGATGCACAAAGAAGGTTGGTGACTTGCCAATTTCTACACAGAAGGTTGGTGGCAGAACCTTGAATAATAGAAACAGGGTATCTGAGTCCCAATCAAATGTCTTACCCATGAAATAATACAACCTATCTGAAACCAGTCCAGTTTCAATCAGTATTTCTAGATACTTTTGTTGACCTGCTTAAAACATACATAGGTACAGGGAAATGCAATTACAAAATAATCAGTAATGCAAAACTCTTCCTTGATATAGATCTAATGATTGAATCATAAACTAATATATTCTTTCATGAAACCAGAACCATGTTTCTTTCAACATAAGCTAGATAGCAAGTAAACAGTATGTATTTGAATATGGCCAAATGTAAAATTATACATCTAGAGCCAAATAGGCCAGGCCATATTTACACATATTTACTGGACAGAAGAAGGAGCAATGGTCTCAAGTTGTAGCAAAGGAAGTTTAGATTAGCTATTAGGAAAAACTCTTTCACTAGGACGGTATAAGAGAGAGCCAAAGGCTGTTTGTTACTTTAAGGGTGAAAGAGCAGCAGAGAGCACCTCAGCTGAGGAGAGCTGTTCATTATGAGCTGCCAGGGACCAGGTACTTAGGAATCTACCTAATGTAAGCGCTTACCACAGAACTAGCTGTGTTGCAGTAGCACCATGAGCTAGAGTCTTGTATAGAAGACAAGATAGAAGCACTGAAGAGACCAGCAGCACTCTGAGGTTAAGTCGGCAAGATTGATCAGGAAATGCCTGTGGCAACCCAGGGAGGCATCTGACCAGCAGGGAGCAGGGCCAGGGAGGTATATCAACAACACAGTCCCTAAGTCAGGAGGGGCAGTCTGCCCCTCCAGGCTGCAGAAGCAAGAGCTCCAGAGCAGGGGGAAAGCAGGAGGACTACTAATTGGCACAGGCTATCTTGAGGAAGGCAAACAGAGTGCAGCAGCCCCACAAGGGAATATTACCTGGATAAGGGGAAGTCTTGTTATGCAGGCAGGTAGCCATTGTGTATATGTGGACCCAGAGGGGGTTTGGGTTGCATTTACCAGGAAGCTTACTCCTTGGTGACAGTTTCAGCTGTGATTTGGGTGTGATTGAAAGGGGAGTGAGCGCAGGCCACAGAAGAGTGCCTGAGGGACACCTGGGAGTTAAACCTATAGTGGGGTGTCAGGGGCATGCCAGTGTTTAGAGCCCTGCTAGGGGCCTTGATTCATAGCTTAGACCAAGGGGGAGGCTGAAGCTTAGAGAGAGAGAAGGAAAGGCTGACGCCTAACTTGGACAGGAGCTAGACAAGGGCTAGGGGGCCCAGTAACCAGGGAGGTCAGAGCCAGGGAGGGGGGAGTCCTGTGCATGAAAAGGACAGAGACAAGGTTGGTGGGGGAGAGGAGAAGGGGGCAGGAGCCTAAGCAAGGTCAGTTAAGGTACTGCCCAGGACAGGACAAAGACAAAGCTGAATTAGGCAGTCAAGGACTGGAACCCTGTAGCCAAGTCCAGCATAGTAGGCCTAGGCTAGAGGAACCAGCAAGAGAAAAGAGGTTGAGTCTGGTAAAGCTGAGCCCCCAGCAATGGTATAAAAGCTTGAGGTGGCCTGAGACTGGATTGTGGCCAAAGTGCCCAATGAAGTCATCAATCGGTAACACCTGCAAGACATGGGCGTGGCTGTAGGGGAAGTCAGAGACCATGATTAGCGTTTAAGGCTAACAGATGCCCTGGGGAAGGGCACAGATGGGCCATCAGGGCCCACCTAACGAGGGCAGAGTGGAGACCAGCAGGAGCTCAAAAGAGCTAGCTGGCATCTAGAAGAACTGGACTCACTGTATGGCCCATTAGGAAACCTCTCTGCCAATCAAATAGCTACATCAAGATGTGGCAGGTAAGACAGGGAGGGTACCCTAGAACTGGTGTCAGGTAAAGGTTGTGTGGCCACCAGTCACCCCATGAGCCTGAATCTGGTTTCAGAGGGCAGAAAAGCACTGGAACAGGTTACCCAGAGAGGTTGTAGAATCTCTATCCTTGGAGGATTTTAAGACCCAGGTAGACAAAGCCTTGGGTCAGATGATATAGTTGGGGATGGGCAGGGGGGTGGACTAGATGACTTCCACAGGTCCCTTCCAACACTATTTTTTTATGATGAGTAATTCTAGAATGAGAAACAGTGACTGCAAAAAACTTGGAATCATGGTAGAAAATCAGCTAAAACTCCCATTGTAACACCATACTTAAAACGATTGATCTAAATATTAGATGCAGAAATGGGAAAATCTTTAAGTGGAGGTTAGATGAATCATTGTACCTCTACATTTGCAACTACTGCTGCAAACACCATTGTAACATTCTATCCAGTTCAGGAAGGATATTGATTAAGTGGAGACAGTTCAGAGCAATTATAAGAATAATTAAAGACCACAATAAAAGATTACAGGAGTTCAATCTAGCTAACCTAATAAAAAAGTTAAAAGACCACTTGATTGTACTCCATATAGACTTATGTGAAGAGCCAAAATGTTAATAACTGACTCTTCAGTCTAGCAGATGAAGATACAACAGGAAACAAGGAATAGAAGAATTAATTCAGAGAAGTCCATTAATATGAGTGATATAGTAAGTTCAAAATTCATAATGGAAAATTCATCTTTAGTTCCTGAAGCGTTATTGTCATTAAAGCATCCTAGCAGACAAGGCCCATGAAATACATTATACTGCATGCAGTTCTGCCACAACCTAGGTTCTGATTTATCAAAGCATTTCAATTCACTTTAACCAAATGAGTAATCCCATCCTTGTTCGACAAAGCACTTATATCCACAGAATTGTAACTATCCATTTGCTTAAGCTCCAATCATGTCCTGTGAATAACTTAAGTCAGGGATGCCTGCCTGACTTCTGGGTAGCAAAGGGCTGGAAGCAGCACAGGCCACAAGCCATGGGAGCCACCTCCTTGGATCCCTCACACCATGTGCACACTCCAGGCCCTTCCCACCCCATGTGCAACCCAACTTCCCTGTTCTCATCTCTCGCCCCAGGACCCCTGCCCCCATCATGTGCACAGCACCCACCTCTGGCCATACGCATCTCAGACAATTCACCTGCAGCAAGGTGCACAAGCTGCCCAACTCTCTCCTTTGCAGAGCAAGCAGTTTGTGTACCCTGGCACCATTCCCTACTGTGTGTGTAGCACGGGCAGCCTGGCTTCCTCCTGTTGCATTGTCTCACCCCCAGGAGCAGGGGCAAGAATCAATAACTGGAGAAGGGAAGGGGAGCTTGGAGACCACAGCTGTCACAAGAGCAATGGGCAGAGTGGCGCTCAGGTGGGAGGCTGGGGGCTACATGTTAATCCCTCATGGGACCTATGCAGCTCATAGGCCACAAGTTGGACAGCCCTAAGTAGTCACATGCTTAACTTAGAAATCAGAGAAAATTAAGGTTGGAAGGGACCTCCAAAGGTCATCTAGACCAAACCCCTGCCTGAGGTAGGATCATCCCTATCTGAACCATCCTACACAAATCGATTGTCTAACCTCGAAGTAAAACTACACAGCCAACCCTGATCCAACACAATATATAACACCTTAACTTGCCACCGGTAAAGCAGGGGGACCATGCTGGCCAACATCCTGATGTTACAAAAGTTGTTAAAATATGTTCAAAAGATCCAGGGAATAGGGTTATGCCCCCCTGCTACAGAGGAAGGCAAAACCCACCACAGTTCCTACTAACATGACCATAAGATGAAACTCCTTTCTTACCCTAACATGGTGATTGGTCTGACCCTGACCTTGGGGGCAAGGGGAGCAGGAGAACCTTCTAACCAGGAGTCCCTGGGGTTCAGTCCCAGCAGAAGCATTGCCACATCCCAGTCAAAATTCCCAGTTAAATGTGTAACTGCTTTAATCTAGAAGGAATCAATTCCTTGCATACTAATTAAAATGCATTTAAGTTAAAAAAAATTAAAAAGCAAGGTTCTGCCAAGCCTAGCAGCCAGTCACTACTGTTGGCACTGGATTTACAAACCAGTCCTGTTAGCTTGTTCTGGGCAAGCACAATCTTTCTGAACGAGACCAACAACAACCCCTTCCATTCCATAATAGCTGAATTTTACTGAGACACAATGATAGCAAATAAGGTTAATGTAACAAAGGCACACAAAATGACTACACAGCCCTACTTGTTAACCAGTCCTAGGGTTTCACAAGGAGAAGGAGACGGTACGTCCGGCCTGTACGTGAGTGCCATCTCATGGTTCTTACTTGAATCAGGATGTCAGCAGCCTTGGAGGTTGGAGGTCAATGCCCAATTCCCGCCCCAAATATCTGCCCTGTCTACTTAATCCTTTGTTTCTTTAAACAATCACATGCATACATCTTAATTTGGTCATTTGCCAGTACCTTAATTTAGTCATTCCCAGACTCCTAATTTAGTCATTCTACCAAAACCAGGGAGTTCTCACCAAGTTATAGCTGGTCATTGTGACCTGATGCTAATTCTGCATTTTCCTATCTTGTTAAGGGCTCCAAGGGAACAAAGTGCTTGTTTTGCTCCTGCATGTTTTCAGTTTCCCAGGATGTATGTGCCTGCCTGTCTGCTAGCTTCAGACCGTTAGATGCTAAAATGCTGAGAACATTTATCTTCACTGCAAACAGACTTTAGAAACCAATTAAACCTTGCCATTCCCCATGACCATTGTTCTAATATAAGCCAATTTCTAAAATCAAATTTCTAAATATCATTTTCTAGCCATCAGTCACCTTTGACTCTTAAATGACCAGCTAATCATTTCACAGCTGTGTCAACTGGAAACAATCTCCAGCCTGGGTCTGGAGTAAGGCTCACACACACTCCTCTGGAACTGTAGACTATTAACGTGATCAAGAACTAAGTAAGTAAAATATTGCAGCCTCAGGCTTGTCTACGTTGCACAGTTAGCTCAGACAAATAGTACTCAGAACTGAGGACTTTTGTTAGCTTACCTGAAATATGTATGTTCTCATAGCAAAGTATGAATGTTCCCATACCATGTTATAAAGCCCTCAATTTCTGCACTTGCTCATGTGTATGTCCATGCCCTTTTTGTGCTTAAATGTTTTAGGATTTTTTCCCTGGTCAGTTATGCCAATTGTGGAAGAACTAGTATATTCTCTGGAGAGATTATGAGACAAGTACTTGGCACACAAGTGATTTTACCTCTCTTTACTGTAAAGAGAGTACTTTTAGCCAACGTAAATCACGGCTCAGGCTCTAAACCATATTCTATCTGTGCAAATAAGTAGGGGATCAAGGCACAACAAAACATATGCTTAAGAGGTATGTGTGTGGATGCTGGGGATGTTGGACCAAAATCATATAGGAACCCAGGCTATGTGCAAACATTCATTTAGACCTGCTTCTAAGGGTTAAAACTACTTCTATCAATGTAATGGCAAGATGGACTATCGTCATGTGTGGACAACAACATCCTACAATATAACAAAGGTTTTGACTTTATCCTGAAAATTCAGGATAAGAATCAGAAAATTCAGGGGACGAATCAGACACAGACAAAGGTATTTGGAAGTTGACCTGATCCAAAAATCATTGAAATCACTTGACATTTTTCCTTTGCACAAAATTACAGAAAATATCTGTTGTAACGCCAGAAAAGACTCAGTGTTTCTGCCATCCAACCTGAACCTCATAATCAGTCTATTTCAAACCAAACAAATCATATCACATGCCCACTTATATCATTCTCAGGCAAGTGCAATATTCAAGTGTTAACTGTTCATCATATAAGAAGTAGAGGCATTTTCTTATTCATTTGAGATGCTGAATCCATAGAAGTAAAGAATACACTTCAGATAATAAATATAATGCCATACAGATATGGAAAGATGAAAGGCTCTGTCCTGAAAATTGCCAAAACTGATGTTGTGGGGGTTTTTTGTTTATTTTTTGTTTTTTTAGCGAGGATATATTTTCCATGGTATTGGCAAAATAAAGCAGGGAAAAATGAGGGCAGAAAGACATCTGGCCAGTTCACAGCAAAACAGATGAACCTACGTGAAGTAATTAAGTCAAACACAGCCAATAATCAGAGTATAACCAGATTCTTATTATGAAACTTATAGTTGAAAAGAAATTGTATGCAACAGGTAGTCCAGGGCTTCTGTTACTTTAAGAAGAGAAGCTGCAGCAGATAGAGCAGGGGGGCAAAATACAGCTGGCGGGTGGCATCCAGCCCACCAGGCCATTCTATCTGGCCCACAGGGCCCCTAAAAAATTTAGAAAATTAATATTTATCTGCCTTTGGCTGCCTGTCAAAGATGACAGGAGCCAGTGAAAGTAGGACCCAGGGGGAGCCTTGGGCAGGATCAAGTGAGTGGAGAAGCAAGTCTGGCCTGACCCCACCACCCCTCCAGCCCCTCCACCCCAAGCACTGGTGTGGGCCCTGTACTCCTGCCTAGCAGGGGCTTCTGGAGGCTTCTGGCCTGGGACTGTTCCTGCCTCCCTGGGCTGAGGGAAATACAGATAAGAAGGAAGCGGGGGAAGGCAGGGGAAGACTGCAGGCAATCACACCCAGTCATCAGGGCTGGCTGAGCCAGCTCCTGTAGTCCCAGCACTACAACTAAGAACCACAGGGTGCCAGCAGGAGGGCATGAGGAAAGCGGGGAAATGGCTGTGGCAGACAGGGGGAAGGGGCAGTAAGCAGGCATGCAAAGTTCAGTGACAGCCAGGCAGGAGTACAGGGCCCACACCAGTGCAACAGGACCAGCACCAGCAGGGCCCAGAACAGGGCAGCAGAAGCACAGTGTAGCAGGAGCACAGGGTGGGGGCTTCCTGGGCCTTTTTGGAGCTGGGCTGTGCTGCTCAAGCAGGGAGAGGAGGGAGCCAGCTCAGCTCCATAGAGCCCCAGGCAGCCCCTGCCCCATGCTTCTGCCACCCCACTTCGGGTTCCACCGGCACTGGCCCCGTTGCACCAGTGCAAGCGCCATGCTCCTGCCTGGCTATTGCTGCACTCCACATGCCCACTCGCTGCCCCTTCCCCCCACCCACCATTTTCCCACTCCCCTCCTCCCCCCTGCTTGGTACCACACGGTTCCCAGATGCAGCACTAGGACTGCAGTAGCAGCTGGGATGGAGCAAGAGAAGGTCCACAGTGGCAGATGGGTGGCAAGTAGCAGCAAGCAGCAGCTTGGGGCCTGTGCCAGTGCCCTGGGGCCAGGAGCAACAGATGTGCAGAACCCAGGCTTGCAGGACTGCTAGCAGGAGCTCTGGTTGCCGTGGGAGGGGAGGAGGGGCAGGCTGTGAGCAAATTCTCCCCCTCCACAAGCTACAACCCTCTCCAGCCACCCTCCCCAACACACTCACAGTCCCCAACAAAATCCATACCCACCCACAGCCCACACAGCCATACCTATCCACCCCCCAAATCCCACATACACACACCCTCCCCCACACCCCCACAAACCTATATCCACCCTCCCACCCATACCCCTCCCACAATATACAAGAGTAAGACTTCATTTTAAGTTATTATACTATCACTTCTATGTACACTGCACAAACACATGTAAATCAGAACAAAAATATTTTTTGAAATGAAATTAATGAATGTTGTAGTACAGGTTTCATTTTTAGAATATAATTTGGTATATTTCTAGTTCAGAGATGGCAAACTTCCTTGCTGAAAGAAGTAATTCCCAGGGGCAAGGGGAGAGACTTCTGGTGGCAAAGGTTAGGAGTTAGGGGGTGGGGCTTCTGGTCCCAAATGGCAACCAGGGGGTAGGGCACCTGTCAAGGCGTGGGGCTACCCATGTGACCCTCAATGGCTTGCTAAAGTTTGGTAAGCGGTCCTCTGCCCGAAATAGTTGCCCACCCTGGAGATAGAGCCTAGGAAGCTGAAGAGATAATAGCTGCAAGGAGGTAGGTGACAAAGAAACACTGTTGCCTAGGTAGGGAGCTGCATATTAAGGAAAAAGGAAATATCTGTAGCCAGTCAAGAGAGCACTGCCCAGAACAAGATGGCTGCAGGAGAACAGGAAGCTAAAAGCCATGGGCTATGAATGCCTATCACAAAGCTAGTTACTCTGCAGTAGGATAGTAGGACAGAGTCTAGTTAAGGCAACCAGGGCCCTGCTACAACAGCAGTTGCCAGCTGACAAAGAGACCAGCCATCAGGCCCTAATGAGAAACCCCTGCAGGTAGTTGTGGGGAGCCACCTGATGGAAAGGGGAAGGGAGGGGCTTAAGAGGCATTTAAGTCCAGGGCCTGTATCAAGGCTTTCAGTCTGGTCCTAGAAGTCACTGGGAAAAGAACTCTGCAGCAGGACAGCTGAGACTCATGATAATACCTGAGATGGCTGCACCTGTGAACTGGAAACAAGGGTTAAGGGTTTGCAGGAGCTGTGACCCAGGAAGAGTATATTATTCAGCCACTAGGCTTAGAGTTTTAGTTCAGCCAACAAGCCTATATTTTCTGTTTATACCAGTGGACTGGCTGTATAATTGGCTATATTGCAACCATTCTGGGGCCTTTGGTTCAACCACACAGCATGTAAATTTGCTGCAACTGTCCAGTGAGGACTGTATAGCCAATTGTACAGTTATTTCTTAGTAACTTGACAGGAGGTATGCTCAGTGTACCTTTGGTTATGTTAATGCAAGATTTATACTAGTTCAGAAAAGGTCAACATGGAAGAAGGATATGGACTGTGCTGAGAGTTTTCCCATACTTATGCATTCACTGACCCCAAGGCTCTACAGATGGGCAAGAGTGATCAGTAAGATGCTCTTTCAGTCTATAGGCTGAAATTGCAATTACTGTGGAGTTCTCCATAGGTGTCTACATCCCATAACTTTGGGAAGGCAAATTCCATCCCTATCTTCTCTATTCTAGTCTCTGATTCTCTAAGGCAGTAGTTTTCAACCTTTTTTCATTTGCAGGCACCTCTGGAAATTTTGAATGGAGATGTGGACTCCTTTGAATATTTACATCAAGCCATGGCAGGAAGGAGAAGGGGGAGCATACCTTAGGAGCCCAAGCAGGGAAGGAGCTGAATAGCCACCAGGGGGCATCATGGTCATCCCTGGGGTCCAACCCTGTCACATCAGGTAATATCCAAAAGTAAATGTGGGTATACACATACTTTTGATTGGTCATAGTCTTCTTTCACAGATCCCTTAGACATAGTCTGCAGAACCCCAGGGGCCCATGGACCACAGGTTGAAAACCACTGCTTTAAGGAACTGATCACCTCCTGGAAGCTCCTGAGCACTCTCAGCATGGACTATAAGGCCTTTAGCATCTTTAAGAAAGCGTTCAACATCTCACAGGAGCCCCTGAGTTCCCTACCAAAATCTCAGTTATTTCAGCTTTGTGTAGAGCAAAATTAATTTAATTATTAAGTATCTATCTGAATGCTTATGGAAAATCTGAGATGGAAAATGCATGCCATTCTTACTAAGTACATCTCACAAGATGTAAACATAATTAGACAAACATTTACTTTTGCTGTTATTTCTTATACACTTTGATTAAGTGTTAAACTTTGCAAATCTGCCTCACAAAGAATTACATTAGGATCTGATTAATTATATTCACCGTTGTGTTCAGTCATTGTTTCATAAATATGTGATTTAAGGGGGGGGTTGTTTTGTTTTACTTAGTTCTACAAATAAAATACTCTACTTATAACCCTCCATGAAATATCAAAATATCTTTGTCTTAAGAATCTGCTGGAGTCAAGCATTTGGGTTCTGAGCATTACCAGCATTATCAGGTTAGAACAGAACAAACAGACTAAAGTCTGAAATCAGCACTCTTCCCAGCAGGATACACTCCTTTTTTCATTAGAATCTTTGAGCTTGAGATCAGACACAGAGAAAGATTAAAACAAATATGAATTTAATCAAGGGATTCTACTTTCCTGGTGTGGGAACAGGAACATGCTGACATAAATAGAGGACCAAGCACTAGGGCGTCTGAACCAAATCAAAGACGGCTTGCTTACCACTAACTGCTCAGATGATCCATATCATAACAACAAAAAGAAAAACAATTATTTATTCTTTTTGATGTTGCTGCTCAGAAGTAACTTCCTTTTTGAAGAGAGCAAGGTCAAAGCCAAGTTATTGTTTTTGTTTGAAACTTTGTCAGTGAGGGACTAAAAGTTATTAGGTATGACCTACTTTCACGATTTATGTGGGAAAGTTAGAGATGTTCATTTCTTGTGGGTAATAACTTAGGAAAAATGTTAATAGTAAGAATGAACTGAAATTACATCCTTGTTATGGAAAATGAGATCGTTAAAAAGACCTTCTGAAATACGTGGTACACAGCCAGCCCCTCTGCATAAGCCAATGTCCAAGACTGAGCAGGACTCAAGTGTTAATTCTAGAGTGCTGAGTGTCTACTGTAATTGGAACTGACTGAGGGTGCTTAGCACCTTACAGGATTGGGCAGAGAGAAACCAGTCCATTTTTCTAATGCACTGCAGATTTAATAAATAGACATCAAAGCATCTCTTTCACCACCAGTGAATGCAGCTAACAAAAACAATTGAAAGGAACAGGTTTGATGGCAGAGAAGAATAAATGGAGCCAAAAAGGAGCATATTTGGTGATTTGAGAAAGCTTTGTACTACTATTCAAGATTTGTTAAGACTATGTGCTCAGCCTTGTACAGGACAAAGAGATAAAAACAGTTGTTGCCCCAAAGGGCTTATATGGTAAGCAAGATAAAGAAATAATAAGCTAAAGAGATTGATATTTGCATATATTTGCATACTATACATATATGAATCACCATTCACGATATCTATGTTAAGTATATTGGAATTACTCTCCCCATTTTAAAGGGTGAGGTAACTTACTGTAATGCCCCATAGCATGTTAATGTCTTAACTAGGAATAAGATCCAGAAAGTTCCTGGATCCCAACCCAATATGCAGTCCCCTAAACTGTGCTTCACATTGAAAATAATATGGGTCTGATGTTCAAAACAAGATGAACATATGAACTCCAAACAAAATTTGTGGAGTCTGTAGGTGCTTAGCATCTCTACAAAGCTCCCCACCATGGTGTTTAACATTGAGCACTTAAGGATTCTCCATGAAGTTGTCACTAGGGGTACACACATGGATAATGAGTGGCAAGGCTGCAGTACTGCAGAGAAGGAGCTGAGAGTTACAGTAGAACATAAGCTGAATATGAGCCAACAGTGTATTCTTGCTGCAAAAAAAGCCAAGAGCATACTGGGTTGTATTAACAACAGTGTCTCTCACAAATCTAGGGTCATGATTCTTCTGCTCTATTCAGTGCTGGTGAGGACTCACCTGGAGCACTATGTCCAGTTTTGTGTCCCACACTTTAAGAAGGACACACACAGTTTAGAAAGAGTCCAACAAAGATAACAAAAATTATTAGAGACATGGGAGGCAAGACTTACAAGGAAAGGCTGAGAGAAATATGATTAGTCTGGAGAAGAGAAGACTGAGAGAGATTTGATAATAGTCTTCAACTACTTGAATAGTGATTACAGAGAGGATGGAAATGGGCTTTTCTCCATGGCCAGAAGGGACAGGACTAGGAGCAATGGCCTCAAGCTGCAGCAAGGGAAATTTAGGTTGGAGACTAGGAGGAAATTTATGTGGGTAGTCAGTCTACCTAGAGAAATCATGGAAAAACCATTCTTAGAAATTTTCAAGAGAGGCTAAACAGATGCTTGGCTGGGATGGTTTGGTCAAGGATGATCCTGCCTTGAGCAGAGAACTGGCCTAGATGACCTTGTGAGGTCCCTTCCAATACTACCTTCCTACGGTTATGGTTTCCATAAATCTGAGCAAAATAAGGTACCATACTATCATATTTGCATAGTATATATAATGTCTATATCATAAAAATAGTCAGAAATAATTTATTGAGTCAAACTCTAGCATCCTGCAACTCAGCTGCAGTTAAGACCACAACAGAGATATAAGAGGAGTGTCCACACTGCACAGCTGACCAGGTGATTGGCAACGAACTTTGCACTCTGAGTATGCCATGAGCATCTCCACAATGAACGCTTACCTGAGGTACTGTCTATTGTTTCTTCATCACCTATATGTGTCTAGGAGTATGCAGTTCTTTGTGCTGAGATGGTCTAGACTTCTTTGTGTGAATTATAAGGAAACTTGCCTGTCCCTCAGCAAGGAATTTATAGAGAACACTGAAGGGCTATCAGCTCTTGGCTGGTTTTGTTTGGACCCTCATTGCAAAATGAGCAGGCAGGCTAGGTTAAAAGTGAAACCCAAACTCTGACCCACATGCCTAGGTAGAATGCCGCCGAACTCAGATGAGAGATTTTGCTGTATGGACAATGAGAGGGAATTGGAGAGTTGAGCTAATATTCTGAAATCCAGCTAAGCATCTGGCTTAACTGTCTGCAAAGGCATATCCCCAGATCCAAATGATTCCCGCTCTGCACACAGATAAAAAGGCAATTTAAACTCATTTCAAACAGGAGAAAGCAAACTCCATATGACATACCATACCTGATGCCAAACTCAAATCAGCATGCTCCGTGGCAAGAACTTAAACAAAATGAGTCCTTGGGAGGGCAGAATCTAATATTTCCCGCTTACTACTACGTGCACTCACCCTTATACCGCATTTGCCAACTAATTAATTCATGAACCTATAAATATTAAACGTGAACTATTTTACAACTCCAGAGCAAAACATCAAAAATGATATCACAGAGAACATTAAAAGATTTTTATTCAAGATAAAAAGGCTTGACAAACAAAAGGAGCATAAAGATGACAAGGAGTCAGGGAGGCCCTTGGAGAGAGCAAAGAAAACTGGATAAGAGAAAGAAGAGGCTTTTGGGAAGCTGAGGGCCTCCTTTACCTCACTGTTCACGAAGACAAGAAAAAGAAAGGACTCAACATCCATGTCTTTTAAGGAGGAAGAAGAAAAACTGGAAGATATTGAAATGGAAAATACAATAAATTGGGAGAACTTATGAACAAGATGTTTCCGAAATAGTGAGCCTGAACTGTGTAAAAGAGTGAGAGCGACATACTAATACCAAGAGAACATGCAAATACTTATACAGGAACTGGCAACTTTTACTAGCAAAAAGGCAAGTGTTGTCAACATGACAGTTAGATCAGGGATAGGCTTATGAAGGTCCTAGGGGCTGATACTGTGCAACGCAGGCCATCTTTCTGCCTATAAAATAAATTGTCTGTCAGCATCTACCATCCTATATAAACCACCCCCTTCCATGATGTATACCAGTGGAGCTCAATCTTTTGCCTGGTGGACTGGATGGGTGATGCCTGGTCCATCTGTGAGTTAGATCTGACCAGTGGTCCCACTCCAGGACCTGGGGGCAGGTGCAGTGGGGCGCCATCTGGCAGCATGGAGGAGGGTGGGAGGCAGCCTGGCCCTGATCCAGCAGCTTATGAGGAAGGGGACTCAGCCCAGCCCCCAACCTGGCCCCATGGGGGAAGGGAAAAGTAGGGGAGAGGAGGCAAGACGCAGCCACAATCCAGCCATGCAGGGGGGAGGTGGCATGGCCTAGCCCCAACCCAGCTGTTTAGAGGGAAAGGGGCATGGCCTGGCCTTGATCTGGCTATGCAGGGTGAGGGAGTCAGGCCCACCACCAATTCACCACAGGGGCCTTGGGAGGTTAGCAGCAGAGGAGGGTGGTGGTATTAATTGCCACTCCTCCCCTACCACCAGAATTCCTCAGGGCAGATGCTGTGGTTCCACAGACCAGATGTTGAGTAGTCCTGGTATAGACAGAATGGACTTGTTATACAAGTTTACGAACAGCACAGTGAAAAACCTGGAGCAGCCTATTTGGGGCAAGAAAGAATAAGAAGGGAGCTTGAAACATGCCCAGTGCAGCAGATCTGGTTCAAAGCAGAAACACTGTTGGAAAATATTGGCCATGTGCATGCATTTTGTTATGAAAAACAGAGAATGGAGATCAAAGGGTTCCTGCACAGGCCTGATGGTACATGCAGGTTTGCTGATATGAACAAAGATGCAAACTCTCTTTACTGTTACAAGATGTTGAGCTCTAAGGGCACGTTTACAGCGATACTGAGTATTGGCCCTAAGGGTTGGTCTCAACCAGCCTGAGCCATGTGAACTGTCTACAGACCTTGTGGCCTGCAACATATTCATATGTATTGTGTTTCTTGTCCCCAAGCAGAGTCCTTCTAGGAATCAGTCTGCTGACTATCCCTTTCCTTCTGTGCTTGCCTCTCATTAAGTTCAGGAATGCGGTACAGAAGAGCTAAAGTCCATGTCACAGGCCAGCTGGGCACTGTGAGTATATCAATTTAGTTGCAGGCTAAGTACTGCAACTTATATTAGCCACGGGGCTTCTTTGGTTCGGGATCGAGGAGGTGATGTTGGGAGGAAAGCAATGACAAGTTTCACTTATAAAAAAAAAATGAATTTTACTTATAACAACAAAAGAAATAGTTTACACATATGACAGTTAGTAAAAAGGTTAAGTTAATAAACAGATAACATAACACTACAAGTTAAAATTGGCAGTGATAATAAAAACAGACAGAGAAATCAACCAAGAGTTTTCACTTGGTTACTAACTTATTAATAGTCCCTCAGTCTCAGGTACATGTCAAGTTGATTCAGCCAAGTCAGGCGTCCCTGATCCACGCTATCAGAGGGAGAACTGGGGGAAGGTCCCTCAGTCAGGATCTGGTCTTCGCTTATACAGGGAGTAAGAGATTTGGGGCCATCGGACAGCAATGACCTTTCTGTTCCGTCCTTCCTGCGGGTTACTTAATGTGCATGTTCTTTTATATCTTGTCTATGCTAATTTGTTGACTTTCTAGCTACTCATAATCTTATTCTATAGCTGTTATCTTATAGGGTTAAAAGGTGTTAGAAATCATTATAATAAGTTACTGCCTAAGCTTGGGTTTACCCAATAAGCAAATCACACCACATCACTTTGGCGTCTGAGATTAACATGTTCCCACCCAAGTTCAACCCACTATGTTAATTATACCTTGTGGTTAGATCCATTAATTTTGCTGACTTTAAGCGAAAAATTAAAATGAGCTAGATTTGTAGTTTTATTCTTTAGTTCTGCTTTTTAAACCTCATGCTGTCTCAAGACTAGTGCAAACAGCTATATATAATTCTTACAGGTTATACTCCAGAAAGACAGAAAACAGTTTCATAAGCTCTATTTCAGATATCTTCAAAAAGCATTTTCTTTTTACTATAAGTTTCTTGTTAACCCTTCTGGTTCTGGCCATCACAAGTCCAGAATAGGGACACGTGGGATTTACCTGATAAAACCTTACATTCAAAAACTTATCTAACTTCATCTGAACCGTGAAGTTGGTTCACTAACAGATATCACCCACAAAAATGATTGCCTCTCACACTGAAGGAGTATTTACAGTATACAAAGCAACTATAAAGCTATACTTAGCTCCAAACATGTCAGCAGTCAGACTCATTTACATTGCAAATATAGTTTTTACTAATAATTTCTACTTGTGGCAATTACTGCTGGTCAGCAGTCTCAGTGAGTCTCAAATGTTTGTCATCAAGGATGCTCAAATTCTACCAAGTTAAGCTCTATACTGACATTAACCTAACCTCAGTCATAAGCAGATAAGATAATACAGTGCTGTGAAGAGGTACCCTAAACTAGCTGTGAAGACAGTAATTTGCATACCGGAGCCAACAGCCCCATAAGATACCTGCTTACTCAAAAATACAAAGACTGAATTCTGCTACTACAAGACAGAAACTGCAGCTAGTGGGCATAGTTTGCAAGGACATCTGCTTAACTGACAGCTCTATGTGGCCTTCCTTTATGCTGTATGGTACAGCAACCCAATTGTAGACACATTCCTGCATGATTTCTCCACCAACCTGAACCAGCTTCTTTGAGGTAGAAACTAGACATCTTTAACTGATCTATCTTGGGTAGAAACGGTCTTCTGCAAAACCTTCCCATTACTGAAATTATATAAATATATTGACATTATCTTTCCTATAGAAAATAAAGATTCCCTTACACTGCCTTTGAAGGGATATATGTAAAATTTTGATTGCATTATTTTTCCTTCCATAGGACTCACTGACTTCAGAGAAAGAAACAAATATTTTTACATCTTTGTTTAAAAAAAAAAAACGTTGAAGAACAAGGACCTAAAGAAGAACATTGCAAAGAAAAACCTGGAAAAACCCCAACAGAATGGAGCAGATCCTTTTCAGTGTATGGACAATACCATATATTACGTAGTTTGAAAATGTACATGTTTGGCACTAATAAAGAAAAAAATATACTCCATATGTTAATAAAATATAATTTTAAATGTATACATTTTCAGACTAGATACCACATGGTCTAACCCATACATTGAAAGGAATGTATAGTTCGTCATACAGATTCTGTGACCCGGATTCCAACATTGCAGTGTCTGCTTTACATCAAATCATCACACCACTGCCAATGCAGAGAGCATGTTCCATGGAAAAGGTGTCTGATTGGACAGTAGCGTAACTGAGGGGAAGAAGCCAAGGTAGCAGCTCCAAACTTCCTTGGAGGATGGAAGGAAACAAAGTGAAAAGATAGCCACTGATGTAGCTGGTGGTTGTCCATGCCACAGCACCCAACAGCTGGCATTGCCCATGTGCTGCCACTGCCCAGGGTACCATGCTATCCTAACCCCTGATGACTGGAGTTTCTTTATGTCCTGCAAAACAGGTTCCACAATATTGGCCTCTTGGGGTGACTTATTTGGTTTCTGAGCTACATAACAGGATCAAAGTATACAACCAGTATGGGTTTGGGGTGCACAAAAGCCAACTTTACATGCATGTGCATGCAAATATGCGCTAAGGCTGTGTGAAGCTTCAGTCCCTGATTTGATTTGGTGGCGATTCAGCCCAATTCAATGGCCAAATCTCCAAATCCAAATCGAATCAGAGGACCCTTTAATCTCTCTGAATTAAATCAGAACCCTCTGAATTGTTTCACAGAGATTTGGAAAAATTTGGAGATTCGGACATAGACACAGCTTTAAAAGTTTTTTCGACATACCTCTAAGTAGCAGGGGCACATGAGCGCTGTAATGCTGGGGCGCATGGAGCATCCCACAGAAGCATGGGGGGTCCCAAGTGCACTCGGCAGCAGATCTGGAAGTGGACCAAAGGCACTTCCAGTCCATTTCCAGGTCTGCTGTGGAACATGCAGACACTCCTGCCCTCCCTCCCCCTCATGGTTGAGCGACTGGTACCTCCTGGATCTTGGCACCCGGCGGACCCGGAAATGGACCGGAAGTGCTTCCAGTCCACTTCCTGGTTCACCGCCAAGCATGTGGAGGGTCCCCCTGCACTCCTGTGGGATGCTCCATCCGCCCCAGCATTGTAGCATTCACAGGCCACTCTGGTACAGTAAAAGCCGCTTTAGCCAGCACCTTAGCAACCAGCATGCTCCATTAACCGGTGTCCTGGTCAACACAGCAAAAGCAAAACTGAAAGTGTCCACCATGGCACTTCTGGTTTCGCCAAGCCCCCAAAGCCCCATGGCAAAGCAGCCTGCACGGGGCCCTCCTCCCTGTCCCCAGGCACACTGACGCCAGGGAGGGGCAGCAGTGCACTGGACATAGAGGGAGGGGCAGCAGCTCAAGCAAGCAAAGACACCTGTTTGGGCCTCTCAGGTAACTGGCATATTTGGATATCTGGCACCCCCCCATTTCCCATGGGTGCCAGATAACAGAGCTTTTGCTGTACCTTGAGGTATGTAGAAAAAAACTTTTAAAGCTCTGTCTATGTCCGAATCGCTGATTCTCTGAATCGGCATCAATACTTCAGATTCGGATTCAGATTAATTGAATCAGGGACAGTGATCTGAATCAACTTATCAAACCACTGTCCCTGATTCAGCCTAATCTGAATCAGCATCAAATAGGGCCTACTTCACACACCCCTAATATGCACACTATCTGTGTTGTGATCCAAAGATTTGGACATATGTAATAGGGCTATGCAAAATTTCACTGGCAGTTTTGTTTCGACACTGTTTCAACTCGTTTCAAGCTCAAAACAGCAAAATCGAAACAAGATGGAGAGCTTCAAAACAGCCTCGAAATGTAATGAGACAAGTCGAAACATTTCAAAATTTTCAAAACATTTTGAGTTTCAAAGCTCAAGCTGGGCTTGCCTGCAGAGAAACAGAAACTAAAGCCAGGAGAGGGACAGGGAAGAGAGGAAAAGTGGGGGGGAAGGACTGCTCTCATTGTTGACTGTGTAGCTAGCCAGTGACTGTCATCCTTCCCTGAGGTCCCTTCCAATCCCAGTGCTCTGGGGGAGGGATGGAAAAACTGCATAAAAGGCAGCATTGTTTGAACTGCCCTGCTCTCTGCCTTGGGGTCAGTTACTGAGTTGTGTGTTCCAGTTTTGCCCAGATTCCCCCTGAACCTATCTCCTTGACAGCTGGCAGGCTTTGTGGCCACAGCAGGGCCTAGCAGGCCTGCAGTTTTTACCCCCCTGTGCCCTAAAACACATACAGTCAGTTACACAAGTACACTTGTCATGAGTTTTGCCTGTCAGCAGTCAGAGGTGCAGGGCCCCAGAACCCAGAAGCCCCTGCACTTATCTTCGTGACAGCTGGCAGGCTTCGTGGCCTTATCAGGGGCTAGCATGCTTGCAGCTTTCACCCTGCTGCACCTTAACACACACAGTGTCACCATGTCACAAATTTTGCTTGTCTGCATCTTGAGGTGCAGTTTCCCCCCTGCACCTATCTCCTTGAAACTTGGCAGGTTTTGTGGCTTCAGCAGGGGCTAGCATCCCTGCAGTTTTAACCTTTCTGTGGCTTAACACATACACGTGACATGAGTTTTGCTTTCAAGAATTTGAGGTACAGTTTCCCCGAAACCCCTGTATCTATCTCCTTGAAACTTGATGGGCTTCATGCCCTTAGAAGGGGCTACCAGTGCTGCATGTTTCATCCACATCAGGCCAGAAATGACAGTTACAGGCTGTTTTGAGCTTCCTCATTATAGCCTATGAGCGAAACTTCAAAACAGTGTCGAAACCGTTTCACTGTTTCAACAAAATGAAACAGAACAGCAGTTTCAAATCAAAACAAAATTTTAAGTGAAACACTGTTCTGTCAAAACAGAATGGTGCCGTTTCACACAGCCCTAAGGTGCAACTGTTTCAACGAAACAGAACTGTTTCAGCGAGATGAAACGAAACTTTCTGTGTTATATACAGAAAGATGGAGTTAGCGATGCTAGTCTAAAGTCATGATGAGCCTTATATACTAACTGAATCAAGGATGCATAAGTTTTCATGAACAAGAGCTCACATCAGTTCTTGATATTAACTTAAAATTTGTGTAACTGATTCACTTAATCTATATGGTCAATCCCTACTCTGGTGTCTGCGTTGTGTGCAAAACAGCTACAGTAAAAGAACATTAGAACTGAAAAGTCAAACATGCAAAAGTCAGGAAATGCCATGTGCAAACTTAATTAAGCTTATGATGCTTTGATTCTATGCATTACTTTTTGTAAAAGATGCTTGCTTCTTTCAATGCAATGGATGGTATTCTCTTAATTCAATATTTGCTATCCTTTTCTTTCAATGTGTGGCTTCAGGCCTTATTTACCACCCACCATCCAATCCCTGTATGGTATACAAGATGTATTAATTTCCTCATGGGATTTTCTATGGCACTCATCACTATAGTGTCCAAGTGCTTTACAAACATTAATTAATTTACTACTCTGAGGGATGGTTGGCATACAGAAGAAAAGGAAACCCTAGGTGGGAATGAATTATAAGGATTGAAAGGCCAAGCTCACAGAGAAAAATCTGTAACTGAGATAAGATTAAGATTGGAAAAATAAAAAAAGACAGCATGTGCTAAGCCAGGCTCTTCAACTTCTTAGTGGCCAGAGGCTGCATGCCCCATGGGCTGCACCAGTGGGGCCCACACAGTGCAGTGGCCACACCAGCACAGGCCACAAGCCCCTCCAGACACTCTTCAGTGCACTATATCCATTTTCATTCTTATTAGTAAAGTTCTAACCCCCTGAAAAATGCCAGCGGTTAGCTTTCATTTGGTTTTTGACTACAGAAAAATAGTAGAACAATTCTTCTGTTGCACAGAACTCCAGAAGGACCACAACAGTTTGAAATGTTTTTGATACAACGGATTCCTGTTCCAAATCTCTGGGTTTATCTTGTGAATCACATGCAGGTTTTTGTATACTTAACAGTGTTAATATTCCCAGTACCCTTGAAAGAATTTCATGGCACTCTGGTAGAGAATGAATGAGCTAAACCAAACGTGGTAAGTTTCTGTGGCAGGCAATGACAGAAATGTCATTGGTTTCAGTTAGAGTAAGCTTGGAATCCAGTTCTGTTCTCTAGGGTGCATCTCATCAGCATTACTGATATTAAGTGATCCCTAACCTACTTAGTTCTATCACTACTTAGGCTGCTTCTCTCCTCCCTGTCCTTGCTGCCAACTGCACTTGTCATTTGGTAGCCAACTTTATTCATGAAGAGTGAAGTAAAAAAGGTATTAAATCCCTTAGATGTCTTCTTCACATCTTCTGCTACTAGAAGATGTTACTAGAAGCCTTCTGTATTCCGTAATGAGTAAAGACATGGGCAATAATACCAAAATTAATTTGATAGAATAATTTTAAATGTGTGAATGGAATTACCTCATTATTTGCATCCTTTCTAGACTTGTTATAATAACAATATTCAAAATATGTTCATCAGGAGAACCCTGATGATTCTTCCTTTCCTTTTTGTTGGCATGGTGACAGATGAAGCTACTTCCCCTCGGGTTTTTTGCTCAGTCTCCTGTTTTTTCTTTTTTATATTCTCATTCCCTTAGTGGTCTCATCTCCCCTCAGGCCCCCTACAAGTCACAAAGAGGTCTGCCATTGATTTCAGTTAAGGCATAATTCAACCCAAGATCTTTAAGTGTTAACTTTAACCCAATAACACACAAATCTTGGTATCCTCTCTATACCACTCTCCAGGTCAGCTGTTCCTTTCAGTCTACAAGCATTTTTCTTTAGGTAGAATAGTGTTTAAAGAGAGTTTTGTGCTATGTGTTAAGGAGAAAAGATCTTAAAAGATCCACTGACAAAAGCAAAATCAATTTAGCATTAATAAGTACTTGAAGATTGAATATTTTATGCTGGAATTTCTTCTTCTACCAGCTCATGTTTATATTATATTTGTACTGAGATAACAGACAAGAGACATCATCCCCAAATGAGACCAGGCCATACGGTGCCAAGCAGTGTAAATTCATAGCCAGATTCTAGAGACTTCTACCACTCAGGTGTTGTAAACAGGCTGTAACCTGGTATAAGGGAACAGTTGCCTAGGCAAAATTTTGTCTTTGCCAGCTCTGTGCCTCTCATCTCTTAAAGATAGGAGAGGGATATGGCAGAGCTCCATTACAGGCCCAGCCTAAGTGATGCAATGCAGAACTGCCACCCCCCGCCCTCGCCACTGACTGGCTGAGAGAGCTGTCTTTCATGAAGCCCTGCCCCCCTCCACCAGTCTGCCTCCTGGAGTTGGGTAGACCCCTATATATAACTATCCAATATCCCCTTTTCACTTGATCCTGTAACAAGATCTCAGTGTCCCCAAAGTCAATTGGAGCCCTCTAGTGGCTCATGGAGGCCTACTTCAGTACCTTAGCCACCCCACCGCTTGCCTCCCTCACTCTTTCCTGCCATGCCTTTGATGTTACTAGGAACATTTAAGAGACTGCCTTCCAAAAAACAGGATGTAGTTTAAGTGTCCTCTCCTCAGCAAAATCCGTAGGATCTTTTTGCCTCTTCTTCAGTCTCTTCAAGCTCCCACACCCTGGGTAGAAGCTCTCTGGGCTCTAGTAGCTCAGTCACAGTTCCCTGAGCCTCTGAGATACCACTCTCATTTCACTGGGCCATGGGCAGCCTGTCAATTCTTCAATACAATCTAAGCCAGTCTGTGGGGCATCTTCAGTGGCCTCCTTTCCTCTCCTTCAGCCACTCCCATGCCTCATGGCCTTTAAACCAATCCACAATGTTAAAAAATGTGAAGCTTCCATGAATTATCTTTAGGCTGTTCTTCACACAGTGACTCCTTCCCATCAGGGCCTTGCAAGGGCCCATCAGGTCCTTCCCATCAGGGCCTACAAATTGCCTTGCCTCCTCCATCCGTAAGCCAGTTTCTGTGGAGCTGCTGCTCCCCAGAGCAATCATGTGCTGTTTCTGCCAAAGCTAGATCAAAAACTGGGGCTTCAAACACTGGGTCTACATATGCATCTCTGCTCCTCCCTTTCCTGGTCACCTAGCCTAAAGCTCTCTTAACCAGGATCAGTGTCATCTTCTTAGCCTCTCTCAGCATTCTAGAGCCTGACCACTACTTCTCCCAGAGCTTTGGGCCTAGTAGTGGCCCTTCTCAGTCTGAAATTTGCACTCAGTTCCTCATGGGACTCTCTCAGTGGTACAATGTGTCCCTCTTAGTAATAGGGTAGCGGCCCCTGTTACCGTCTCTGTGAGAGCCTGGAGGGCAGTCACCGAAGGCATGTCCCCAGCCAGGGACAGGAGTCACTCCACGCTGCAACGTCCAGACTAGAATGAGAACTCCTGATCTGCACCAGCCAGGCTTTACCTCCACGCCAGGTGAAGTGGATTGGGGCCAATCCACAGCATGGGCTATAGCTAAAGGCTGGGGCAGGCCAGCAAGGGAAGAGGTACAGAAGGCAGCAGAGCGGGGAAGCAAAGGAGAAAGTGTGGGTGATCCCTTGGTCCGACCGGGAGGAGGAGGTGACACCCAAACCGTAAGTGTGAAGAGGAGGGCAGCAGAGGCCAACTGGAGAAGGGGATCCAGGAAAATACTTGGAGACTGCGGAGGCAAGGGATGCACCTGAGCCACTCACCGTGGCAGGTTTTTTTTCTCTTTGTATCTTTTTTTTTCTTTCTTCTCCCGCTTTGATCTGTGGAGGTTTATCGGCCATCAAAGAATCCTGACCAAGACCAGGAGTCTGTGCGGGAAGCG
>NW_017728915.1:15998627-16005308 GCF_001723895.1 Crocodylus porosus
GACTTTACCCATTTTACAGCTTAGGCAAAGAAAAAGTGGTTTGAAGACTCAGTGCTGCAAGATACTCAACAATCAAGCACACACTTAACTGCTTCCTAGGTTGGGGCCAGAAGGCACAGCATCTGGAAAGTTAGAGCATAAGCTTGCTCGTGATCATATATTCCAGTGATTCTCAACTAGGGTGCTGGGCTCAGATTTGTCCCTGCCTGGACAGTTCCCTATCCCTACTACCCAGCCCTTGTGTAACAAGGTAAGCATGGTAATACATCAATTAGTTTTTTAATTGGGTGTCACTCAGTTTCACTCAGGTGTCTGTATACAAACACACAGAACTTGAGAAACAAGCAGGAACAATTGGAAGTCCTCACACATTCAAGGAACTATGGCGTGACTGGAATAACAGAGACTTGGGACTGCTCTCATGACTGGAGCATGTCATGGATGGGTACAAACCGTTCAGGAAGGACAGGTAGGGGAGAAGAGGAGTTGCATGGTATGCAAAAAAGCTGTATGATTGCTCAGAGCTCCAGTATGAAAGCAGAGATAGGCCTGTTGAAAGTGTCTGGGTTAGAGGGGAGAGCAACAAGGGTGATATTATGGTGGGGGTCTGCTGTAGACCATGAGACCAGAAGAATGAGGTAGATGAGGCTTTCTTCAGACAACTAGCGGAAGTTTCCAGATCACAGGCCCTAGTTCTCATGGGGGACTTCAATCACCCTGACATAGGCTGGGAGGGCAATGCAGCAGTGCACAGGCAATCCAGGAAGTTTTTAGATAGTGTTGGAGACAACTGTCTGGTGCAAGTGTTGGAGTGGCCAGCTAGGGGCCATGATCTCCTCTACCTGCTCCTCACAAACAGGGAAGGATTGGTGGGGGATGTAGTAGTGAATGGCAACTTGGGCAGCAACAACCATGAGATGATTGAATTCAGGATCCTGACAAAAGGAACAAAGGAGAGCAGCAGAGTACAGACCCAGGACTTCAGAAAAGCAGACTTTGACTCCCTCAGGGAACTGATGGGCAGGATCCCCTGGAAGGTCATGTTTGAGGGGGAAAGGAGTCCAGGAGAGATGGCTGTATTTTAAAGAAACCTTACCAAGGGCACAGGAACAAACCCTCCCAATGTACAGAAAGACTATCAAATGTGGTCAACAACCAGCTTGGCTTAGCAGAGAACTCTTTAGTGAGCTTAAACACAAAAAGGAAGCTTACAAGAAGTGGAAGCTCAGACAAATAACTAAGGAGGAATATAAGAACACTAGCCTTTGCCCATCAAGAATGATGGGAGTGCTGCCACCTAATGCCCCATGCTGCTGCTGTTCTGCCTCTTGCATGGAGCATAAAATACAGTGCTGCCCTCAGCTCCCCCACCTCCTGTCTGGTCCTCAGTGTGGCTTTGGAATCATGGTGGCACTCCCCCACGCTTGGAGCACTCTGATTGGCTGTTTCTGTCAGCCAATCAGAGCGCAAATAAAGCATTATGGACAGACAGACAGACTTAGGCTTTTATAATACTAGAATTGCTTGGGCATGCAGAGACGAAGTCATCCTTTAATTACCTGAAGGAGGGTTAGAAAGAGGATGGAGCTAAACTGTTTTCAGTGGTAACAGCTGACAGAACAGGGAGCAAGTCTCAAGTGGCAGCAAGGGAAGTTTAGTTTAAATATTAGGAAGAACTTTCTCACTAGGAGGTAAAATACTGGAACTGATTTCCCAGAGAGGTTGTGGACTTTCCATCCTTGGAGGTTTTTAAGACCTAGCTAGATAAAGCCTTGGCTGGGATGATCTAGTTGGGAATAGTTCTGCTTTGAGCAGAGGGTTGGACTAGAGGACCTCTGGAGGTCCCTTCCAACCCTAATTTTCTTTGACTCTACACTACACCCCCCCAGCTTGGTGTCATCCACAAGCTTGCTGAAGGTTTACTCTATGCCATCTTCCAGGTCATTGATGAAGATATTGAAATAAACCAGCCCCAGAACCAACCCCTGGGGCACTCCACTAGACCATTCTACTACACATCAAGCCATTGAGCCCGATACTCCAGCCAATTTTCTATCCGCCTTATGGTCTATTCATCCAGCCCACAATTCCTTAGCTTGTCTGAGAGAATGTTGGGGGAGACTGTATCAAAAGCCTTGCTAAAAATCCAAGACCTAGTCATCTCATCATAGAAGGCAATCAGGTTGGTCAGGCATGACTTGCCATGGGTGAATCCATGCTAAATGATCCTAATCACCTTTTTCTCTTACCTTACTATCTCACAAGGACCATTGCCAGAAGATTGAGGGAAGTAATTAGTCTGCTCTATTCTGCACTGGTGAGAGTCTGGAGTACTGTATCCAGTTCTGGAGTACTGTGTCCAGTTTTGGGTCCCGTCACAGACCAGCTGGGCACTGTGAGTGTATCAATTCTATCACAGGCCAACTGGGCGCTGCGAGGCTATCAGCCACTGGGCTGTTGGTTCAGTTTTGGATCAAGGAAGCAAAGTGAAGCAAAGGCAAATTTATTATAGCTTACACACACAACAGTTAACAGATAGATAAATTCGATAAGCAGATGATGCAGTATTAAAGAGCTAATAGTAAATAATAACAACAGATTGGGTACTGCGAGTGTATCAGCCACTGGGCTGTTCAAAACCAGAGATAGACAGACAACAGATAAGTTGGCAACTTATCGATAGTCCCTCGATGCCAGGTGCGCGCCAAATGATTCCAGCGAAGTCAGGTGACCCTGATTGACACTATCAGAGGGATTACTGGGGAAGGTCCTTGATCAGGATCCAATCCTCTTCTCACACCGGGAGCCCGGAGTCTGGGCTTGGAACAGCGATGACCATTCTGTTCCCTCCTTCCTGATGGTCACCTGACACACATACTTTTTTATACCTAGTCTTATGCTAATCTGTTGGCTTTAGAGCCACTCACAATCTTGCCCTATAGCTGTTACCCTACGGGATTGAAAGGTGTTAAAAATTATCATAAAAAACATTACTACCTAGACTCGGGTTTATCCAATAAGCAAATTACAGTGCAGCACCTTTAGGTTTGAAATTGACATTACTCTGCCTAAGCCCAACCCTTTTAGGTTTCTCTGAATATGCTTTCTTGGGACGTGCTTTCCTGGAATGCATTGGGTGTGCCAGGAGGTTGGATCCAGTTTTTATCATCAAGGCTGAACCCTGAGCAAAAACCGTTAGGGTCAGCTAATCTTGCAGCTACAGCTTTGCCTTTGGGGCCCAATCAGTTCCATGATTAATACAAACAGTTAGTTTTAGGATTTTGGTTAAACTTATGACAGACAAGTTACATTTGCAGGTTATGAACTTACAAGCTTTATATTAGCTAATATTGCCTGTTAGGCAAAATACCAAATGCCTCCAAGAAGCACATATTTATTGCTTATTAATCCCTCTGTTTCTGGCCATCACAGTCCCCCACTACAAAACGAATGTGGACAAGTTGGAAGAAGTCCAGAAGAAGGCAATGAAAATGGTTTGGGGGCTGAGCCACATGATTTATGAGGAGAGTCTAAAGGAACTGGGCTTATTTAGTCTGCTGAAGAGAAGATTGAGAAGGGATTTGATAGCAGCCTTCAGGTACCTGAATGGTAGTTCCAAAGACAATGGAGCTAGACTGTTCTCAGTGGTGACAGATAACAGAACAAGGAACAATGGTCCCAAGTTGCAGCAAGGGAGATTTACGTTGGTATTAGTAAAAACGCTCTCACTAGGAGGGTGGTGAAGCACTGGAACACACTACCTAGAGAGGTTGTGGAATCTCCATCCTTGGAGGTTTTTAAGGCCTGGCTTGACAGAGCTCTGGCTGGAATGATCTAGTTGGGAATGGTCCTGCTTGAACAGGAGGTTGAACTAGATTACCTCCTGAGGTCTCTTCCAACCCCCATTTTCTATGATTCACTGAGTCTGCTAGTTAGCACGCTCCAGCATCCTCGGGGTCTTGCGTATTCAGCGTCCCCATGCTTCAAAATGGCAGTGGAGCACTTAACTAAAGATCTTCTAACAAGGCTTAGTTAAAGTGCCCCTGCCACCATTTTAAAGCACAGGATGCTGAATACACAAGACCTTGTTAGTGCTTTAATTATAGTGGCTCCTGAGAGCTGCCTTAATTAAAGTGCCACCTCCCCCCCACCCCAGAGCATGTGTAAAGTTACTAGTAATAGTCCAGCCATACCAGTATGGCATATGGCACAGGTATACTGTCTGATTTTTTTTTTTTTAAGTTTTAAAGAAGGACTTGAAGAAAGATAAAAAGAGGAAGCTTTATGGGTATCTGGAGGAAGCAAAGTGAAGCAAAGGCAAATTTATTATAGCTTACACAAGAGAGATCATGAAGTTCTTAGCAATTAAACTTGATGTGGTTCTTTATGAAACTACGAGTTTGACTGACAAAGGTGTGTCATGCATTTGGATTTCTGCAAGCTTTTAGTTTTAAAAAAAAATTTAACTCAGGCCCCCTCAACACATAACAGGTATTGCACAATTAACTGGTTTATCGTGCAATTACTGGTTAATTGTGCAATTACCTTGAAACCAGCTACACATGCAAAGTAGCTATCACATGATAAATAGCTCCAACCAGATATAAAGTTAGACCTCAAAAATGTTTACTAATTTTATAGCTGGTTGCTACCTAGCTTCAACTGGCACATAGAGCATTATCTCCCCTGTGGCTCAAAGCCATATCAGGTGATGGGGCTCCCAGCTGCAGGAGTTTGCTTCTTGCCAGTGCAGGGGGAGCCCAGGATCAGGCTCCCCTTCTGTCAGCAATAAGGTGCAATGGGATCTAATGCGTGATCCCACAACTGTGCCTCCTGCCATGCACATCTATGAAGAATATAGGTTAGAATAGAGATGGTATCCTTGAAAGCAGTGAAATTGTGAAAAGGAATTAGGGATCATGGTAGAGAACCAAAAAAATATAGACTTATAGGCCAAGTACAGACATTACATTTTGCCAGTACATCTGATCAGAAACCAGTCTATACCTGTAACAGAACAGAAGTTCTGCACACATAGACTGGTTTAAAAATGGCAGAACCCTGTCTAAGATTTGCCCACCATTCACCAAATGCTGAATGTGTTCTGTTTGCTACCAATCTAAACTACACCGTTTACAAAAAACTGTGCAACTTAGATTGATTCTGCCTCAGGTACATTTCATGGTTACATACACAAGCACTAAATGACTGTGCAGTAACCAGAGTTACTGAGCAGTAGTGTCCCCAAACGGCTTTTTGGTGATGCTGACTGCATAGTAGCTCATTACTACTGCAGTCAGCATCTCATGTAGGCGTGGCCTGTATGTAACAATAGTGGCTACAAAGCTGATCTAAGTAGGGGAATACTGAGTAAGAGCAGAGATGGTATGCATTTTACACATTTTTTGCTAGAGCACCCAGTTTTTGTAGATGTCATAGTTTTGCTTCGTTTTTGCCTTCTTCAAGAGGCTAGTAATTAGTCAATTGCAATGAGTAACAGGAAAATCTGCAATAATAATAATAATAAAAATACTACAGTATTGCTTTTGTAGTATGACTATTAGCAGCTGTTGAGCTGTGAACTATTACTGCAGAATTCTATGTTCTTTTAATAAAACAAATGATGTCTTCGTAAATTAAATTGACAAACTGGACATTAGGATTCATGTGACCGCCTTAAAAAACAAAAAAGTAAGTGTTGCACAAAGCTGCAAAAAACAAATTTTTATAGCTTCGTGGTAGAGAACAACTGATACCACGTATATCTACATGGTAATATGTTTAACGCTATACTACCATATAGGGATCTAGAGGGTTCCTTGTTGTCAGGCAGATTATTGTTGAGAATTTTGGGATGCTCAGAGTTGTTAATTAAAGAGAGGCACTGGGAGCACTGAGAGGCTATAAATTCCACCCTCATACCTTATGGAGCTCAATGCTGGAACTTTCCATGTGTCATCCTTTAACTGTCACAAACTCTTTTTGACCTTAACCAGCATTTTTGAACAACTCTGGTGGGAGAAGAGGGAGTTCCTGCTATATGACTTACTTACAGAGGCTTACTTTGAGATGCATCGTAAGAAAATAAGGACTCCTGCTCTATCCACTGGTATTTTAAAGGACTCAATGCAAAGACAACATATGCTGTTTTATAATCCAAGTGCTCTACAAGAACATAAATTAATATAATTTTGAAATCAACCCAGCAAGTACCAAAAATCAGACACTCACAGCATTTCTAAGTATCAGATATCATAAAATACAAGTATTAGTGAGTCTGTAGATTATTACATGACAGTTGAGATGCCAGCTTTCCTTTTTTTATCTTGGAAGATATTCCCAGGCTCTGAGACATCTGTGGTGGCTAATCCCCCCTAGAGAAACTGACATTAAAAGGAATTCACACTGTAATAAAACCATATGCCTATTACAATGTCAGCTATGAACTTCCATAGCTCTCCTGGATTCTAGACGGTAGAGTGGAACATGAGTGAACAATGACAAGGCTGGTTTCCACATTAGCACAGCACACAGAGATTATAGATTGTGAATTTATAATTACCTATAGTTGGTGAAATCTTTCCATTTTAGCATCCCAAGGGATGACAAGGTCGAACGGTCACAAACTCCTACAAGACCATTTCAGGCTGGACATAAGGAAGAATTTCTTTACTGTCCGAG
>NW_017728915.1:16005408-16006813 GCF_001723895.1 Crocodylus porosus
CTTATCTTGCTGGGATCTATTACCCCAGCTGACTTCCTGCCCTTTGGGCAGGGGGCTGGACTCGATGATCTCCCGAGGTCCCTTCCAGCCCTAATGTCTATGAAATCACTCCTGTACACTATGGTCCTCATTGGGAGACCCACGTGCATCCTATAAAAAGAGGCAATAATTCTTTTGAATTACTCTAAAGTCATTTTCAATATACACATCCTCTATTTGGAAAGTAAAAGTATATGGACAACAGACCCAGCATTTCCTCCAAACATTGTAATTTACACAGATCTGCACAAATTTGTAACATTTTTTCAGAGAGCAAAAACTGAGTGAGCAGAAGGCACATACACAGCTTTTCCCTGTACTACTGTACTCAAGATACTGCCTCCACTCCCAAGTCCTTCTCTCTCAATACTTTCCTCTTGTCCTCAGTAAACTTCCTGAACCCTGTCTTCTGCCTTCATGGATTCTTGGTCAAGATAATCCAGATCTTCTGCTCTCACTTCACTGACTTAAAACCCTTCCTTTTAACCACTCCTTCCCCCCACCCTGCCATTTTCAGAAGGCTGTACCTACACCTTTCCTCTGTCTGTCTTCCCAATGTACACTTTAAATGTATGTCACCACTGAGGAGGAGACATTCTTGATGACATTGTTAGACCCCTTTCATTTTTGGTTTGATTTTTATCAGTCTCTTGTTGCACCATAACACACCACAGAAGATTAGACCATAACATTAGACTAGAACGGCTCAAAGACGGGAATGCTTCTTCCAGAAGGAAGGCCCATTCCATCCCATGTCTGGCCTTACCACCACTCTCTCTCCAGTCAGTAGCACCTGCTAGGCCTGTGCGAAGCGGCTAGTATTCACTTCAGATTTGGATCTCGCCAATACGGGGGACAGCGATTCAATTCGGTGATTCAAATCACTGTCCCGAATCGGAGCAGCAGCCGAATCTCTGAATCACACAGGCCCATTCCCCACCCCCCGCCCCACTCTCCCAGCCCCAGCAATGGCTGCCCCACCCAGCTCCCAGCATTTTGAAAAAAAAAAGACTGGACTCATTGACAGGTGCCCGGCAGGGGGTGATCCCTGCTGTCTCCCACTGTCCCACACTGCATGGGGGGAGCTCTGCAAAAGCCCCCTGACCCCCGCTCGCTCTCCTGGCCCCCCATGCCTGTCCCACCTGCCCCAGCTCTGGCCTTTTAAGAAAAAAAACAAAGAAATCCCCAAACCTCTGACCTCACCAGTTCCTGCCTGCTGCCTCCCACTGCCCCATGCTTCATGGGGGGCTCTTCCATGAGCCCTCCAAAGCCCTGAGGCTGCTGCAGGAGCTAGTGAGTTTGGAGTTTCTTTTGAGGGAGGGTTCTTAAAGGGCCAGAGCTAAGGCTGGAGGAGCAGCCATGGGGG
>NW_017728915.1:16006953-16027173 GCF_001723895.1 Crocodylus porosus
GGGGGCTGAGGGAGCAGGCAGGGGATGTGGCCTGGCAGGGGTCCCCCCGTGGTCCCCTCCCCCTTCCTCCAGCCTCTCCTCTCCCACCCCCTACTTACCAGCTCTGAGTCCAGCTCCACCTCCCTGCGGCATCTACCCAAATAGACAAAGCTCTCCAAATCTTTTCTGAAATGATTCGGAGAGCTTTGAATTGATTTGGACCTTTGAATTAGCCTCCTGATTCGATTAGGAGATTTGGCCACTGAATTGGGCCGAATCTCTTCCAAATCAAATCGGCATCTGAAATTTTGCACAGCCTGAGTGCCTACATATATGTTGACTGAACTGGAGCCTACATATATGTTGATTGAACTGGAACAAAAGAGATTCTGCTTACCACCAACACAGGATTAAGGGCCAAAATCCAGAAACTGGAAGCTCGCTAAACATAGGACCATTTTGCTGAACTGCATTGTCACTAGTATGTTTGTAGTTTCCTTTGCACAGGGTAAACGAGTTAAATATTCTAACCAACTAATTCTCATATGAGACTATCTAATGTTACTATTCTGACTGCCCATCAATTATTTACATTGTAAACAGCTGTAAAATTTGTACATCACTTCAATCAGCAAGTTTTTGTAATGAAAGGAGAACAGTACCTCAAGCAAATTGCATTGGCTGCAGAAAGTTCCTCCGATTGAGATAGCAAGCTGCAAACACCTCCCCATACAATGCACTGTGATCAAACTAAATCAGCCAAAGACTAACTGTATAGTTGTGTGACTGCCTCTAGCTTTTATCCCATGTGAAATGTCTGAAATACTTTACTTCTGGAACATGATTCCTACTTTCCACTGGTCTGAGATGATTCTCTTATCCAAATTACCAAGTTATCTTCAGAGAATATGCTAATTCAATACCTGCAGTGTCCTCTTAAGATAGTGATGTTCAAGCTTTTGGCCCCATGGACCAGATGAGCACTGCAGAGGCAGTCTGCAAGCCAGATTGGGTTCTGTGGCCTGGCACCACCCTCTCCTGGCTCACCATACTGGGATTGGGCCCTGGAGTCTGGCGCTGCCCTGATGGCAAGATCAAGCACACAATCTGTTGTTCAGGGCCTGGGGTTCCCTACAGGTCTGCTACTGCTCATCCACCACCAAATTTCCAGACCCATGAAGAGCCCCACAGGTTGGATGATACATGCCAGGAGTTTAGCATCCCTTTCTGAAGTCACTTACCTCTTGATATTTATTCTCTTCCAAATAATCTCCTATTAGTTATATTTTCCTTTCTATCAGACTGAGTTCTGCTCCTGCATCAGAATGTCCTTTCAATTAAGACTTAGCTGAAATGTTGTAATGAAAATAATAGAATCAGTTAAACTAGAGGGATTCCGTGAAAAATCTTGAAAAACTTGAGTTACATCAGCTGCATTGTATCCTCAGTTAATCAATCTAAAAGAACATAACCAATACAAATACCGCTCATATTTTCCAGTGTAATAGAAGAGAGAAAATTTTATGGTATTTTCACATACCTACTTTTTTCTTTGCTATATGTTTGTTCATCATTTTTTACATACAATTTCATAAGCATTTATGTACAGTGCTACAAGGCAGTGGAATTAAGCAACAAAACATTTGGTCTAAGCCACAAAAAAAATCACTTAACCATGGGTTTAAATAATCTTCCAAAAGAAGAGGTAGACATTCCAGTCTTCAAGCTACTGAAAACAGTGACTGGATGAACGTAATAGAAAACGTACGAGGGCAAATCCTGAATAAGTGTAAACTGTACCGTCTCCAACACTACTCAGTCTAAACTTAGTTGGTAAGCTTTTTGGAGCAGGCACCATCCCTGTTAGGTTTTTATGGTACAGCGTTATCCCTCTTCTACAAAGGGCTAAACTGCCATGGTTTAGCCTCCACTTATCATGGGCAATTACCATGGGGCTATAAAATCCTGTACTTCTTTGCTCCGTTGTAATGTATTTGTGTCCATGCCTGAGACGTACAAGTGAGACACATAACAATAAAAATCTGAGATCTATCCTGAAATTACTGCACATTACTTTCCACAGACATAAATGCATGTTAAGAGCTGAACATTCAGACCTAAAGATGATTAATGTTATGCAAGTCTTTGGGCAGTTCACAGGCTTTTTCATATGCCATTCTAAAAGGTAGGCCAAAGCCCACCAAGTAGAGCCATAAGCTCCTCTTGATGAAGGGGGCCACTAAGAGCATATCACTGATAGCTTGGGACAACTGAAAAACAAAACAGGGATGGAAGTGAAAGTCAAATGTTCAAAATGAGTGCTCTGCTCAATGTCCCCCCATTTTGCACACCAGACAGTGTCCACTGACCCTCAAATGAGTCCAAGAAGCCAGTGGACACTGCCCAGTGAAAATGCCCAGAGACATGAATGGACCAGGGACAGGGAAACAGCCCTGCTATCTCTGGGGGTCCTCCCAACCACAGCCTCCTTCCTGGTAGGGTATATTGCCAGGTTGGCTAGGGCCAGGAGGAGGTTGACTAGGAGGTCCCAGGACTTGGGGGGGCCACAGATGGTGAGTGGTAAATGAAAAGATGAGGGAAGCAGTGCAGCCAGAACCTCAGCAGGAAGTTCTGGAAGAGGCAGTGAGGACAGTTCACAGGAAGTGAGGGTCTTTGGTATATGGGTAGTTTACAAACCACATCTAGCCTAAATGGCTGTGACGGCCACCTTCCGTTCAGGGTACACAATGGAGCAGTTAAGCATTGCTACACTTAGCTGAAGAAACAGATGCCATGACTATTATCACTGATCAGCATAGCAGAACTGGAATAGAAGCCAAGGAGTTACAGGTTTTCCCCAAGAAATGAATGCAAATATCAAGGGTTGAATCTGTGCTGGGACTGTGTGCAGGTAGCAGCCCACAACAGTCATAAGCAAACAGCAAAGATTACAGGAAAGCCAAGGATTCAGCAACAACAGCAGAAAGGTGCACTTCTGAGGGCACAGCATTAGCTGGAATGAGGCCTAACAACAGTGAGCAAAGAAACTCCCTCTTGTCGTTTGCTTCCTGCTATGCTCACAGCAACAAGATCTCAAGTACATTCCTTGTAAGTAAATGAAATTTCAAAAAAATACCTCACTCCATCGTCAGTCATTTCTCTTAGCATCAAGAATGCAAAAGATTTCTAAATATTGACTAACTGTGTAGGCTAAAAAAGGGGTAAGTAATATCTTGCGTCCATATGGCATTCATATTTCATTCATCCTAAAAGGGGTTTCACAGTACTCCACATGGCAACCTCTGCCTTGCCAAAACACTCAGAAGTGGAAATTGCAAAGAAGTGACTGGCATCTTAAGAGCAAAAATCAAGCAAAAACATGTATGCAATTGAACAAAAGGTAGACGGGTAAGAAACAGTATAGCTAACAACAGTAAAATCTGACAAGAGCCCTAGAACTAATTTCCAAGATAGAAAAAGGATCTTCCAAAGGAAGAGCACTGGCTATGTACCTGTATACTGTAAAAGTCCTGTTTTCCAGCATGAGCGGGGAATGGGGGGTTTCAGTAATAAAAAAATGCTGGTTACCTGAGGCACAGGGGTTTCCGGCCAGACACAGAGCAGGAGGGGGGTGGCTGCACACAGAGTTGTGGGGGTGGCAGCGGCCGCATGTGGAGCAGCAGCAGCACAGGGCGGCAGGTGGCAGTGGTGCCTGCTGCATGCACGCTCCCCCCCGCTCCCTGTGTCTGGCCGGCCGGAAATTCCAGTTAATAGAAACGCTGGTTAGTAAAATGTCGGATAACAGGGCTCTTACTGTATATGTTCAAGACCCCACTGGATCCAATGTATATAATCATTTGGGTAGTTTACTGAAGTAACTAGGAAGAAATTTTGTGCATGCCTGCTATATTCACTCCTGTCACATTTCACAGCCCAGGAGGAGGGCTTTAAAATACCGTTATGCCTTCCTGATTCTGTGCTGACACAGAACTTTTTTAACTGTCCCAAAGGCTGCTCCAAGTTACAGCAGCTTATCCTTGGGGGAGGGGGTTTCCACAGTACTGCATAGTTTGTGTCCATGCCCTCATAGCCACAGCCCTGTACTTGGGGAAAGGGTAGAAGGTACAGCACCTGGCAGAGACTTCAAGCAATGGTCTTCTCCTTTAGCAGACTAGGGCCTTTACACAGCCACTGAGAAGGACTGGGAAAGTAGCAGAGAATCCCTTGGTGCCTAGATTTTGCTTTATTTTCTTTAATTTGAGTGTTAGGAATGTATTTAATTCTTAACTGCTAGGAATGTATTTATTTACATTTTGGGGGGTCTTACCAAACTTTAACACACCTTGAGCTGAAAGCAGGTGAATGACAAAAGGGACAGGTTCAACCACCATCAGTTATGCTGGGGGTCAGGCTAGAGGACCTGTTCAGGTCCCTCCTGACCCTAGCTACTATAAAACTATGGTAACTAGTGCTGCACTCTTCATCAACTTGTCCCACTGAAGTCTATTTTTTTCCATAGGGAAATCAGTAGAACTAACTTAAGGGGTGAGATTATTACGCCTAAAGGTGAGTTGGCAGAACCTGTCAAAAAATTAAAAATCCCATGGCGCCTCTAGATAAGCATAGACATTTGTTTCCCAGGGACAAGTAGCTGTGGCCCTGGATATCCAGGGGTCAAAAAAAACCCCATGGGAAAAAAAAGAAGAGTAGTGCACACACGGGCAGTGTGCCCTTGCAGCATGAAGAATATCTAAAATGTGAGGTATGTGGCGCTACAGACATGTTTGTGGTGACACATACCGCACAGCCACACTCATCTGGACATGACCCTGGAGTCCAAACTAGTTAACCGACCTCCCTCCATTCTTTTCACGTGCACACAAAACCTGTAAAGTCAATTTCTCCCAAGAAACTATCATAATGACATGAACTGAGAAGTCCTTTTAGCCTAAAATGACTGAAAAATGCAGTTTTGAAAAGAATCTTCCATTCCCCTCCTTCTCAGCCTTCTGCTAAATCTCTCAAGTTTAAAATCCATGCAAATCTAATGCAATGGAGAAGTATGATGAAAATGAAGTGAATGTACTTTTGTACATTTGAGGATTTAGAAAAATTCCCCTTTCTTTTGAACATATAAAATGAAAAGATCCACAACACCCAGAAGGCTGTGAATAATTATTTTTACTAACAGGACTGCCAGAAATTTTAAATACTTACTAAGCATAAGATTTCAAGATTAAAAAAAATAAATAAATAACTTTTAAGGTTTTTTTTTCCCCTGATTCCTTCCTTTCCTCAGCAGACTTCATATAAAGAACTTATTTCAATTTTCCCTCCTATTAAAAATGAATTAAATTAATAAAGCCACAGAGGCATCACTTCAATTCATTAACATTTTGTACACTGGACACATATGGTTCCATACACTTCGTATGGAACCGTATTTACACACGTGTACATAGGAGTAAACAATCAAGAACTTTCAGAAAAGTGGCTGCAGGTCTTCCATTTTGTCATCTTGACCGCACAAGTGGAGCACCCAGATTTGATTCTTGTCATGTTTACTCATTGACCACAAAGATGTCACTCTACTCCTTTTCTCTGAGAGTGTAAAAAAGGGTTGCTCCACTGACTTCATGTCACAATACACCAGCTGAGGATTTGGACTCTTGGAAATTAGGGTGGTCACTACAGAAAGGCCAGATTCTGCTCATTTAAACTGACAAAACTCCAGACCAACTTCACTGCAATCACTGAAACTTCTTGGTCTTATTTTAAGAATTATATGGATATAACCAAGAACAAATTTTGGCCCAGACAGTACTGGGCTTATGGAAATAATTTTCAGTAAAACCTCTTTTTTCTTCAAGATATTTATAAATAACATTAAGTAGAAGAGAACTTCTAGCCTTGCAAACCTGCACATCTCTCTTAAAACTTTCTTCCTGTTCTGATAACTATATTCCACCTACTTCTATGCTCCATGCAGTCTCATTTAAATGAAGGCTTCTTGAGTTCCTGGCCTATTCAATAGCGCACTATATGTAATCATTTCCCTCCCTCTGACAGCATGGTCCGGTGTTATTTCAAGTATAGATTTGTTGTGGGAGGATATGAAACATGTCGCTGAATTAAAGGTTTGTTTAAAAAATGTGAGTTGCTCAGACATTTTAGCTTAAGAAGTTTAGTGCATACTAAAATACAAGGCCTTCTCCATATCTGTTGAGTCACCTCTGATTAGCTCAGGATTGGAAGTTAACAAACAAGAGAAATACTGGTGACTTAGCCACGATCATCACAAGCAGCTGTCAATGGGATGTATATGCACATGCTGAGGGCAAAACATGCCTTTAAAGTCCTAAGCCAAGATAGGTGAACTAGGCATAGATTTAAAAATAACTTACTCATTTTAGATTTTAGGAAGAACTAGCATTTGTTGTCTTACGTACACTGATTTAGTTTTTTTTTTTTTTACTGTTGTACTGCTTACAGCTCAACAAACTGTAATGTTCATCATAGGCTGCTGACATCATTTCACTGAGCGGGCTGTTATTTATTGTCTACACAGAGCTAGGAGCCTTCATGGGTTTGTACAGATTAACACAGGTTATTGCATAAAGAACTTACAGTCTAAAGTAGACTTCTCAGAAAGGGATGGCAATAAACAAAGGTAGTCAAGAGAAGAGATGGACAATATCAGCTACAAAGGTGAATGATTGTAAGACTAGAGAAATACCAGTGGAAAGTCACCTGCAAAGTAAAGGGTGTTGAGACTGGTGAAGCAAAATTTTTCTCCTAACTTGATGGCTACAGGTGGAACGCTGCCTGTAGCCGTTCTGCACCATGTGTGTACACCACCCAACCTATGCTACTGAAGATGCTTCATTTTCTTACCAATTTATACTAAGCCAGCAGTGTCCCCTCTCCACCTCTGCTCTGTTCCCAGCTACCAGACAATCTCTCCCCAACGATTAATGTTAGGGCACTATAAGTTACCTTTAAACTATTCTAAATCTGTAGAAAGTTAAGTGATGTTAAAGTTAGAACAGTTTCAGAATAGGTTAAGGCTTAAGACCATCTCTGACCTGCACAACTGTGATTTGCCATACTAAGCGCTAGGCAGCCATTTCCCTGCTCCACCTACCCAGGAATGTGGGAAGCTGGGGAGGGAAGCCATGCCCACCCCTCAAAATCTCCTCCCTAGGACAAAGCCACTCGCATGTGGAAGAAAGGCTTATCCCTCTGAGGGGGAGGGCTGCATGCCCCCCCACAAGGGGCCCTGATGAGGTCTTCTGGGAGCCAGTAGCATGGTGCTACGTGGGCTGGGGTCATATCCACTGGGCGTGGGTGGGGCCAGTACTACCTCCTGGGCAGCAGACCTTGGGAAGGTGGAATATTTGTCAGGGTAGAAGAGCTGGATGCTGTGCATCCCGGGATGTTGGATGACTGGTGATTAGTTGTTTTATCTCCATGGAGATAAACCATACCCTAATCTGAGCTAGGCAGAATGGCTCAAAGATAACCTTCACCTTAAGTGGAATAACTTTAAGATGCTTAGATGGTACATAGCACAATTTCACATGCTTCAGTGTGTGGACACTCCCATTTTAAGTGCCTTTAGAATGGTGTAAAGGTAATCTATAACACCACTCTCATTTCACTGTATAACCAACCTACAGTATGAATGAGAAACTACAGAACAGCTATTTTGTAATGTGGCATTAAAGATCACAATACAGAAGTTATCTGAATCAAAATAAAACAGCTAAGATTTTGTGTAGGACTTGAACTTCAGCACTTTGTATCTATTCATTACTGCAGTCTTTATCTTATGCTATTTCTCAAACAATATAACATAGCACGTTAGAATTCTCCAGGCCCACGGAAGTCAGTAAGCTGCACTTGTGTGTTATCTTGAATTGGGGCCTGATAGTAACACCTCTACAGTTCCCCACCTTGCCCAACTATATCAGGGACAAAGCAATTCACTGGCCTTGAACATGTGAATGGAGAGGTAACACTCAAGGCATAAAGGCTGAAGTAAATAACACTGCAGGACTTGTATACAAACAAACAGGTTGTACATTGGAAAGCATGAGAAAATTGCCCCTCATTTGTGATGGGTTAAATTTACCACTGTTGGGACAGAGGTACCTTACTTTTGGTGGGTTGTCACATATATATTTTTATTTTTAAACGGAAGAGTTTAATTTGCTAAAGGTTAACTCAATCATGCATCCATAGCTTAAATTAAGACAGAAATTGGTTTGTGTCCTTCACTAGAGGAGACAATCCTGCTCTCCTTATGCATACATCTACATAGTAAAATGAAGGTGTGATTGTAGGACAGACTAACAACCATAGAACAAAATCCTTCAAGGACTGTGGCTCTACAACAGGGGTGGGAAAAATACAGCCCATGAACCAAAATCAGGCCCACCAGGGGATTTTTGTCTGGGCTGCAGAGTCACTTACTCAGTCTTCCCTGGCCCAGGTGCAGGGGACAGCCCAGGCCACGGCATGGGTGACCTTCAGAGTGTGACTTCAGTGTGACCTAGACAAAATTGAAGGATTGGGTCAAAGAAATCTCATGAGGTTCAACAGAGACAAGTGCAAAGTCCTGCACTTAGGATGGAAGAATTCCATGCACTGCTACAGACTTGGGACCAACTGACTGGATAAGCTGCAGGTTTGCAGAAAAGGACCTGGGGGTTACAGTGGACAATAAGATGAATACGAGTCACCATTGTAGCCTTGTTGTCAAGAAGGCTGACAGCTTACTGGGCTGCATTAGTAGGAGCACTGTCAGTAGATAAAGGGAAGCAATTATTCCCCTCTATTCTGCACTGGTGACCACTTCTGGAGTACTGTATCTAGTTTTGGGCCATCCACTACAGAAAGGATGTAGACAAGTTGGAGAGAGTTCAGTGGAGAGTAACAAAAATAGTTAGAGGGCTGGGGCACATGACGTTTGAGGGGAGGTGGAGGCAACTCAGATTATTTAGTCTTCTTCAAGTCTAAAGGGAGATTTGACATCAGCCTTTAACTATAAAGGAAGGTTCCAAAGAGGATGGAGCTAAACTCTTCTCAGTGGTGGCAGATGACAGAACAAGAAGTAGTACTCAGTCTCAAGTTGCAGTTAAGGAAGATTTAGGTTAGATATTAGGAAAAACTCTCACAAAGAGGGTGGTGAAGAACTGGAACAGGTTATCTAGAGAGAGGTGGTGGAATCAACATCCTTGAAGATTTTTTAAGGCTTGGCTCAAACAAAGCCCTAGCTGGAATAATCTAATTGAGGATTGTCCTGCTTTGACTAGTGGGGGTTGGACTAGATGACCTCCTGAGGTTCCCTTCCAGCCCTAATGTTCTATGATTCTGTGTGTGGCCGGCCCCACCACCCCCAAGAATGCAACAGGGCTGGGGTAGTGCAGTGGCCAGACTCCACTTCCCAGCAGTCCTAGCGATAATGGCTTGTTCTGGTTACCACTGCCACCAAACCTGGCCCTGCTGCCTGGTCACCATGGCATGTCCACCCCAGACCCACTACCAGGGGTGTGGGAACCGTGGGACCCATGGAACCATAGGTAGGGTGGGCAGGCAGTTGGATGGGATGAGGGAACGGGGAGCAGTCTGGGAGAGGGACAGGAGTGCAGGGCTAAAACCATAGGGGGCTGTGATAACACAGGGCCAAGGTCCAGGGCAAAGCCATGATCAACTACTCACACATCCCTATGATGGGCACCTGTTCCATGGGCAGGGGCATGCGAGGAGTGGATCATGGCTCTGCCCCAGGCCCTGTGCTGCCACTGTTCTGCTCCCAGATGCAGCTCTCCACCCACCTATGACCTCATCCCATGCCCACACATTGCCTGCACAGCTGGTTTTTGTGGACACTGTGGGATCACCAGGTGGTGAAACTATGGGGCTGAGGCAGAGCCAGGGGTCTGAGGCAGAGCTGTGATCCACTCCCCACATATCCCTGCCCATTGAAGCACCACCCATCACAGGGACATGTGGGGAGCAGATTGTGGCTCTGCCCCGGGGTCCTGCACTATCGTGGTCTCATCTTCCCAGCCCCAGCCCCACCCACCCATCCCTCTCCTGGATGCTGTTCCCCACCTGCCTGCAGCCCCATTCCAGCATGGAGCAGAGCCCCTTAGGGAGTTTAATGAGTTGTTGTGGGGGTGGGGGGAGTCTGGCTATGGACAGTGGAGGGAGTGACCTGGCCCGTAGCAGCTGACCAGAACTCTATAAGTGGCCCTCAGGCTCCAATAGTTGCCCAGCCCTGCTCTACAGTCTGGTTGCTAGCATGAGCTAACACTAGCACCACTGCATCTGCACTACTATTGTCACCTATAACAGCTAGAGTATAGGGCATTATATCACTGACCTCAGGGTAGCTGTTGTTAGATAAAAAAAATAAATAAATAGATTTCATAGATTTCTAGAGTTGGAAGGGACCCTGTAGATCGAGTCCAACCCCCTGCTCTAGGCAGGAAAGAGCACTGGGGTTAAATAACCCCAGCTAGGTGCCTGTCTAATCTCTTCCTGAACACCTCCAAGGTAGGGGAAAGCACCACCTCCCTTGGTGCTAGCAACCAGATCATAGAGCAGGGCTGGGCAACTATCTGGGCCTGAGGGCAACTTACAGAGTTTTGGTCAGCTGCTGTGGACTAGGTCACCCTTGAAATAAAATGAGCATGAATTGGAAACTGCAGTATAAGAAACCATCCACAGACTGAATTGTGTTAAATATGGTTTAAATAAGGATTGGACTACCTGAATTAGCTTTCATGAACCTTTTGTCCCTACAGGTGTGTTACTTGTTTGCCTCTCACAGCACTGCCCTACTCCCCCTCCCTTTTTTCCTTTTGCATTCAAATAACTGTTTGATGCACTGCTCTGTGCATATCCTTTCACAGCATCTGATGAAGTGAACTTGGGCTCACAACGGCTCCTGCTTTACATCTCTGATTAAGTTAGTCCAGGAATATCGAACATACAGCCCAGATGCAGCCTGTGGAGTCCCACACAATCTGGCCTCCAGTGCTACTCAGTTAGCCACTAGACTGGCTCAGCACACAGTGCCCAGGACACACTGTGCTTACTGGGGCCAATCCTGGGCTGTGCCACAAAAGCTGCACAAGCATCCTGGCCTGCCCCAGGCAGGTGCCACATGGACTGGATGCGGTGGCATGTGGGGGCAGAAGGGGAAGGTCCATGAGCCTGATCTAGACTGTTAAACATCCCTGAACTACTCATCCAGCCTGCAGGGCCAGATGAATTTTGCACCCAAGTTAGTTTGTAAGGAGCAAATTTACCCTGCCTTCTGCCTAACTTCAAACTAGAGTGGCTAACTTTCCTCTCTCTTCTAATAGCTAGAATAAACAAGCATAGGAATGGACATTCACAACTTCACTTTGCTGTGTGGACATACCCAACAATATTGGAGAAAGATAGGTGATATGATAGCAACTTGCTAAAGACCCAGGAAGAAAAATATCAATATAACTTCTACACTCCTCTTTTCTGTGTTAGCATAAAGAATTTATAACTCAAAGTTTACTGTTCTCCATGCCTTCTTGGGTATGACACCAGATTAGCATGCCTGTTTCTGGAAAATGTTTTTCTATTCCCCACTCAGTTTTTATACTGCTGTATTACAATTATTTTCCTCTTTTGTTTTACATTTTTACCCTGACATCATTTATGCATCTAATTGAAATACATAATAGATAGTGTGTTTACCTGATATTGAAACTTTTCATGAGATTCTGTTTGTGCTATTTTCACAAGTATGCTGTCATGCATAATACATCATTCAGTTATATGAGTCATAGTCTTTCATGTAGTATACTTAAAAAATATTCAGCTACACATTGTTTCATTCTGTATTGAAATACAATGCATTACAATGAGATATCCTCTGAATTTTTAACAGCTAAGACAAAAGTTAGTTTCCCCAAAACATTAGTGGCTTATACCACTTATACAAAGCCATAATGATTTTTCTCCAACCTGCTTTCTACAGATTTGCAGTCCCTGATGGTCCCTCTTCTCTTCCGTACTTTTCAGTCAGTTCCAAAAGTACAAGTATTCAGTACCTCCTTATCCATATTCCTTTTCTCTATGCAATCCCGCTTGATTCCCTCTTGCTATCTCTTGAACTCTCCCCAGCTAAATTTAATTTGCTACACAAAGCCTTCTACACACACGAAGAAATACTAAATAAAAACATATTCAAGTTTTTATAGCTAAGTACGTGTGGATACATTTGAATAATTGGCTTAATCAAAATTCAAACACTTTCCAACCACCAAATCAGAATGAAGAGAATTTGACATAATTTTTCAAGTCACTGGGCAGTTGCCATCACGTCTGTGCTACATTCACCCTCACTGTATTCTCATTGATTTGGATTGTTTTTTCCTTGACGGAAAAGATAAATATATATTGTTGGGAAAAGGGAAAAAAAATTGAGCTGGTAGCCAAGAAGATATACAAAACATCGCAAATGTATAAACCTGTATTTTAAAATCAAACTTTTTTCTCTTGTGAATAATAATATGAAATTACTTACTGCATTACTCAGCTTTACCTTTGGATATGCACACTGTACTTCATGATTCTGTGGCATCTTGCACTTTTTATGCGTGGTTGTAACACAGACATAAGTAAAGATACAACAGGCTTAGTTAATCTTTTTTTTTATTTATCTTTCTGGATGGGTATCTGAAGGATTTAACTAATAATCAACGCAATGAACAAAGTAACAAAAAACACAGCAAAACTCTTGCGCCTTTATCCTGTACGTGTTGAATACAAATCTAGTTTAAAACAACAGAAACAGCTACAACAATGCATTAAACAAACAGAATTTATAATATTTACAAAATGCCTCCAGTGTGATTAACCTAAAAAAAGCCAGTAGACTTCAGGAGAGGATGTTGGCTAATAATTTGAAAAGTACATAGCATACCAACATGTTGCGAGGCAACAACATACATTTATTTAACAGTTTTCATCCCAAAGCAATTTACAATTTATGCCTCAAGATTCTCTCTCACTGCTTCCCCAATGAAAACAGCCACTTCCAGATAAAACTCAACAACTGCAAAGTGCTGCTCTCTAATATTAAACAACAATTCTGGACAGATAACAAATACTCTCTCCTGATTTCAGATGAATAAATAAAGGATTAGTGCTGCTCCCATTGAAATTCAGGGAGTTTTGTAACCATGGTCATGGGAAACAGGATTGGGCCTTAAGGACTGTATGCAACTCCCTATTTGTCTAGAATGCATCTGCTTTCAAAATGAGACATGTGGCTTGTAAGAAGCAAAACGGTATTTGGAACAAATCATCTGAAATACATACTTTCCTCAGCACTATGAACTATACAATGGGGCTCTAAAATACTACCTCTTGTGTAAGAAGAAGTGTGCTTCTTGAAAGGTTTACCATATAAGTCGTTACTGAGACCATATAGATTGGGTCAAACTTAACTACTGCAAAGGAGCTATATTTGGAGGCAACTCTCATATCTGATGAAAGTAAGGTGCAAGGAATAAATAATTAATATTGCTACTCCAAGGAGATAAACATTTATGAGACAGAACCCCCAAAATCACAAGATTGACCAGACTGAAATCATGAGATGGGCATAAAACCAAATAAGCATGGTATTCTTTTAATTTTCTTCTGATGTTCAAGTCCATAGGGTTCACATTTTCAAGCTTGCTTTCTGCAGTGAGGAGGGCTAGATACTTTTAAAAAAAATTAAAAAGTTGAGAATCTGACACTAACATCTAACCTTAGGGTCCTAAGTCTCTGAGAAAGAACACCAGATACTGCAAAGTTCAACTACAAAGTCACAAAAAGATTACATTATGTACTTTTAAACTAAAAAAAGAGCATCTTTATATAGCATTAGCATAAAGTAAACCAGATTGAAAATCACCTTCTCGCATAGTACAAGAACAAGGCACTATTCACTGAAACAGGTCAATAAGTTCAAAATTGATCAAAGGAAATATTTCATCATACAGTACAGTCTGTATACTGTGAAATTCATTGCCACAAGACAGCATCAAGACCAACAGATTAGATTTCAAAATAAGACTGAATGTTTAAGTAAGACTTGATCTTAAAACAATATTTTTGGAAAGAATGTGAACATTAATTCACTCCCATCCATGCTGCAGCACTTCTATATTTACAAAGCAATTCATAAAAGATCCCTGCTCTTGGTCCCCACAAAAGATCTTTAGGATAGGCAGTTTTAAGTACCATTATTTCCACTTTAGATGCAAGCAGACTGAGGCAGGAAGATCAGGTGATTTTTGCCCAATGCCAACAGCAAATCCATACTAGATCCAAAATTATAATTCAAGAATACCTAAGTCATAGCCCAGTGGTCCAGTTCTTGGGCTACACTTCCTCCCACTATTCCACCTACTTCCTTCCACCATCTATTGGGTGTTATGTGCCCTATTCTGTGATTTTCGGGCAGGTTACCGATCCAGTAGCCATTCTTGAACATATGCAATAGAAATGTTGAACACTGGAGAAGTTTGTATACCTTGGTGTTCATGTTTAATTTAAATTTTAAAAGCATAATTAAATTACCAGTTGACCAAATTCTATAAAATCATATTGAGTAACACTCATAAAAAAGCAGTGTGAATATCCTGTCAGAATGTAGCATGAAGCACATAGTTCCATACCTAGTTCAGGATGAATCCCTCAAAAAGCATGACAAGGCTGTTTTAAACTGAATTCTCAGACATTCATACATAAATACTTTGGCACAACAATATTAACCAGGAGAGACATAAGGAATTTAGATCTCACCAAAAAGATTTCACAAGCCACATTGTGAACAGCACTGCGCATCCCAAATCAATTCAATCATTTTTAGGGATGAAGGGGTTAACATAAAACCTCCAAATAAGTGGATTACATTTATAATTGAGGGCCACTCTAGACATTCATATAAAGGCATGATAAGATCTGATCCATGATCTACACAGTCATGCCTCTTGCCATACCACAAATACATGGCAGGAGGCATGATTGTGGAACTGAGCATCAGATCCAGCACATCTTATTGCTGGATCACTGGGCTCCCCCTGCATTGGCTTCCCTGTTGCAAGCCTCACAGCTGAGAAAGCTCACAGAGGGAGCAGGGTTTCACCCATTGAAGCTGATGCAAATGTTGTCAGCTGATAAGGCTCCCAGATGGTGCAGCTCATGGACCCCTGTCCCCGCTGCAATGCCTGTTAACTGACAGGGCTCCTAGCCAGGGCAGCACATGAAACACTGCCTCCACTCCACCAGCTCTGGATCGGGCAGTGGGTCATGCACACCTGTGGCTGGCAGCCCCTTATTTGATCAGGCTACCAACCACAGGGGAGCACCTGGCCATACATTCAGTTAATGGTGTGATAAGACTGAGCTACAAAGTTATTGCACATTTTTATTGGAATAGCTTTGCAGCTTATTGCTTGTTTTATCAGGCCATTAATTGATTGAATGTGTACCTGAGTCACAACTTAAGATGCAATTAACTGGTTAATCACTCCTTAAATGTAAGGTGTAGATGGGGGGGCCTAAGTATAGCTCTTTTGGCAGGGCCTTCACAGCTACCTATTAGTGGTAAAAAAGTTGCTTTGCAATCCTCTTCAGAGCAAAGACACCACAATGTAGATGAGCACAGACAGCACCAAGCCTACCAAAGTATAAACAGAGCAGCAGCATTTTCCCCCACAAATTAAGTCCATCTCCTCACGAGTCAACACCACAAACTGTTGGTGGACACGCTGGAGAACAAAAATTGGAAGGCTGCTCTGGAAAGTAGATCTGTCAAGTCATCTCTTAGCTTTTCTTTTTATTTAGTGCTTGCAGCTACTTGTCAATTCCGAGTCTTGGCCAATCTTTTTTAAAGTAAAGAATTCATAATAGAATAAATGGATCTGGCTCCAAATAAAAAATAAAGATGCAAGCACAGTACTTGCTAGTACTTTCACAGTTCTACAGCATCTTGCAAACAACCTCCAAAGCAATTTAAAACAAAGCAAAGATCCACTATTAATAATTATGGAAACAACCTAAATACTATATGCAGCTAAAAATCACTCATTGTATAGACATGGAAGCTGAAGCATAGAGAAACAATGAGCTCATATTCACATAGAAAAAGTAGAAAAAATAAACCACAACTTTTATCTTCTGAAATTCAAACCCGGAGGCCATCCTTAATCCCTCTTCCTCTTCTGTTATTTTCACTGCTATAAAGCAAACAGAGGTTAAGTGCAATCTACAAATGCTGGAGACTTAAAAGAATATCCTAGACCTTCATTTGCAGGTTCAGGGGCACAGGCTATTTGAAAATAAATTTTTAGGGAACAGATTCAACCATCCCTTCCAACCAACCTTAGAACTTAATGTGAGGAGCTCCATTCCTGTTGATGCTTAGCTCTAGGACATGTGTTTATTTGCCACAAAAATTTCTGAGAACATAAAACATATATGGAGCACAGAAAGGTGCTAAATTCAGCAAAAAGAAAAGGGTGTCCATGTCATCAGAACCGCAAAATATGAATAAACTGTAATTTACATTTGTCGGAGCTGCAGAGTGTACGTAAAAGGTGAAGAATTCCAAGGCATTATAATGAGGCACAGAACTGCAACAAGAAATGGTCCATCACTGAAGGAAATATTTATCTATTCCAAGCCTCAGTTTCACCCAAAATCTGTTGCAAAATAAGGCATAGATAATGGTCTTGCTTGGTCATTAACCAGACTGCCTATTCTACTGCACTGTTTGTCTTGTAGGGCCTCCTGATAAAACTCAGTATTAACTTCTGATAAAGTCTTTACCCCCAAGTTCACAGCCCACCACCATTCCTCTAAGCTGGCGGGGGGCAAACCCTGTGCTGCTGCAAACCCTACAGAAGGAGCCACAGCCTCTCTGCTCGGCTCTGGGGGCCGCAGTTTGCCAGTCTGCCACCACTTCCGGTCCAGCAGTAAAATTAACCAGGTTTTACTGTATTTTGAACTTCTCTGGAGTATGTGCATGACAGAATGTGAAGCTGATCTTTACTGCCTGATTTAAGTCACCTAACCTGAACCAGGTTTTCAAAAAGATTAGCACTGTCACATGACAGCAGTTATTCCCCACTAATTTCAGTGATTACTGGTAATACCTGCTACTTCTATTAGCAAAGGGGAAAAAAAAAATCATACAAAAATGAAAAACTTACTATTGATTACAAGGATTAAAACATTTGCTATACTGTCATTATTAACAATAAATGTAAGTCATTAAAATAAAGATGTCTTCTAAAATCTATGCAACTATTTAGTTTAATGTTAAATTTTACTTCAACTTCTTTTAAATTGCATGTTAATTTGAATAAACTCAAAGCTAATGATCTTCCCTAAACTAAGATGCTTGTAGAAACATCTTCTCCTGTATTAAATAAGGTGACCACCACTGTTGCAAGAAAAAAATAGAAATCCAAGTTTCTCATGTATGTTTCATTAACTTAGATATGCTGAACAAGACAAATACAATTTCCTTTGCATATTACACCACCAAGTGGCCTAGTGCTCTTCATGTTTCCTTCCCTTTACCATGTTTTTCCTCTGGAGTATGCTTTTACTTTTCATGAAAGAATGAAATTGTAAATAAAGACCTGACCTGTTAATTTTCTAAGATAACAAATATGATCAAATGGCACATAAGCCCAGAGACCTGACCAGATGCTTGACCTGCATAAACTTAAGTTTAGTGAGGGGAGGTAGAACATGAGGGTTTTGGGGTTTTTTAATCTCCTTTTTTTCTCTCTCTCCTTTATAGCAATACTTGCTACCTGCTGACAAATGGGATATAGCTTCACGTTTGACTGGGACAAATTCAGCCCATGTGTCAAGTAAATAATTCCATCTGGGACATAACTATAACTAGAGCTGTAACCAGACTAAGTTTGTTCCAGGTGTTGATCCAGTTAATTTAATCTCTGTTGGAACATTCTGAAATTCTCTGTTATAAGCCCACCTTGAATGGGAATCTTTCCAGTCAAATTCATTAGGCTTAATAAGGGCATCCCTACAAGTGGGAATGTGCATTTCCCTGGGGATGAATAGTAGCAGCACAGATGTGTGCCACTGCTACTTAGAATCATAGAAACATAGAAAAGTAGGGTTGGAAGGGACCTCAGGAGGTAATCTACTGCAACCCCCTCCTCTCCCCTGTCCCGCCCAAAGCAGGACTATCCCCAGCTAGATCATTCTAGCCAGGGCAGGGCACACAGTATTTCAGATGTGGCCGCACCAGTGCAGAATAGTGGGGAATAATGACTTTCCTCGATCCACTGGCAACACAGCCCAATATACTGTTAGCGCTCTTGGCAACAAAGGCACATGGTTGACTCATATCCATCTTATTGTCCAATGTAACCCCCAAGCCCTTTTAGTACAACGGATTCTTCTATCCTAAGTGCAGGACTTTATACTTTTCCTTATCGAACCTCACGAGATTTCTTTTGACCCAATCCTCCAATTTGTCTAGGTCACTCTGAATCCTAGCTCTACCCTCCAGTGTATCTACTACACTGCACCAGCTAGGTGTTATCTGCGAACTTGCTGAGGGTGCAATCCATCCCATCTTCAAGACTGTTAACAAAACCAGCCCTGGGACCTACCCCTGAAGCACTCTATTTGATACTGGCTGCCAACTAGACACTGAGCCACTGATTAATACCCATTGAGCCCGACAATACAGCCAACTTTCTATCCACCTAACAGTCCATTCAGCCAGCCCATACTTCTTTAGCTTGCTTGCAAGAATGCAGTGGAAGATGGTATCAAAAGCCTTGCTAAAGTCAATGTACATCACATCCCCGTATCAATGTACTGCTTTCCCCATATCAGCAGAGTCAGTTATCTCATCAAAGAAGGCAATCAAGTTGGTCAGGCATGACTTGCCTTTGGCAAATCCATGCTATTACTGATCACTTTCTTCTCCTGCAAGTGCTTAGGAAGCGATTCCTTGAGGACCTGCTCCATGATTTTTCCAGGGACTGAGGTGAGGCTGACTGGTCTGTAGTTTCCTGGATCCTGTTGTAGTCTCACTATCAGACCACTGCTACTGCCAGCCATAGCTCCTGCCCCAGCTGTGCAAATGCAGACACAGTTGCCCCATGAAAGGCCTTTTGTACTTATGTACTGGTTAGGATTTCAAAAAATATACTCTCCTGTTATTCATGTTGGCAGTTCAAGACACAAAAAAAGTCTTCAACCAACTTCCTTTCCCAAATGTAGAGAACAAATACTATCAGCTGAGTCTGATTTCCTATGTCTGTAGATTCGTCAACCTGATGAGCATATGTAGAGACTGTTTTCAATCTCTCAAGCAGTTGTGTCACCACATCCTTTGCCATTGTGCAGTTCTACGAGAAACAGGTATCTTTTCAACTTTATCTCCTTGCTCATTGCCAAACAGTACTTTACAAATGTCCACTTTGGCAAGTATAATCAAAATTCTGCAATTGTATGTGCTTTCTTGCATTTTGCAATTCTGATTCATATCAGGTATGAGGCCTTCAAAGCACTTTCGCTGACTTTAATGCTACAAGTAAACACCTCCTTCTGACATTTGAAACTTTCAAGCCACTGTTCAAAGTATTCAATCGGTTTTCCAACCAAGCTGGCATGCTTTGTTTCCAAGTGCCTTTTTAATAAAGACAGCTTCATACACTCATTGGAGAGTTCCTCCAAGCAAATGACACATTTCCATTTGAATTTATCTTTGGGACACACATATGTAAAACTGAACTCCAAACAGGCATCGCTGTACTTATGAACTTTCTGTCACTTTGCACTTTCTGTAGTACAGCCTTTTGTGTTTTTTCCTCCACTTTTCTTTTGCACTTGAGGAATTTATCCATGTTCAGTTGAGCTGCCTTGGTGCTCTGGCACTCCACCAATGTTGAAACTTCCCCTTGGGGCTACAGTGGAAAAAATCAAGGAGAAAATTTTATTTGGGGGGTGGGGGTTGAGCACATGCAACTTGCATGCGCATGCACCCCCCACCCCCTCACAGCAGGTCTGTCATGGGGAAGGGGCATGGGGACAGATCAGTGACCCCACAGAGAGGGAGTGGGGCAGAGGCAGGGGTTGGGGTGAAAAGGACCCTGGGGCCAGGGCAAGTCATGGGACACTTGGAGCCCAGGTGGC
>NW_017728915.1:16027273-16042937 GCF_001723895.1 Crocodylus porosus
GTCACAGGCATCTCCCCAGATGAATGGCCAGGCCACAGTGAAATGGCAGAATGCTAGGCCATAACACAGGCCTCTGGACGGGTGACCCCTGTCACACTCACAAGGCAGGAAAGTCAATCGCATCAAACCGCCATCGAAGCAGGAAGGAAACTGCAACATAAGTGGCTAAGCAGAAGACAATGAGGGGACTGCGTGAGGAAGGGGCTGCTGACGAGTAAACAGAATGCTGGCAGGAAGGTAACACAATTGGCCAGTAAGAATAAGTGAAAAAGAGTAAGGGTAAAGCCACAAGGCCTTGACGGGGGAAGTTCGAACTGTAACTTCAAGCATCAAAGGGCCTGCGGACTGATCACCCACAGGTTTGCCACCTGCCAAGCACTGCCTCGGGTCATTCTTGAGGCCTCCGCAAGGAGACTAATGTTCCCAGCCATGAAGCTGCTCCTTTTGTTTGCTGCAGTGGTAAGCATGCACGTAAGACTGTAGCTATTTATATTTGTATTTGTCTGTCTTTCCTGTAAAAGACGTGAGCCGTTGACCAAGTCTGGGTCTAGGGTCTTGGCTAGCCGCACCAAGGTCGTCCACAATCTTGAAAGCAAGGAGCCTTGACCTGAACCCTGTGACTCAACAGACGTAATTTCCTGTTTAGCTGTTTGCAATTGTTTTGATTGATTATGTTTTGATCATTAAATGACCTTTTAAGAAATATGAGCTGTTGACCAGGTCTGAGACCAGGGCCCTGGCCAGTCGCACCAAAACCACTCGTGGTTTTGAAAGCAAGGGGCCTTGACCCGAACCTCGTGACCCAACGGACATCGCTCCTCAGCTTTGATTGTTTGATTATTGTATGTTGTCATAGATTAGTATTATATAGGAAATCATTTGCTTAAGTTGTCAATATTTTATAGGTTAAAGCCAAATAAATATTGCATTTTAATCATAAACTGTGTCCTCATTGGTGTCCAGCCCACCGACCTAGCCACAACTGGGCATTTTCAACCTTGTACAACAGGGGGCTTCTGCTGCTGTGCACACCCCGGTGGAGGCCTGGGGGCCACGTGCCCCACAGATGTGTGTGTGGGGCAGAGGCAGCTGCTGCTGCAGGCTGGACTCTGCCCCTACCTACCACTGCCCCAAAGGCCATGCGCCTGCTCCCACTGGGTTAGCAGGGAACAGACACATGCATGCAGATGCAGACTGTAACAAGCGGGCGTCCTGGGGCTGATCTCAATCTAGGCCCGCCCACTTGTTTTCGGGCAAAGCACCCACCCATCTTTCCTGCCATGCCTTGATGTTCTGATTATCTGATGTTAATCAGGTGGGAGGTTACCTTTTACCTGCCCTAATGACAAGGCCCTCTGTACATGTTCTGACCTTCCCTTGAGATGTCCCATGCCTTGTAAATGTTTCTTGGCCTAACACCCGGCCTCATCATCATTAGGACCTAACACCCAGCCTCATCATAATCTCATCAACTGAGCTCCCAGTCCCATCTCTGGCCCTACCAGCCCCTTCCCTAGGCTCCAGGCCCTCTCCTCAGGCTCCAAGCCCCATCCCTGGGCCACAAGCCTCTCCCAGCTTTAAGTCCTGTCCTCAGGTTCCAAGCCCTGTCCCTGGGTTCCAAGCCTGCCCTATCCTCGGGCTCCAAGCCCTGTCCCCAGGCATCAACCATTCTCTATATCTCTAGGCCCCAGGCCCCCTCACTGGGCTTCAAGCCCTTCACAGTGGGACTAGGGATCCAAGCCCCATCCCCTCTGAAGCCTAACACCCATCTCCATAATGCACCCAGGCTCTCCTGCCAGACTGGATGCTGCCGCAGGTCCCTCCACTGACCTAGGCCCTGCCTTGGTGCTCGCAGTGAGTCTGGGCTCCCCGTCTCAGGTCTTACCCACCAGGGATGTGAGGGCTGAGATTTTCGGGTGCCCCTACTAGCCTTTCACCAGGGAGGTAACTGTCCTGGCATTTCTGGGGAGCTATCCCACCACAAGTAGCTCCACCAGGCCACCCTTCCCCTGCAGGGTACAGTTTCAGGTCATGCTCAGGACCATAGGACCTCTTCCTTCCCCACAGCCCTAGGCCTTACCTCCAAGATGTCCCAGGCAGCAGCTCAGCCAGATGTTGCCTCCTCAGCTGGTAGTAGCAAACTCCTGCCCTGAAGTTCAGGGAACTCAGCTCTTATATACTGCAGCTGAGCCTCATTCCCTAATCAGGCAACTCTGCTTATTACCATTACAGGCAGCTGCAGGCTGCCTGGCTACTGCTCAGGCCCCGATAGTAAATTGAGCACAGCATGCTCTGCTACACAGACACAGACAAACACACACAGATGCAGGCACAGACTCAAACACACACCCCACCCCCTCAGCGGGGTGAGCATATGAGTGGAGGGAAGGGGTAGGGCAGGGACAGATGGTGACCCCCAGAGTGCAGAAGGTAGTGAGGCTGGGGCAGGGGTGAATGTGGCCCAGGCCAGGCTGGGTCCTGGGACAATGGGAGCCCAGCTGCCTGTCCAGGGACTATCAAAGAAGCAGCTGGTGGCAGCGTGGCTGCCAGAGCCCCACTGCCTTTCATGGAGAGCAATGCACTACCAAAGGTACCCTGCTGGGCTAGCAGGCCTGGGAGCAGATTAATCAGGCACTAATTCAATTTACAACCACTTTCAGGCACCAGCATAGATGCTTGCTGTCGCCATCATCACCACTGTGCCCCACGTTGCTTTCCCATGGTCGGTTGCATGTGTGGCTCTGCTGTCTGCTGATGGGCTTTGCACCTGGCCAATCGTGTGCCGCCAGGGGCAGGCACAAAATACACTCCCCCTACCCCCCCCCAAGCTCTGCTCTAAGTGGGTAATGGCTAATCTGGAGAATGAGCTGCGGTGGGGGGCAGGGAGGTGCTCTGGTGTGCCATGGGGAGCTGGCGGTGCCTAGCACGTCCCTCCCACTCCCCCCAGGTAAGCAGGCGAAGTATGCCACGCTGCAACACTGCCCCTGGGACAGTGCAGCCGAGTTGGGGAAGCACAGGGGAGAGTCAAACTGTGTTCCTGGCCAAGCCATGCCTCCCTTCTCCCTCAGCCTCACCAGCACCTGCACAAGGTGACTCCGGTCACAGTATGGGGGCACAGGAACACACTGGGGGAGACACCACTGCTGTGCCCCATCCCACTTGTACCCGCTAGGACCTTTCTAAGTGCCGCTGGGGGTACGCATACTCCTGACTGACAACCCCTGGTCTAGGCCAATGAGTTGCATTCAACACAGCTAAGACTTGAGTTCAAACTCACCTTCCTTTTTTAGTGATTTATAATGCACTTCAATTTCTTTGGCTTGAAACTTGTGATTTTTTAAGTGCAAAACAATTTTTCCTGATAAATTTGAAACACCAAACTACAACTGTTGCAGAATTATCTGATCTTGAAAAACAATAATCCCAATCTCCAGTCAGCATAAGGGAGCATTGCCTAATGGGAACTATGCCAGTTTGTGCTCCTTGAGGATTTACCTCAATATTTCCATGTTTGGATCAGAAATGTTATAACTAAAACCAAGCTAAAAACAGCCAAATGCATCTTGTCAAAAGCTTACACAGAGTTAAAGGCCAAGCCAACACTGAGAAACTCGTGTACTGATCATATCTATTACGGTAGCAACTAAAGGCCAACTGTGCTTGGGACCACAGTGTTTAGCATTGTACAAACACAGAACAGCTCCTGCACCTCAAAGAGACTGGAAACAGCCAGGGCCCAACAAAGAGTAAGGGGGACAAGATACAACGTACAGCCAGGACAAATGATGCAATGGTATGGGGTTTTCTTCCTTTTTATTTAAATCCTTTCAGGGGAAATATGTTAGTGATTTGGTGAACACAAAGACAAAGGAACAGAAGGGGTAGAAGAAATGAATACAGTAAATTCAGGATGGGACACACAGCAAATCATCACAGAGGATAGATTCTTCACAGTAAAAACTGAAGAAAATTGTCTGATGTCACTGGTGTTCCTTGTTCCCCACTTGAGCTGCTTTCTGCATCTGCTAAGCCAGATTTTGCCTCTGGCTTTACTTGTCCACATGGTTTGTTCCCCGCAACAGGAGACTGCATGGCTGGGAGAGCAGGAATCCCATGTGAACCCTAGTATCTCTTGTGGATAGTTTCCGTGCATAGTTCTAGATCTGAAGGACAGCACCACTTTCTCCTCAGCCTGAACTGCAGTACCTGTTCAGAACTTCTATTCAGTATCATTCATGACTTCAATGTTTAAAGTAATCAATTTCACACATGTCCTGTAGAATTTCCCTCCTCTAGTTGAATATGTTTTGGGTATACAGCAAGGCCTGCCATTTCTTCCAATTCATAAAATCATTTGAACAGATAGCTTTCTCCACAAGCACCCAGAAGAGAAAAACAAAACCATAGAAAGTATACTTATAAAATTCAAATGCGTACAAACATGTCCCATCCTTCATAACAGCAGAATGCAGGCGATTGCTTTCTATTAAACACCCCTAAATTTAAGTTGCTTTTTGGGGTGGAAACAAAGTCCTTGATTGCCATGACTAAAAGAATTAGGATTACCTCTCTCTCTGCTTGAGTAATCTCCATTTCTTCATGGCTAATAACTCACCATTGGTTTTACAAATGGGATTTACAACCCCACAAAATGTAGCATTCCAGTGCTCAAACTGAAAGAAGAGAAAACGCTTCTTAAAGATGTGATTTACAGACCATTGAAGTCAATGCAACTACTCCCATCTGCATTAAAGGGTTTTGCCCCTGACAGGATCAAGAAAGCCAGTCAGTGGTGGTCACAAAGACTTAATGCTATTATACAGAATTTCCATGTCTCCAACTCAGGCCCCTGGCTGACATTCAATTAAAGGTGCCAGGGGATCTGATGTGTGATCCCAAAACCAGGCTTCCTGCCATGATAAATGTGCATGGCAGAAAGTACAACTGTGGGATCAGATCACATGGTGCCATATTGTTGCTGCAGGGAGAGCCCAGGATCATCCCCCTGCACCAGCAATTAAAAAACCAATTAGCTGCTCCCTGCTCCAAGCCTTGGGTGCATACTGGACAGAGTTAAGGGCTGGGAGAACAGATCAGCTGCTGCTCCCAGCCATGGGGGAAAATCAGAGCCATAGACTCCACTGTGCCCTGGCTGTTGGTTGCAGCAGCTGATAGGGGCCCCCAGCATCAGGAGCACATCAGAGCCCTTGTCACTGATGCACCCTGGAGGCTGTGAGTGGCAGTCATCTGAACTGTACTCTGACTCTCATGTACTTCCCAGACTTAAAGGGCTCCCATGCACTCCTGAGGCTGGAAGTCTTTATCAGCATGGCCACAAGTACAATTTAAGGTACCATGGGAATGAGCCACAAAGTTATTACAGTTTTTGTGTCACAACTTTGTGGCTTATTCCCTATTTTATCACACCATTAATTTGCTACACAATTAATCATAGTGTGGCCAGGTTACTACTTAAGATATGATTAACTGGTTAATCACATCTTAAGTATAACATTTGGCAAGGGCCTCAGTCACTTAAAATTCCCGCCCACAGTTATATTTGAATAAATTAAATATTTGTTCATTTTTCCCCATTCTGAATTTTCTATTTGAGAAATGTCTCCTTTTGAAAAAAGTAGATATCTTGATTATTCTTGGTGCTCTGAATCCATCTCAACAAGCCCTATCCTGCCTGCTTGCCAGTCTAAAACCTCCAGCAAGTTTCAAGTTCTCAGCCTGGATGGTTACTGAAGGATCTTGCCACAAAGAGATGTTAAAATGCACTGTATATTTTCATGGTGAACCTCAGAATCTTTCCAGCCCTTCTAGAATCCAAATCTTGTTCACTTGTGTAATCCCACCAAGTTTACGGGGACTACTTGAGTAAGACAAAGAACTCTGGCAAAAGTTTTCATGTCTGAACTTACTCAACAAGCACACTGGCCACCCTGTATGAACTCTATGGACCTAAACCTTTAAATGAGGACTGGGTTTCTTGTTTCCTATTGTGTTTTTAAAAAAACTGAGGATAAGCACATCATTTGGGGTCTACCTAATTTAATATACAGTGAAATAAACTTTACAGACAAAATTCCCCCTATTTCATAAAACAAAATGATTTGTCGTAATCCAAGAGGCAGAAGTGACTGCACACGAGGATACCTGGATTAAATTTTATATTTTCAAACACTGGCTCTGTTTACAAAATTACAGTGGTTGATATTTATTCTCTGGCACGCTCATGCCAGTTGCTATAGCAACTTGACACTGATTAAGATGAGGAATACAATGTAAAACAGGCAGTCTATTGAAATTATAGGCACAATACACTGAAGCCAACAGGAGTGAAACCTCACATTTGTTACTAAAATAATCTGTAATACCAGATTAATGTATATGTTCTCTACTGCAGCAGTTCCCAATCTGTGGTACGTGTACCACCAGTGGGACACAGACAACCTGTCAGTGGTATGCGTGAACAGATTATAATTACTTTATATGACCAAAATTTGCTGGCGGTACTTAAGGTTGTATTGTTTTAAATTGGTGTGCGCAATCTGTCAGAGTTTAGATCACCATAACTACACAATGGGTGGTGGCCCACTGGCTGACACAGCATCTGAACGGGACCTGGGGGTCACAATCAACCAGAAGATGAACATGAGTCAACAGTGCAATGAGGCTGCTAGCAAATACAAGTCTGGCGTGCATCAGCCGATGTGTTGCCAGTAGAGCCAGGGAGGTGCTTCTCCCTCTCTCTTTGGCGCTGGTGAGACCACAGCTGGAGTACTGTGTTCAGTTCTGGGCACCACACTTCAGGAAGGATGTGGATAAGCTTGATAGCATATAAAGAAAGGCCACCCATATGATTAGGGGCCTGGAGAATAGGCCCCATGAGACTCCAGGAACTGGGCCTGTTCAGTCTGAGTAAGAGAAGACTTAGAGGTGACTTGATATCCACCTACAAGTACGTTAGGGGTGAGCACCAAGATCTAAGGGGGAAACTCTTCAGGAAAGCATCTTAAGAGAGGACAAGAATCAATGGGCACAAACCAACAGAGGGAAAATGTAGGCTGGATGTACAAAAAAAACTTCTTTTCCATAAGGGTAAATAGAATCTGGAACACATTCGCAGCAGAGGTCACCATCCTTTGAGGTGTTCAAGATGAGGCTGGATAAGCACCTTGTTGAGTTCGTTTTAGCCCAGTAACTTCCTGCCCATGGCAGGTAGCAGGATTTGATGGTCTTGCAGGTCCCTTCTTGTCCTTCGATTCTATGCTTCTAACTGCTGCTCTATTGGGCTGGGGAAAGAAGGACTGGATTTCACCTGGGCAGGATGGAAAGGCAAATATTACTCATATAAAACTCTCAGTGGTCTTCATTGCCTTAAATTATTTCACTTAATTGGACTATTCCTAAACAGAAAGGTTATATGCATTAATACACTGGAATCCTTGAAGCAGCATAATTCATTTAGTGTTGACATGGTTTACTTTTGCTTCTATCAATGTAAGACATTCGTATTTGGGAACACGAATACATGCACGGTTAAGTAGGTAAAGTGTGTTGATACTGGTAAAACCACTTCCACACTATAACTTGTAAGCAAAATACTGTAAATCACACCATGTTACGCTGTAACAAAAAACTGTGTGTAGACCAGGCCTCAAAGTGACAAAGACCAAGTCTTGCCAACCCTATTTCTGTTTCAGATTCCTCTATCACTCCTAGAGGATCAATGCCATAGAACAGTCCTTGTGTTCCTTCTTAGGTTAATTTTACATCTGCCTAAGAAGACTAAAAAATATCTGTCGAATGCTCTTTAATCTTTCATAATTTCTGGTTCAAGATCTCATACAGGATGCAAAGCCATCTTTTTGTCATCTGGTTACAAAATTCTGGGCTGTAATTAACAATACATACTGAAGTAGGAGGCAGCAGCTTGTCAGAGTTGTCTCTGGGATCACCCCCGTGCTCCGAAGAGCATCCCTGCCAACTCAAAATGAAAAGGTAAGTGAGGAGGAGTGTCTTGACTCCCCGCCATTAATTACCCCATTAGCGGCTTGTTACAGGCGACGCCCAGTCTCTCTTGCCGTGCTCTGTGCCGGCACGCGGATCCGGACGTTTGTCCAGGGTCAGGTCCACGGATCTCTGCCCCCATTTCCCTCTCTTCTTGAATTTGAGGTGCTGGGTCCCATCTCTTCAGGGGCTGGGCAGGTGACCTCCACCCCCTTTGGCTCCCAAGTTGCTTCACTGCGTCCCTGCATGAAGCCACAGGTTGTCCCAAGCCATGGTTCCATTCTCCCCAGACTCACCGCCGCTGCCATGTGCTCCTGGTAGGTAGCAAGGATGGGTTGCAGGTCCTGGATTCCAGAGTCCCTCGGCCCACGCTGACCTTGCATCATGGATCCCTCCTTCAGATCCTTTGCAGCGAGGGTCCTTAGCAGCTCCTCTCTTCTCTGGTGGTTGCTGAAGGCACCCTTCCCCAGACTTCCTCCTCTTCATATCCCTAGGCACTGAGTCCCATTGGCTCTCAGCAGGTGTGGGGCGTCTCCTTGCCTCACCGGGCCGTAATCGCTTCCAGCTGCAAGATCTCTCAAGTAACAGGGTTTCAGTCAGGAACTCTGTTACAGGACCCTTATCTGAATTCCCACTTTCGCAAGCAGGAAGGCTGGAAACATCCACAGTGTGCCCAGGCAAAAGCCTCTGCCTGGCAGAGGCTTCTTGTCTCAAGCACCCCCTGGCTTGGGGCTGGGGTGCACGGTGGTTGTTTAGTGACCAGAACCATGCCTCCATGGAGCCACTGGCCTGCAGAGAGACAGCCCACGGCCAGTGCTTACGGACAGGCCCTGAGGGCTGGGTGGAATTACCTGTTGGGCCAGATCTGGCCTTCAGCCCATATTTTGCCTACCTCTGTTATAGAAGAATATCTAAACACATCTATTTCTTAAGAACTGAATTGAAGACAAACATACACACAGGGGGAAATTCAGCATTTGAATACTTATCTTTTGGCTCCCAGAACTGATTCTTACAACCTGATCTGAAGAAAAGCTTCTGTTACCACCAGAAAGAGAAACATACCTGTTATCCTCTCTATGTGCTGTTATATTCAATTTATATGCCATCTTCCCCACTAAAGGCTCAGGGCAGCTTACAATAATTAAACAATAACTTGACTTGCTACTCTCCTATCTTGCTGCTCTCTAGAAGACAACACTGTATATTACAAGCTCATGACTATAAAAGTAGTACACCACAATATTCTTCACAACTATTAGCTCTGTATTTAAATGCAATAATTTTCCTGTGTGATTTCACTACTAGCATTTTAGAAACTGTGCATTGCATTTTCCATGCTTAGATACTTTTACATATTAGTGAGAAATGCCATAGGATTTACAACTTTATATGACAAAAATTTGCTGGTGGTACTTAAGGTTGAACTGAAAAATATGCGAGTGGTACTTATAGTTGTATCATTTAAGATCGGTGGTGCACAACCTGTCAGAGTTTGTTAATGCCAGTAGGTTTGAAAACTTCTCACTGTACTGTAGTGGGCTTTGGTGGATTTGGAGTCAAAGCATTTGCTTCATAAACTGATCTATTTTTTACCATTACATAACTCCACCAATAAATGCTCTTGGCTTTCCTTAAGTATGTCAATTTCAATGCAAATACAGATCAATGAATGTTTCTTTTTGGGCAGGAAAAAAACAAAGCTAACACCTTCCCTATTAAAGCTGGTTTGTTAGAAACAGTAAAAGTCCTTCAGCACTTGAATGTGGACACAAATCTGCTGAAAACCAGGAGTTAGAAACAAACACTGATTTGTTAACATAACTTCAACTGCAATGCCAGGAGATCAAAAGTACCAATATTACAATCAACTGCAAAGGGGTACAGCAGAAATTATGAGTCTGAAAAATTCAGTGCAGTATTCAGCTCAGTATTCAGCCAAGATCCTGGTTTTCCCCAATACACTACAATTCTCTGATTTAAAAAAATATATAAATAAATCACAAATACTGTGGTAAAAATCCCAAAATCTGTGATTAAAATTAAAGGCCCCCCACAACCCCTCTGGCCCTGTTGGTGCTTCACTCCCTCCCCCCCAGCCCCCTGGCCCTGCTGGTGCCCCTCACCCCCCACCCACAGCTCCCTGCCCCTGCCCTGCCCTGCTGGAGGAGGCCCCCAGCTGCCAGAGCTACAGGGCCAGGGACCTGGGTCCACAGCCCCCCTGCCTGTCAGGAGCCAGTGGCTGCAGCAGAACAGAGCCCAGTTCTTCCCTGCTGCCTGCCTGCTGAGGATTTGGGCAGGGAAGGCTGGCTCCCTGCTGGGGCATGCACTCCCCAGGGGGCAGAGGATGACCACGCCCCCCAGATCTGTGCACAGGGTGGGGGCAGGGTGGGCTGCGGGCTTGGGTGGACCGGCTCCCTGGCCCTGCCTACACTCCCAGGAGCACGGGGGACCCACACCCCCGGATCTGTGCACGGTGTGGGTGTGGGTGTGGGGGCAGGTGCAGGCTGCCACCTTGCTGCCCTCTCCTGGGACCTCCAGAGCCCAGCGGGTATGACACAGCACAACAGGGAACAGCAGAGCCGCATGGAGAAGCTGCTTGTAGCTGCAAGGCAAGTGCTGCCTTGGTCATGTACCCTTTGCACGTGTGGCTGCAGCGGGGTGGCAGCACAAGGTTGCACCTCTCAAAGCTGCTGCATGCACAGGGGGCGCATCGCCAGGGCAGCATGGAGTTTGCAGCAACAAGCAGCTTCTCCGCATGGCTCCACTATTGCCTGCTGCACCAGGTTGTACCCGCTAGGCTGCAGAGGCCCCGGGGGAGGACAGCAAGGCAGAAGCCTGAGCCTGCAGCCCGTGCCCAACCCCACCCCACACAATCTGGGGGGTGCAGGTCCCGCCCCCCCAGGACTGCACACAGTGGCAGGGAGCCGGCTCCCCCCCCAGACAACCCAGCCGCGGCCCCATCCTGCTCCCCACTGGGGCCCTGCAGCCACACATTGCAGCCCTATGCCCCACGCCACACAGTGCTCAGCTGCTGGGCAGCAGCCCCAGTCTCAGTCCTGCCCAATTCCCTCCCTCCTTCTCTATAAGGGCTCAATTTCCCCGCTCCCCACTTACCTCTGGGAGCTGCTCTCTAAGCTGCCTAGCACTGTGTGCATATACATGCAGGTTGCGCCCCCTGCCTGACCACCCTCCTCCCACTCCCTCCCAGCCCCCTGCAGGCTGGAACTCTGCCAACCTGCAGAAGGCTCATCCCAAACCTGCAAAATCTGCAGGCTTCTCCGGTAAAATGAGAAATCCACGTTTGCCTCTGATAAAAGCCATGGTTTACTTAGTTTATCTGTGGGAAATGGAAAACCCAGATCCCTAGTATTCAGGTATTCACATTCAAAATATTTCAATCAACAAAGTTAAGAGTTAAAAAAGTAAAAAGGAAAATTAAAAGTCTTTAGGTCACAGCCATAAGAGAGGAATGCCTTGTACCTAAAAAGTAAGTGTCTTGAGACCATTACTCTGTATGTGCTTCTTCTCATGTGGAGATCTAGTCTTGGGACCATTATGAAAACATATTTCTATATTTTAAACTAAAATCATCTTAATGCTGCTGTGGGAAATTAAAACAGGTTGGGGAAAATTAATTTTAAAAAGGAAGTGCTGAAAACATATTGTATGTAGAACTGGTATGTAGATCATGGATAGTACTGCTAAATGCAAGTGTCCAAAACTCCTGAGTCCAGCTCTCCCCAGAAAAAAAAAATCATTAGATTGACTTAAAGAGCATGAGTGCCTGTACACGAGCCATGAGGCTGCTCTGACATGCTGTAATTACAGCATATCAGAACAGACTCAATTAATCGAGCCTACTGGAGCATGGTAATTGGTGTGATCCAGCCAGCCTCTGCATCTCATGTATCAGCATCCCTGTGCTTCAAAATGGTGGTGGGGGCACTTTTCACTAAAGCTCATTTGATGAGTTTTAGGGAAAGCGCCCCCACTGTCATACTGAAGCGCAGAGATGCTGATACAGGAGCATGTTACAACATGTTAATTAAAACAGCTCTTGGATCTACTCTAAATAAAGCACCTCCCCCCCACTCCCAGAGCACGTGTAAAAACACCTTACAAGATTTGGATAACATAAAATTTGCACTTGTTACATTATGCTCCTTAGCTCTTTGGATTCACTACTCAGGGTATACTTTCAAACTTAATTGCAATATAAGAAGTCATTAAAAAAAGAATAAAAGTTGGGATTCTTTATAATCACATATCTTCACCGGATGTGGCTGTAAGAAAAGATCTTTTGGGAGTATTGACCACACTGTTAATGCATCAGAGTTGGAAACCCTGCCTGCAGTAGTGTTTTACTGATTTAAAGAACTGCACTACTCCATACTGGCAAAGCACTCCTTGAACAGATGCAACAATGCCAGGATAGTTAAGTTTTGTACTGACAGCATACAAATACTTCCCAAAACAAGCTAGAGTGGCAAAAGAATAGTTTTGCTTGTATAACTGGGTCTAGAGACTTTTGCTGACGAAGCAGCGTTGATCAAAGACTATGTCTCTTCATAGTAACACAGAAGAGCTGACAGAAATCCATAGTGACGACATATGTCCTGAGCTTAGTGCATAGTTGGGGCCTGGTTGTCCCATGCCAGAAATAGAAACACTGGAGACAGAGTGGAAAAAAAGTTACTCTAAACAGCCCTGCTACTATCAGCTATTTTCTAATGAAAACCAAAACTACATTAATTCTTTCCTGTACCTCAAATCATAAGCAACTGGTGCCACCTTGGGGGGCGGGGGGGCACACATGCCCCACCAGCAACCAGACAGCGACCTGGCCACGGTGCTCCCGGACATGGCCATGGCACTTCATCCGGCGCTTCCACTCCCCAGCTAGCATTCGCAGGGGGGACACCGGCATTCCCACCTGCCTCTCCTGCCCATTGCCTAAGTGGGGAGCACGGCCTGTTGGTACTGCGTCAAGCAGAAGGTAGCATTATGGTCCTTTCACTGTTAAGTGCAATAGGTTTTTAGTCTGATTCTGCTGTATCTCCAGGGGACAAGCTGATAATTTGGCCTTCACTGTTACTGGGGAAAATGTACTTACAAACTTTCTGAGGTCAATGGAAACTGGAAGTGCTTAGACTTCACTTTAATCTTGGTAGGATATACAGTGACTAAATTAGAAGTGTACAAGTAATGTGAATCAGTCATGAAGGATGGACTTGAAAATGAATTAAAGTACCGACCTACTTTTCAAGCAAGTCTTTGAGATGTAGTACAGGAAAACCTAGATTCTTTGTAGGCTTGGGTTCCTTATCCTACTGCAAGGATGAACTAGCTGAGAGTACATATATATCCACAGCAAACAGCTATTTATTGTGGCTTTTATTTTAAAGGATGTTGCTTCTCTGGTTAGCTACATGGGATCCTAGCAGCTCCACGTGATCAGAGAAGTAGTGCCTTTTTGAAACATAAGCCACAGCAGGCACCTTAGTGGCTCATTCTTCATTTGGCAACCCACTGTGACTTAAGTGTGCTGCAAATCGTCCCTATACAAAAAAACAAAAAAAAATGCAGGTTCTAGTGTACTACCTGCTTAGCAGTTTGTAGAAAGCTCCATCTAAATTGTGCTCACTCTCTGTGACAGTATCGTGGAACCAGAAAATCTCTCCCCAACACAGCTCAGTGAAACGGACCACTCATAGCTAACAACCACTCCTGCGGCTGAAGGGATGGTGTTCTGCAGGGCCACAACCCCGTTCCTTTTCCTCCCCTAGCAGAGCTACAGGACTGTGGAGGAAAGTACTTTGTAAACGGCCGACAAAATAGCAATGCTCCCTGGAATATCAGAGCGGTGCAACACATCCTGAAGCATCATCAGGTTCAAGACTATTCTGCTTTCCATATGGAGGCTCAAATCCTAAATCCTAGATCAGTTTACCTAGAGAGGCTGTGGAAACTCCTCCATTAGCTGTTATTAAGCACAGGTTATACAAACATTTTTCTTGGTGGTTCAAGAGGGAATAATCCTATCCTGGGCACAGAACTGGACTAGAGGACTTCTCAGGTCCCTTAACAGCCTTATTTTGCTGTGGCTCCAATTCCAAGTTCCTGCACATCATCCAAAGCAAGACTTAAGGCAGGGGCAGGCAATTATCTTGGGCAGAGGGCCGCTTACTGAGTTTTGGCAAGCCACTAAGGGCCACATGCCCAGGGCAGATAAATATTAATTTTCTAAATTTTTAGGGCCCCCGGCTGGATAGAATGGCCTGGTGGGCTGCATCCAGCCCCCCGGCTGCATTTTGCCCACCACTGACTTAAGGCAATGCTAGCGTTTTGGAGAAGAAAGGGGAATATTAGGATGAAAATCAAAGGGAAGGAGAACTGAAGACATAGAAGACAAAATGGTATGTATTCTGGCTATAAATGTCTACACTAAGATAAAATTTGTGTGTGCAAGATCCAAGGTATGCCCAAAAAACCCAACAACCAGAAAGGATACATCACAATTCTCAAAGGTTGGCCACAAGTCATACTTACTTATTTGTACTACAGTTCTCTCAAATTTCAGTAGCTTCAGGACAGGATTAGTCATTACAGTTCAGAAGAACAATTGTATGAATAGAACGTGAAAGAAACCTTAGAGCCTATCTGCTGGTCCTCTAGGGGGAATGGAGGATACAGTCACACGTGTGTTTACATTTTATGAAACATGTCCTTTAAGCATTTCCTAGTCTTGTGTTTTTTTACACCTGGCCTGACCCCAGGACAAAATCCCTCAGCATCCCACTGAAGCATACATAAAAACATTTAATGGTATTTGCAATAAGAATCTTAGAGAATCCAGATGTGAATGAGAAAAATGACTTATGTCCATCACAGCTACATTTCAAATTACTGGAAGAAGACCCAGCAGGGAAGCTGTGGTTTACTCCAGGACGCCACCCACATCACGATCCGGCCATGTTACCAAAGACAACGTTTCTAGCCACTGTACTGCAAAAATCCCAGCATCATCGGACTGGCCGAACATACCCAGCTGGCAGGATTCCCCAAAGCTTCAGAATTTAAATATTACCAGCCTCGCAGGGAACAATTTCAACTAAAACCAACCCACACCTTCAATTGCTGCATCCCTGGATTTTGCGTCGGGCTGTCACCTTCCCAGGAGCAAAGCGGGGACCAACCCTGCAGCGCGGTTACATTAGTGGAAAGGAAACGAAGGACATTGGTCCTCGGCCAACGTGTGCAGGGACAGGGGGTCTGGTCTGGCCCTTGTGTGCGCCAGGAGCCCTCCGTGGCCTCCGGCTAGATCTGACCTGGCCCGCAGGAGAGGAGCGCTGGGGCGGGCTACAGGCACCACTCTCCTAGGCCCCAGCGGGACGGGTAGCAAAAGCCAACCTACCGCTCCCACCGCCCCTTGGCGGCTACCAGGCCCCGCCCCTCCGTGCAGTGGGCGGGGCCAACGGCCAGCAGAGCCCCGCCCCCTACGGCGGGCGACGCAGAGGGGCCTGGCTCGGCACGCGGCGGTGGGGGAGATGATGGTGGCGGCGGCTCCGACTCTGCGGCTCCGCGACAAGGCCTAAGGGCGGCCCCGGCGCCCTGCCCCGCTCGCCGTGCGCCCACGTCTCCG
>NW_017728915.1:16043087-16061932 GCF_001723895.1 Crocodylus porosus
CCCCGGGGCGCAGGGGGGCCCGCGTCGCCGCTGCCGCCGCCGCCATGGGCAAGAAGCACAAGCGGCACAAGGCCGATAAGCGCCCTTATGAAGGTAGCGCGAGGCGGGAGGGCGGGCCTTGCGGGGAAGGGGAGCGACCCAGGCGCGGTCGCCCCGCACGCTGACCCCGTTCTCCCTCCCTTCCCCCCCGCAGAGTACGTGGAGAAGCCCCTGAAGCTGGTGCTGAAGGTGGGAGGCAGCGAAGTGACGGAGCTGTCCACGGGGAGCTCGGGGCACGACTCGAGCCTCTACGACGACAAGGCCGAGCACGAGAAGCACAAGAAGAGGAAGAAGAGGAAGAAGGGAGAGAAGCAGCCGCCCGGGGAGGAGAAGGAAAAGAGAAAGAGGAGAGTCAAGGTAGTCATGGGAGCAGTTCAGGTTTCAGGGGCAGGGGCGTGAGGGGTGATGCTGGGCCTCTCCTGAGCTTTCTGCCCTTCCCAACCTGTGTTAAAAGCAGGCCCAGGGGCAGATGCAACATGACTGCTTGTAGGGATCATTTACCCCGTGTCCTGTTTTGTGGTAAATTTGCTCTGTAGTGAGATAGATGTGCGACCAGGTCTCCTAAGGTAGCTCTTTGGAGGAGGTGATGCTTCCACCTCCAGCCATGAGGAGTCTGCACTGGGAAGGGGCTCCCTGGGGGTAAAGTTGACAGAAGTGGGAGATATGCAGCACTTAAACTGGAGAATAGTGAAGACTGGTTTGCCGTGGGCTCTCTCCAGCTTTTCTCTAAGTAAATTGAGACTATGTCAGGGTACTGTGTTGTGTCCACACCCGAGGGGGATGTGAATGCATTTTGTTCTTCGATGGGAGTAGGTGATGCTCTCAAAGCACTGCATCTTCCTTTTTTTTTCCCCTGCTCATATTAAAGGATGTTAATGTGATCTAGCTGAAACTTTCTTACCTAAATTAAAAATTGTCCAGCTTGATAATTAAGAGGGCAAAGCCTAATTTGTTGTCATAGGCACTTACAGTAAGCACATAGCACAATATTCCAACTACAGAAACCAGTGTAGAGGCATAGAAATCTTTGGTCTGCTCTCCTTTCATCAGCGTCATCTGTGTTTTAAGATGTGGGTGTTAATAAACTCTACCACTCACTCTATGCTTTTAGTGAATGAGTACATTTAAAGTTTACAATTGGGAAGAGACTACAATATGAATTGAGTATAAACTAATAAATATATTTATGTATGGTTGAAAAAAGTCACTAAGAACAGGTGACTTCCACATTCATCTTCCATGCAACCTTGTAGCCATAAAAACTTCAACTTTGTGGTAGCAGCCTAATTTGCTGTTTCCTGTCACTTGTCTGCATTCTCTCTAAAGGGGCCGGCTGCTATGTGGGTCATTGCTAGGCAAGCTAAATTGCTCTTCCCCACCTCTTTGGATTGCTCTATATAAGCCTACAGGTGACAGGCCTTTGCCATGTGCATGGAATTGGATTTTTCCCACTTCTAGACTAGGGCCTGAGTTATAAACCCCTTGTATATTGACTGATTACCAGGGAACTGGGTTTTCTGTTTGTTGGGGGGGGGTACCATTTTAACCTTTTAACTGAGAAAATGTGGACTTCTTATTTTAACAGAGAAATATGTAGATTTTGCACCTTTGCGAAGAGCTTTCTGCAGCTGACAGAGTTGCTGCATGCTGCAGGCTGGGGGGAATGGGAGGATAGCAATCAGGCAGCGTGCACTATATGCATGTGTGCACATATGCATGTATGTTGCCACCAGGCAGCCTGGAGAGCAGCTCCCACAGGCAAGTCTGGCAGGTGGGGGATTGAGGACCCCATAGGGAAGGAAGGAGGGAGTTGAGCAGGGCTGGGGCTGCTGCTGTCTGGCTGGGGCTGTGTGTGGCTGCAAGGCCCCGGGGGAAGCAGGATGGAGCTATGGGTGGCTCGTCAGGGGCAGGGGGGAGCTGGTTTCTTGCTGCTGTGTGCACTCCCAGGGGAAGGAGGGACAGCCCACCCCCTCCCTTTCCCCTATGGGCTCCACTCTGGCCGTGCTATCCATGGGGGAGGGGGAGCTGGGTTTGGCACTCTGCTTTGCCATCACCTCCCATGAGCAGCAGCCAGGGCTCGAGTGCTGCTGCTGCAGGGGGAAAGGGGCTGCAGACCTGGGTCCCTGGTCCTATAGCCCTGGCAGCTGGGGACCCCCTCTGGTAGGGCTGGGGTCCTGCATCCTGGTGAGGAAAAGGGGTCATGGGGAGCTCTGTTTTTTCCAGTATAAAAACAACTCAAAATCAAATACTAACGTTTATAGGTATTTAGAATTGATTTTACTATAGTGATCGAGACGCTGGTAAGCTTCCAAATTGCTTTAAAATTGTAAGTATAGCAAAACATTGTGTTCAGTTGATACCTATACACACACGCATATATAGATATATAGTTGCAGTTCATTTTAATCACAGGTTTTGGGGATTTTAATCAGTGAATTTGCAGGATTTTTTTTAATTGGAGAATTTGTGATTTTTAATTTGAGAAAACCAGGATCCCTGCTGATTACTTCAGCAAGCCTAATTTGGGTTCAGTATCTGCACTTTGGTTTTCTGGGACTTGTGAGGAGCAAGTAGCATATTCAAAATAGTATTTATTCTTCATGACCATAAGAACACCACACAAGACAGCAAGGATTTTAACGTCATAAATGTATACAGAAGTGTGTCTAGCTAGAGCTCCTCTTCCTATTCCTCCCAGTCATTAGCTGTATCATCTCAACTTCTTCAGAATTTTTCTGAACATATCTTCCCCATTCTTTACAGAAGTTTAAGCTGTTTATTGTCCTTTTTGTTGTAATCCTTCTGGCTGTCAGTGGAAAAGATTCTCTTTACAGAGTAGTTTGTCATAGATATGGTAGGATTGTTGTGTTGTGTCTGTGATGGTTCTTGCATATTCCCTAGACCAAGGTTTGTTCGGTAATCTCTCTTATTGGACCAAATATATATTTGTGAGAGATGTTAGACAAGCTTCCAGGCACAACATTCTTTTCCTTGGGTCTAGAAAAAAAGTTGGATACAGCTTAAGCCAAATACAAGAGTTTTTTTTTAAAAATCGATTCTTCATTGAAGAAGGGGCAGTAAATCTCTGACAGATAATCACAAATAAAGGGTTTTTTTAAAAAAAGATAAATTTGTTCATGTAGTTTAATTACTCTATATTACAGCAGGTGGAGCCACTACTTTAAGATTCAGTGTTTCTAAAAGCCAGTAGAAGCTTTGCTTTTTTGCCTCTCCTGAACTTGCCTATCTTTCTGTTTCTAGGAAGATAAAAAGAAACGAGATCGGGAACACCTGGAAAGTGAGGGAGAAAGAGAATTGAGATGTCAGACTCCTGTGAGACTGGAATTGCCACCAGAAAAACCACTGGCAAGTACTTTAGCAAAACAAGAAGGTAAGAAAAACTGAAGTACTTGGTCTGATGGTGGTGCTTTTAAAGCCAATTTTTTTTTTTCAAGAATAATGGCCTGTATGAGTGCTGTCTGGTCAGCTATAGCAACTCCGGTTTTCTAGTATTGAAAACATTTTTGTTTCTTCATGTGTGTATCAAAAAAACTTGGCATTTTATATCATAATAGACAACATAGTGCAAACAAAGACGTGCACACCAAGCCACAAACAAAAAGCCTAGCCCATGATAAAGTTCTACTGTTAGTTTAGTGTTTTCAAAATAATGCCTATCACCACATTCAGTAAGGCTGATTATTAAAGTAGTTTCTGAGTTTCGTTTGCTGCTACAGTGTTTTTCATGTGGAAAAAAATAATATTTGACATTTAGTTTAACATTAGTTAGGTGTTTTGAATGATACTTTTAGGAGTTTTAGTTTCTCTTTGTAATTGTTTCCTTCTCTGCCCCCTTTTCTTCTGTAGAAGTAGAACAAACACCACTTCAAGAAGCTTTGAATCAACTCATAAGACAGCTGCAGAGGTGTGTACTTGCCCTATCTACTAGCTTCCAGAATGATGAAATGAACTTGATAACCTGGGTTGCTAATGGGTGTAACATGAAAGGCGTTCTTTAAGCCATAGTGATGCTTATAGGCTTGGTCAGGTTTGAGGTGCTTGATAGTTATTTTGCTTAGCAACAGCAGCACCATAAGCTGCCAAACATTGTTGTCTGCACTTGATTTGACTTGCTTTTAAAATATTCTATGCTTCAATGATAAAAAAAAAAAACACAAAAAAAAAAAACCTTCTCTGTGAACCTTCTTCTGGTTAGTATTACCTGTATTTTATAATGTAACAGTTGGATACAAGGTTTTAAAAATTTAACACTTGGGGGGGTGTATGTCTGAGAAGGCGGGGAGGGGCAGGGAGTGAGAGTTAAAGGAACTTAGGGCAACCCTATAAACTCAGATACTCTAAGCATGGCATCAGCTTTAGCTTCTCCTCGGTCTTGGAATACCTGTAAATATCTGCTATAATGCTTTAATTGGTTTCAAAGACCATTAAAAAGAAATGGAAGGAATGTTATCAGAAATGCCTTAATTCTCAAAAATACAAATTATACTTGCATTCAATAAGTTGTCTTCAGCAGATGCAAGAGTATAGAGTGTTTGTCCAAAAAAACCTAATTTACCCAAGTAAGTGAAGGGATTTTTCAGATTTATTAAGTAAAATGTAAGTGTATATGTAAATTAACTTTGTAAAGTCGAGTGCTGAACAAGTGAGCATTTTAATAAGTGTCAAGCAAAGTTTTTTGTTTTTGAGGGCTTTTCTTGGTTACGTTTTTGTGGTATGAAGCCACCAGGCGTCTTAAAGCCTTCCCTAATTCTGTGGGAGGAAAGTTCATAGCCTGTGCCTGGCTTACAAATATGAAGATGATAAATAGTATCCAGCCGAAAAGCTAGCTTTGCTAACCAACCTCAATTACCAGGTTCTTGATGTCCATATATCAGAAGCCGGATACCTTCAAGTCAGCCGGCCCTCACAATCTACACCCCAGGGTACTCAAGGAGCTAGCGAGCATTATAGCCCAGCCTCTGGCACGGATCTTTGAAAACTCCTGGCGCTCTTGTGTAGTGCCCGAAGACTGTAAGAAGGCCAATGTGGTACCTGTCTTCAGGAAAGGGAGGAAAGTGGATCTGGCTAACTGTAGGCCCATCAGCCTGACTTCTATCCCGGGGAAGATCTTAGAAAAGTTTATTAAAGAGGCCATCCTTAATAGACTGGCTGACGCCAACATCCTAAGGGATAGCCAGCACGGGTTTGTTGCAGGTAGGTCTTGCTTGACCAATCTCACTTCCTTTTATAGACAGGTGACCTATCATCTGGACAAGGGAGAAGAGATTGATGTCATATATCTTGACTTCAGAAAAGCCTTCGATCTGGTATCTCATGATTACGTCTTGGCGAAACTGGCCAGTTGTGGCCTTAGGTCCACCATGATCTGTTGGCTGGGAAATTGGCTCTGTGGTTGGACCAGAGGGTGGTAACTGACGGAAGTCAGTCATCATGGTGTCCTGTAACCAGGGGTCCCCCAAGGCTCTGTCCTTGGACCCATATTGTTCAACATCCTCATTAGTGATGTGGAGATTGGAGTGAGAAGCGGACTGTCCAAGTTTGCCGATGACACAAAACTTTCGGGCAAAGCATCCACACCAGAAGCCAGGGGGGTGATCCAGGATGACCTGGACAGGTTCAGCAGATGGTCATACGAGAACCTGATGGTGTTTAACACCAAAAAATGCAAGGTTCTCCACCTTGGGAAGAAAAACCTGCAGCATCTTTATAGGCTTGGCAGTGCTACGCTGGCTATCGCTACGGAAGAAAGAGACTTGGGGGTCATCATTGGCCACGAGATGAACGTGAGCCTGCAATGCGATGCTGCGGCTAGTAAAGTGAGAAAAAACGCTTGCTTACATCCATAGATGTAAGCAAATCCCAGGACGTCATTGTCCCCTTGTACTCAGCCTTGATGAGGCCGCAGCTGGAGTACTGTGTCCAGTTTTGGGCTCCACAATTCAAAAAGAATGTGAGGGTGCAGAGAAGAGCCACGCACATGATCAGAAGTCAGGAAAACAGACCTTATGACAACAGGCTGAGAGCCATGGGACTCTTTAGCCTGGAAAAGTGTAGGCTCAGGGGTGATCTGATGGCCACCTATAAGTTTATCAGGGGTGACCACCAGTATCTGGGGGAACATTTGTTCACCAGAGCGCCCCAAGGGATGATGAAGTTGAACAGTTATAAACTACTACAAGACCGTTTCAGGCTGGATATAAGGAAGAATTTCTTTACTGTCTGTGAGCCCCCAAGGTTTGGAACAGCCTGCCATCAGAGGTGGTTCAAGCATCTACACTGAATACCTTCAGGAGCAGATTAGATGCTTATCTTGCTGGGATCCTATGACCCCAGCTGACTTCCTGCCCTATGTCTATGAAATCAGGTTTACAATATGGTATATAGCTTTAAAGTGTTTCACTTTCAGTAATTAAAGTTTTAGTTATTTTGTAGTAATTTTTCAAGCTTTAAAAATACTGAAGTTCAGTTAGTTCAGTTTCTCAACTACAAGGGTGCTTGTTAAGATAGTAATTTAAAATTCAGTCTTCAAATGACAAGAAGTTGCAAAAGCCAATTCAGTATTTAGGCAGCTTAGGCAATGGAGGACAAACACAAGAGGGGAAGACAGGCCTTGGTGTAAATCACTAGAGTTTATAATAATCTCCAGCTCTGTAATAAAAATAAACTCCAGCACATGCTCTCTCTACTACAAGTGTTTTCAAAAGGTCAATCACAAAAGTACATTGGTGCTACTTATCTTGCATCAAATTTGATTTTGACATTTGACAGTAGAATTGTGTGAAGACAAAAAATAAGTTCCCCTTTAACTTATAACCGTGTATAAGACTTTCTTCAACTAATAACTTAAATCTGCTTTTGGCCTATTGCGATGCTACTTTCCTGTAGATCTTTCAAGTACATTGTTACAAAGATATATACGTACACGCACACAGTAAAATGCAGACACCTCACCAACTGCTCTGTGATTAAAAATAAATGCTACTTTGTCAACCTGGCTATATGTTAATATAAATTAATCATCCTAAATATTTTAGTTCACTAATGTGCTTACCAGTGTTTCTAAAATGTGATGGTTTTTTGTTTCTGCCCTTTTGCTGACAGACTGGGCTTTTGGATGTTCCCAGTGTTGCCATTTTAAAAGATTTATGTCTGCACTTTTTCTGCTATCCTTCAACAAATCAGAATAAAGCACTCCCCTAAAGTTAACTGATTCCAGTTGGATGAAAGGTCAAGCTTGTTACCTTATGCAAGTTTAGAACCTTATCCCAGCTCAAGAGATACAGTGAAGAAATTTGGTAGAATCCAGCTAACTAGGCAAAGCCATCAACTTAAGTATTTAACTACCTCATAATATCAGTTTGGAATTGTTACCGCATTCAGAAAGCTGTTTTTAGATTTTCTGATCATGACCTTTACAAAAGATTGAACAAAAATCTGATTCTGAGTGGTTCTAGTTTAAAAAGAGTTTTAAAATTAAACTAGAACCAAAATATATGTTTGTCTTGCAAGAATAAACTTTATCTTTCAAGACCAGTACAAGTAATCCTTTTCTCTCCCTCTGATCTGGTTAGAAAGCAATACCCATGTAAAAAAAAGAAACATAAATTTTTCTCACCTCTTAAAAAAAAAAAATCCTCAGAGGACCTGCAAATAGTCAGCCTGCAAATATGGAACAAACTGAATGGTTGTACTGATGTGAGACACGTCTTGCTTCAGTTCTGTGGTTCCTTTCAACAAAGCTTTTTTTTTTCTTCTGATAATTCCGAGCTCAATATGTTCTGTGTTGCTAAAATTAAACAGAAGTGTTTTTTTCATATCTTAACAGAAAGGATCCAAGTTCATTTTTTTCATTTCCTGTAACTGACTTCATTGCTCCTGGCTACTCCATGATCATTAAACATCCAATGGATTTTAGTACCATGAAAGAAAAGATCAAGAACAATGGTTATCAATCTATAGAAGAATTAAAGGTATTTATAAGATATTTTACCTTTTATAGAGCAGTATTAAACAATGACATTTGGGGGCACTAGCAGTTGTACTATCTTGGATTATTCAATCTTTTGTTTAAGTTGTCTTGAACTCCACCTTTATGGATATATATAGTTAGCAAAAATCAGCGTGTCTGGCTTTAACAATATTTTCTGCTGATCAAACATACTTGTATGCATCTGAACACTTTTTTATTTTCAGTATGTATCCAGAAAAAAAATAAATGACAAACAAAAACTTCTAAACCATTGCGTAGAATAATAATGTTTATGTGCTTTTTAATGGGGATATCTTCAATCCATTTTCAGGCCTACCAATCTGAATAGTTTTCTTGTATGGTGTAATTTAGTGACTTTTCAGCATTATGTCAAAGAAGTTAACATTTACATCTCCTCGTTTGCATTACAAACAAAAATGTAGTCTTTTAACTATAATTCTTTTAAAGAATATTACATATTCAAGTCAGTAGAAAACTGAAAGAGAATGTTTCAGTAAGAAGCTTTACTTCAGAGTCCAAAGAAGCTATCAGTTTCTCCCTCCAGTTCCGTTTCATATTTCTCTGTGAGAATCAGATGGTAGAATTTATAGCAGACAGCATTTCTGTTAGTGAGGGATTTGATTAATCAGGTCTTTCTTTCTTAATACTATTTCCCCATTATCTCTGCAAAAATACTTGCCCTTTTTATATTTGTCTTCTGTATAATAGGTATAATCCTGTGATCTCCAGAAAGAGTTGTCTGTATGTACCACTGCCTTTACTTCCCATTAGTTTAAAAAATACAGTCAAATATCTGTCACGTTATTTTGGTCTCAGTAACAGGTCTGTCATTTTAAGAGCAAGTCCTGAAGATTTCAGCTAAGATTTATCTACTGCAATGGGAGAGAACTTGCCTTCACTGGTACATCTGAGAACCAGTCTTATGTTCAGTGGAATCTGGTTAGGGATGCTACTTACAGTTCTGGATAAACACAAGTTATCATATTGATGTTTTGTGGCTTCCCAAATTAATTTTAGAATGCAGAAATGTTATACACTATGTTGCTTGCATGACACAAATGATTTCTTAAAAAAATCCAGGAAAAAACTGGGAAGGATAGAGGCTATAACAGATATAATCACGGAGAGTAAAGGAATTATTCTATTCCTGTCAAATAAGTGTTTCCTTAGTTTACACAGGCTAACAATCGCAAAAATTGTTTTTTTTAGCAGAGTTACACCCATAGCCCTTAATTTTCTTTTTGCGTTACTCGTGCATCCTGAATTTTTCAGGATGCACAAGGATTACTGCTCAGATAATGCAATAATGATCATGAGGTTACCTGTGTACCTTTTGCAGATGTTGCAAGGTACCAAATTCCTTAAGAAAACTGACTTAAACTGAAGCAGTCGGTCTCACCTGTACTTAGCTTAGACTGTGACTACTATTTCCTTAGACCTGATGAAACGTAAGGTGTTTGATACCAAAATGCTTGTCTGACACCTCCCCCAACTGTAAAAGTTGGTCCTATAAAATATGTTCCTCATCTCACAAATCTTGCTCACCTCAGAAGTTCAATTTTCGAGTAACATGCATGCAGCTTGTGCGGATAGTATCTAGATTAGTTACCTTTTTTTAATTTGTATTTCATCAGATGCATATTCTTATTCAGAACTCTGAAACAAGAAAAAAACATTCACTGTTGTCTCAGCTGGTTCAGATTTAATCTGGCAGATGCATATAGACAATCTGTTTCTGCCAGCTTTTTGACTTCTTCCCTCTTCACAAACATCAAGACTGATTCACAGTGGAAGACTGTTAGCTCTGCAAAGAGCATTTCTTGTTTCTCTCTGTCTCTGAGGTACCAAGGTAACATCTGGCCCCTCAGTGATTAACAAAGGCCATTCAATCAAATAAAGGTATATAAAGATTGTTCTGTCTGCAAATGTTTAAATAGCGATTTTAAAATGGAATTCCAAATTTTTGTGTTCTTAAAATGTAGTTGGATCCAGTTATGAAATTAACCAGAAAAATAGTTCTAAAGAAGTTTTCTTGGTGTTGAGTGTTAATTTCATAGAGCAGTACAACTTAGTGAGCAAACATGTGTAATGTTTCCTTTCTACTAACAGATTATAAAATAAAAAAGATAATTGAGATAATTTGGGTGCTGTTCTGTACTGTTAAACCAAACAGCTGCATTGAATTATATGCCTTTTGTATAATCTTACTAAATTTCACTGATTGGATTTATTGGTAAGTGGCCGATTTTAAAACAAAATGGTCAGGAGTAATTCAGTTTTTCCTTTCTATTTTTAATTAATTTGTTTAATTTTTAAACAGTTTTAAATATTTGAGTATTAACTTTATTGTGGAGTAAAAATGAAGTGAAACTATGATGCACAGCCTTAAACTGGTGTTAGTAACTCCACTTAAGTATAAAAGTCTCTCTCTCATTTTGGAGTGAGTATGCTGGTTGTGTCCCTTTCTCTGGTCATTTTTATCCTGGGCAGCTGTTTGATCAGTAGAAACTTACTCCTCCCCATATCTAATACTAGGATCTATAATAGCACTTACTGCAGGCAGCTAGCTTGAGAGAACTGGCCACGTCTGCTTTGGACTGTGGAGTAAAATCTAGGGTAAATTATTTTGTGGTAATAACGTTGTGTGTTGACAGTGTAACTTCATCTATGTATTTTCCCTGTCGCAGCCTGGGCGTGGCCAGAGGCAAAACATTCCAGCTCTGGCCAGATTCAGCCCATGGGCTGTATGCTGCCAACGCGTTTTAAATAATGTAAAAACATGCTTTAGTGAAATTATCATCTTATTTATGAATTCCCATGAAATTTGTTACTGTCAACTGAAGACACAGCCCGTATTGTATCAGTATTCTAATATCACATCTTTCAAAATTGGCTTATTTTATGAATTAATTCTTTGTTCAGGACAACTTCAAACTGATGTGTACTAATGCCATGATCTACAATAAACCAGACACCATATATTACAAAGCTGCAAAGAAATTACTGCACTCAGGAATGAAAATTCTTAGCCAGGTAAGGGACTATTATAAATAATCAGATGTTTTTGTAGTTATTTTAAAAGACATAGGAAGATCCATGTTTTCTATTGAACAGTCTGCAATACTGTTTTTAAAGGATCTCTCCTCTTCATGTCGTTTTCAGTTTCAGGTGGTTCAAAGTGATATCAAAAGGAATCATTTTTTCTATAATGTTTCCATCATCTTTGCCAAATAAGCTACTTCTGTTTCAGGGAATTCATATCCAGGAGAAGGATTTCCTTTACTTTCTAACTCTAAAGTTTGCTTTTGCATAAATATAAATTAACGTCACAGACAAAGATGAAGGAGGGTAAGAGCTGTTGAATCATCTTCCAGAATCTGTCATATAATACAGGCAATACAATTTTACGAACTTACCCATTTATAACTTTTGTTTGGGTAAAGCATATCTTCCAAAGAAACATCTAAAAGATGGATAATCCATCAATTTGTTTGATAGCTTGTTCCCCACTCTTTGGTATTCTAATATCACATCTTTCACAATTGGTTTAACTTATTTTATTAACTCATTTTTTGGTCAGGACAATTTCAACTTATTTCCAGCTTGAATTTGTTTGGCTGCAGTTTCTAATTCAGTGGTCCTCAGTGTTTTCAGACTCGTGGCACCTCTCATTGAGGCATCTCTCTATAACTTTTGTGACTTGGATTGGTACCCCATTTCAAAATCTAAATGTATATATTACAGTGTTTACCCTCCTTGTTGAGGGGCCAGGCAGTAGGGTTGAGGGATCTTCCAGGGAGGGACAGTCCTGAGTCTGCTCTTATCTTCTTCTCTCTTCATACCTCATGGCACCATTTAAAGGATCTGGTAGCGCCCAGGGTACCATGGCACTCTAGTTTAGAATCGGTGTTCTATCCATTTATTCATGCTCTGCATTTCTCTGTTAGATCAAAGACCGTAATATCCAGTATTTTTACTTTGCAAAGGTACTTTGACATTATCCAAGTTACCTCTCAATCTTCTCTTTTAATAAACCTACCAGACTGAATTCAGGTTTTCGCATGTACAGCCTCTTTTCTACCTCCTGAATTATTTTTGTGGCTTAATGGCACATCTTCTAATTTTTCAGTAGCCCTTTTAAAATGTATTCACCAGAGTTGAAAAACAGATTGGCATGTTCAAGAGTCCTTTGCTTCCTGCACTGCAATCTTCTCTCTTTGTCTAAGCAGGATCCAGCATACTGAAAGCTTGAAAATTTGATCTGTTCCTGTTGCATATCTTAGAAATGGGAAGTTCAAACAACAAAATAATACTACTAAAAATCTCATGTTCCTTGGACTGCAAAGTCCAGCACCTACATTCAATCTATCATAATATTGTAGCATAGTGCATCTGTTCTTTGACATTTTATTAGTGTTTACACTAGAGACTGGGAGAAATATTGTGCTTTAATAAATAGTTGGATGACAAGCCTAAAATAGCTATGATTTTTCTTAAGGGTGAAACAGTTTCATCTAAGAAACCTACCGGGAACTATGCAAATTATACAAGATGAGAACCTCCTACCCATCCCCACCCAGATTTCAACATAAAAACTAAGTCTGAAGCCTCATCTACGCTTAGTTTAGTAAGCTGCTCTAAAGCCGCTTATTCCATCTCGGAAGTTCTTATGCCAGTATCCCAGTGGATAAGCTTAAATAGCACTTCTGTCCATATAGCTCCGCCTGTGTGAGAGCTTTAGCTTATTTTGCTTATCACAGCTATGTTGGTTAGTAGTCTGTTTGTGTGTATGTGTTTGCATTTTCCCCCCTTATTGCTCCTTACATGCAACTGTGCCTTCATAATTTTCTAGTAGGCCTTTTCTAGTAACAAAGCACATCTATTTAGTGTGATTATGCTTTTAATCATAGAAAAATTAAGGTTGGAAGGGACCTCAAGAAGTCATCTAGTCCAATCCCCTGCTCGAAATAAGACCGCACCCAACTAAATCGTACCAGCCAGGGCTTTGTCGAACCGGGCCTTAAAAACCTCCAAAAATGGAGGTTCTGCCATCTGTTTAAGTAACCTGTCCAGTGCTTCACCACCTTCCTAGTGAGAGAGTTTTTCCTATATCCAGCCTAAACCTCCATTGCTGCAACTTGAGACCATTGCTCCTTATTCTGTCATCTGTTACCCTGGAGAATAGTTTAGCTCCATCCTCTTTTAACCACTCTTCAGGTAGTTAAAGACTGCTGTAAAATTCCCCCTTGGTCTTCTCTTCTGAAGACTAAATAAGCCCAGTTCCCTTGGCCTCTCCTCAGAAATCATGAGCTCCAGCCCCCTAACCATTTTCATTGCCCTCTGCTGGACTCTCTCTAACTTGTATACATCCTTTCTATAGAGGAGGACCCAAAACTGGACACCGTACTCCAAATGTGGCCTCACCAGTGCAGAATAGAGAGGAGTAATTACTTCCCTCAATCTGCTAGAAACACTCCTACTAATGCAGCCCAGGATGCTGTTAGCCTTTTGGCAACAAGGGTGCACTGCTAACTCATACCCATCTTATTGTCCACTGTAACCCCCAAGTCCTTTTCTGCAAACCTGCGTCTTTGGTAGTTCGTTCCAAGCCTGCAGCAATGCATAGGATTCTTCCATGCGAGAGCAATATTCTTATACTCTTCCCTAGTCATCTGTCTAAGCTTCCACTTCTTCTAAGCTTCCTTTTTGTGTTTAAGCTCACTGAGGAGTTCTCTGCTAAGCCAAGCTGGTTGCCTGCCATATTCACTGTTCTTTCTTTGTTCCTGCACCATCAGTAAGGTTTCTTTAAAATACAACCAGCTCTCCTAGACTCCTTTCCCCCCTCCAGACTGGCCTCTCAGGTGATCTTGCCTGTCAGCTCCCTTCTTTTTTTTATGTGGCTGGCTTGGAATAACAATTATATGTCCAGTTTAAGGTTAACCAGTCTAATGCTCTCGAAGAAAGGGAATGTATTTCTGCAATGTCACTGTCAAATTTGTAGAGAGGGCAGACAGTTAAGTTGTCCATAGTTTGATCAGGATTGCTGTAGTCACGTTTTGCAGAAGTCCCTGCTATGTGGAAATGCAAAACAGGAAAATCCACAACTACTGTCATCGCAATGGCGACCGAACGCCCAACAGCCTCCCAGTTGATGGAGCAATAACCATAGAAATCAGTTCCACGAGGGAGCCAGAGTCTGCTTTTCTAAAGTCCAGGGTCAATACTCTGCTGCTCTCCTTTCTTCCCTTTGTCAGGATCCTGAACTCAAACATCTTGTGCTTCCTGCTACCCATGTTGCCATCCATTTCTACATCCCCCACCAATTATTACCTGTTTGTGAGCAGCATGTCAAGAAAAGCACAGCCTCTAGCTTGTCTATCCAACAGTTCAGCCAGGAAGTTGTCCCCAGCGCTCTCCAAAAACTTCCTGGATTTCCTGTGCACTGCTGTATTGCCCTCCCAGCAAACGTCAGGGTGATTGGCGTCCCCCAGGAGAACCTTTCAGTGTTAAAACTACTTGAAAAAACTTTGAAATTGTAATAGGCCACATGAATAACTGGTGTAGTCAGTAATTATTTGTGACTGTTACAGTTGTAACCATTTGGAAACAAAGATCATCAAGTGCCCTTATTGTCTCATGAACCTTCTTTCCATACTGACTTTCTTATGCAATTCCAGTGATAATCAGTAACATAAAATTAATGTTAGTGTTTGAGAAATGATAGAATTGAGTTTGCTGCTCACTATCAGGTGCCACGCTAGAGCCAGTTCACCAGTTAAATACAGAACGTATTAGTCTTTCAAGCGTTTAATTCTCCATTGTTTAGGTTGCCTGTTTTAGTTGGCAGTAGTGAAAGGAGTGCATTTAACTCAGCCTTTCTGTGAAGTAATAAAAAGATTTACTAAAGATATGAAATAAACATTTCTGATATGTTTTTAGGAGAGAATTCAGAGTCTGAAACAGAGCATAGAATTCATGGCTGACCTGCAGAAGACCAGGAAACAAAAAGATAAGACAGAATTGCAGCCAAATGGTGAAAATGATCATGTCCTTGCGAAAGACAAAGAAGAATCTATGGAAACTGATGTAAAAACCTTTAAAACCCCTAACAAGGAACAAAAAAAGTAAAGTACTATCAAAGTATTATCTTAATACTGATTTTAAAGTTACACCCACTCTTAATTTTACTGAAAGAAAGCAACTCCTACAGACTAGTGGACATAACCTCATATATTTCTGGCACTGGTATGTGTTCCAAGATAATCTGATTCCTTATCTCTTAGGACTTAGTCTTGGAGGTTTTTTTCCTCCTTTTCTTCTAGACTCTTCCAAATGTCAAAATAATTAGAAAAAAATGCCCATGTAGAGCCATGTTAGAAAATATCTGTATTTTGCATTGAATAATTTTGCTTAAATCTAACAACTCTAGCTCCGAAATTGTTTTGGATTGCCAGACTACCTCCAGTCCTCAAATTCTGTGCAGACTGCCATGCATCTTTATCAACCAACTTTCAAGGTGGGGAGCAAGTTGATGGACATAAGCAAGTTTGCATCTAAATTTATGTAATCTGAGGTTTCTTATGGCAAGTACTGACTGTTTGCTGCTAGATGTCTGAGGTATACTTGTGATCACTTACTGGTGTGTGTAACTGTAGCAGTTACGCTAAATTTAGATATCCATGAATATCCCAAAATCACTTGTGAATCAATTACTTGATTTTTTTTTCCTCTGAAGATTATCCTTCTTAGGTCCTTTACCCACTGTAGCAATGAGAGTGCCTCAACTGGGCAGTCCTTTATAATTGGAGAAACTTATACTCCAAAGTGTCTCTAGCTTTTGGTCCAGAGAGCACCTAATTATTTGCAGACAAGTCAACGACATGTCTTCCAGACAAACGTGTATTTTTCTTAATTATATTAAAAATATTGAAGCCAAACTCTCTTTTGTATATTAGTTGGTGTGCAGAAACAGGCATTATTTTAACCTGACAGTGAGTTTCTTCATTGTACCCTTGTCAATATTTATGAATGATTTGATGATTTTGCTGGTTTAAGGCAGGTAAAGAGAGAATTATTTCTTATTTTCAGGAAAGACAAAGATCTACTTGAGGAAAAATTAAGAAACAACAATTTGGAGAGGGAACAGGAACAGATTGATCGTATTGTTAGAGAATCAGGAGGAAAGTTAACAAGACGACTTGCAAACAGTCAGGTAAATATTAGGCAGGTGTGAAAACTCCATTTACTTTCACACCCCTACCATTTATGTTAAAAGCCACAGAGTAAGAACCAAAAAGTATTTAAGCCTGCAAAAACATTGCTCCTGTAGCTTTGGCGCTCTCTAAAAGCAGGTTACCAACTAGATTTAATTATACAAACGTTCTTGTGTTGCAAGTGTTGGAGGTAGAAACGACCTAAGACTAAACAATCAGGCCCATTTACTTTTGACTACATGTTTGAATGCAGGCCTTAAGTGAAAAAAACTGCATGAATTCTTTATAGCATTAAGCATGTCTGTCATTTGCTGTATTTTTTTTAATTCAACTGCTAGGCCTTTAAAGTTAGAATTTTATTGAGTTATCTATTCAGAACAGCTATGCTTAGTGCCATATTTCCTCACATACAACACACCTTAGACTGGAAAAAAACAAGTGTGTATTACAATTTGCCTTTCAGAAACAAGTTATTTCCTTGTACAGTAGTAGCATCTAGGGAGCGAAGCCTGCTCTTTGTTCTGCTCCCTATGAAACACTGCATAATTTACTTCTGTTTTACCTGGTAAGTGGCAGAACCTGCTCTTACTGTATTTTTCACATACAGCGTGCACTCCAATTGCCAGCAGCCCTTTGGGAGAAAGATGTAAGTAGTATGCAAGAGTATACAGTCATCTGGAATACAGTGCATTGTTGTGACTATACATATTTGACCTACTAATAAAGACCACAAAATTTTGAGCATTTTTTAACACAAGAATTTAAGTCTCTGATGCACAGGACAAAAAATTCAGGAGTAAACAAATAGTTATCAGTTCCTCTTAAAATCCCAGGTGGATTTTGACATTTAACACTTTGGTTAAATGCTTTGGATTTAGACCAGTAGTAAAGATACTGAAAAAGGAGAAAGTTAACATTTAAGGTTATGCTTCAAACCTGACCTTCTGCATTTCTTATTATGGGGAAAATCCTTTTCAATTATTTAGTCCATAGTTGTAAGGAGAAAAAAATAAAAGGTTTCCATCAGTAAGACACTAGAACTCTTAAATGTTATGTCATATAATCCTGTTTTAATTTTTATTTCAGTGTGAGTTTGAAAGAAGAAAACCAGATGGTACAACAACCCTGGGACTTCTTAACCCCGTTGACCCTAATGCAGGAGGTATGTCTTTGTTGAACATGTTAATAATGAATTAATTCCTAGATTCCCCTCTTGGTGTCTGGTTTAGATCCCACTGCTGGAGAATGATGTTTATTGGCACACAGTGCAGATTTGCCAAAAATGGCCACTAGAGTCTCACTTGGATGACTGAGCACATGTAGTCTTCTCACTTCTGCCCTTTGGTGCAGTGTTGCCAGCTAGTGGAGGAAATGGCTAGAGTTTTTGACTATTAACTATCTCCAAAATAGGAGGAAGCATAAAGGTGATGAAGCTTTCTACTCTCCTTCCCTCTTTTCTACATCCAGTTGGTTAGCAAAGAGGTATCAGGGTCAGTGTTCAGTTGTTTATGTTCCACATCAATTTCTCTTGTTAGACGCCCCCAGCAAGGGAAAGGCAGGAAGGAGGAAGACTGTTCTAATTTATCTTCATCATGCCCTTACGAACAATGAATTTCCATGAAAGGTGCTAATAAATATTTACCCAGTAAATCTTCTGGTCTCGCTGTTAAATGGGTTGATGCTTGTTTTAAACATGAACATGAGCTTAGGTAAAAATATAATTTGGAGGCTAGTATTGCAAGTTTGTTTTAGTCCTGTCTTAAATTATTTTCTCTGAAAACATCAGCATCTAATGCCTTCAGGGGTTGGACTAATGCACTTGAGAATTTTTTAATGCATCTATATTTGAATAGTAAAGGTTTCTGAAGTTGTACATGTGCATGGCATCCTTCATATTAAGTTATGTACTGTATTACAGAACCAGGTTACTGCCTTGTAAAGCTGGGTATGACAGCTGGAAGACTTCAATCAGGAGTTAATACTTTACAAGGATTCAAAGAAGACAAAAGGAACAAAGTTACTCCAGGTGAGTGTTTGGAGGGGGTGGTGGTTGGGTTTGTTTGGCTGTTCTTTTTTACCCTAAGATGCCTTCCTTTTAAACAAAAACAACTAAGGTACTTTTTGGGTTTTTAATCTAAACTGTTTCAGTTTTGCTATATCATGGAAATAAATGTTATGCTTTGACAGAGATGAAATTGGTATCCTTAATGTCCCTTGAAACAAAGCGGTGCATTTTATTGCCTGTCAGAAAAACTGACTTCTCCAGTCTAATTGTGTATATATTAGAAAGCATACACTTTATTTACAGGTGTACATACAAATAGGCAGGTAGGTTCTTCATCTGTAGGTAGAACTATCAGATTAACTATGCTAGTAAGGGCACACAGTTTTCATATCCATGCTTTTGCAGATATAGACAGGCAGGTATAAAAATTACATGATGAGACACAGATATTAGGTATTGACTGACATGTTATTAGGATGTAACATTTGATGGACATTAGGGCTGGAAGGGACCTCGGAAGATCATCGAGTCCAGCCCCCTGCCCAAAGGGCAGGAAGTCAGCTGGGGTCATAGGATC
>NW_017728915.1:16062472-16084007 GCF_001723895.1 Crocodylus porosus
GTTCATCTTGTGGTCAATCATGACCCCCAAGTCCCTTTCATCCGTAGTGCTAGCCAGCGTAGCACTGCTGAGCCTATAAGGATGCTGCAGGTTTTTCCTCTGAAGGCGGAGAACTTTACATTTTTCGGTGTTAAACACCTCACCATACTTTTGTTGTTACAGAAGCATAGCAAAACTATTATGACTTTTTAACCCCAAATGAAATAGCATTAAAATTACAGGTTTAGCCCACTTCTGGTATAGGAACATGAAGATGCAACAGGCAATACATTCTTCCAGGCAGTTAATCCTTTCCCCATTAGCTGCATATTCTTGGAAAACAATGTATCCACAGTTGAGACAATTCGCCTTTTAATTACATGGGGACTATTCTAATATAATACAAGCCTTAGTCTGTCTGTCTGTAATGCTCTGGGCCGACTACACATGCTTCCAAGAGGGCCCAAAGCGTTACAGACAGAGGGGGCAAGGGAGCTGCCACGTCCCCATCTCACCGCTGCACCAGCACAGAGGGGGAGGTGGTGGAAATCGGGAGGAAGGGAAGGGGAAGAGGGGGTGAACGACCCTGTCATTCATGATGGGCAATTTGCTAGTATTACATAAATGCTATATCACAAAGAAGGAAAATAGGAAAAAAAAACTCTTAGGTCCACCTAGTTTCTATTCTTGGCCAAACTTCTACTCATAAATTTGTACATAGATATTTATCCCAAAAATCTATTTTTGTATATTTTCTAATGCCTCAACACAGTATAGTTAGAACATTTGTGTATAAACTGTATTTGCAGTAAAATGCAGTGATAGATGTTTTGTGTTTTTAGGACCACTTTAAATTGCATTATAACTTAATTGAATATTTGCTTGTGTAACGCAAGACTGATTTGTTTTTTTATTATTCAATAGTGGCATACTTGAATTATGGACCCTACAGTTCATATGCTCCAACCTATGACTCCACATTTGCAAATATCAGCAAGGAAGATTCTGATTTAATCTACTCAACATATGGGGAAGATTCTAATCAAGGGTATTCCACGTAAGTAACCAGCTGTATTCTAGCTTCCAGTATTTACAGAAGTTATGCAGAAGAGGTGAGAGTTTGCATAGATTTGTTTTGGAATTTTTTTTTCTATTACAAGCTATATATACTGTGGGGAGGAAAGGAGGAGAGAAAATATTCCAGATTTTTTCCTAGCCAGTAGTAGCTTTGGTACCATAAATGTATCTAAATCATCATTTTGCCCTGTATTCGTGGGATAATTGGTCTTCACTTTTCCTCGTGACAAAGGAGAACTTAACATATAAAGTTTTCCAGTTTCATCTGTAATGCTTACTATTAGCAATAAGGCAAATTGATTAGAAGCTACAGTTCCTGAAGTAGTCTGAATAAACTACTGGTCAAATTCTTGTTTGTAGGCTACAGGCTTTTGCCTGAACTTGTTCCCACTCAGTTTGCACTCCCAGCCCAACAGTTTGGCTGTTTAGAGAAGTCCTGAGCCAATGTCCCAGTACTCCTCTCAGAATTTCCATGCTACACCTTTAGCAGTCCAGTCTGTAGGACTGTAATTTATGTGAAAAAGGATTAGCTTTTAACTCTTGTAATCGCTTAGTGCAAATGCATCAACTTTAAAATAACTTGTGAATAGCATGTGACAATTCAATAATGGGACACTGAACCTCAAAATCATACTTCAAGAGTATTGTTAAGCATCTACAAACCCTTATTTGAAAGAAAGTTACTTTAAAATACTCAAATTTTCAGAAAATCTAAAGAGATACTTGATGATTTTAAAAACTGCTTAATTTGTTTCCCAAGTTCGTGTTAAAAATACTAATAGTATGACCACAAGGCTTGGCCCCAATTCTCATACCTACTTGGTTTTGAGGAATATGTTAGTGTTTTTTCTCTTAGCCATTTTTCTACATCCATCTATAAAAATAGCTAAAACCCAGTAATCAGAAAATATAACTCATCGTTCTTGAATAACGGTTTAAAATCTGAAGCAAAGTATTAAAGGCTATGCATGTATAGAGCAGTGATTCTCAACCAGGATGCCACTGCATCCTGTGGAAACATGAGATGATTTAAGTATGCCACACAATATTAGCGGTTTTATGATTCACAGGGTAAAGTCAGAGATTTCAAATAGGAATAGCGTCAAAAAGATCAGAACCGGTTATGTTTCTCAGTCCTTTGTAACAGAAAAACAGCTGTCTCTTAGCTTTCACGTGTTTTATGACCATGGAACAAAACTGACTTTTTCTGAGGAGTGCCTGGAGTATAAAAAGTTTATTAACTACTGGTATAGGAGAGTGTGCGTGTGGCGGTTTTTTCTGTTCGCTACTATCAACTTGTATTTGTTGCCAAGACACCAGTTTTTGCTAGTGACAAATAGCAGTTTGCAAGCCATAAGTGGTTATTACCACAGGTCTAAATCCTGGTATTCAAGGACAAATTTCAGATTTGAATAATTTTATACAGTGCTCAAACTTATTTTTTAGATGAATGAGTAAAATAGCTATAACTTACTTATAATAACCACTCTTGATCCAGACATTCTCAGGATGGTGGCATAGGCACATTTCTTGATGTGCTTTAGAAATATATCAAAAAAAACTAGAAAACACTCATCCTTCTAAAATGCCATAGTATAATTTGTTTAAATAATTTGTGATTCTGATACAATAATATTTTAATATTCTTACTGTTTTCATAAGTTTTGTCCCATCGTAAGCCACCCTGAGCCCTTTTTTAGGGAATGGCAGCATATAAATTAATATCAAACGTGCATGTTTGTTTGTAGTGTGATTATCTTACTGCTTTTCTTTTGTACTGTCGGTCTTGGGTATCCTTAATGGGCTCATGGGAAACCCAGCTGAAATTGGGTAAGGCTCTGTTCTCCCGGGCACCACTGGGGATTACTAGGAACAATGGCCACCAATTGTTAGAGAGAAAGTTCAGGCTGGACATCAGGAGACATTACTTTACAGTTGGGGCTGCCAGGCTCTGGAATGGGCTCCCAGGTTACATGGTACTCTCTCCTACCTTAGGGCTCTTCAGGAGGAGCTGGACAGATATTTGGCTGGGGTGTTATGACCCCAGCACTCGTTCCTGCCTGGGACAGGGGGCCAGACCTGATGATCTGTTTAGGTCCCTTCCGACCCTAAGCACTATGAAACCTACGAAGTAAATTTCTTTAGATGGAATTCCTTACTGACCTTGTGATCAGCACTTTCAAAACTCCATATAATGGGGGTTTGCAATAACATCCATTAGGGGGAATTTGTCTTTTACGTGATATAAGAATGATTTTGATACCCATACTTTTGATATTTCAGTATTCATGAGTTTATGACCAGATCTCAGGACTACCCATTTGTAATGGCTGATAGCTTGCTGGATGTATTGACCAAAGGAGGACATTCTAGATCTCTGAGAGAGCTAGAAAAGGTAAGAATTGTGATGCCTTATCTCTGACACAACAAAGTTTTGAATCTAGTTGGGCTAATGTCACTTGGCAAGAAAGATATTTCTCACTTTGTTACATTTGTGTTTTGCACAGGATCCATGTCCATAAATTCCAGACATTTCCTTACATGTTTTAGTTGTAAGATTTCCCTCCAACTTGACTAACATTATGAATAGGCTCGGAAGAATTTTATTTTTATTTTTTAATGTTTTCAACAGCCAAAAATCAGTGTTTATTTTTAAGCATTTACTTTGATTCTTATTTACATTTTCAGGATTGCATAAAACTAGGGGCATGGGGGTGCACATGCGCACACAAACAATATCCACTTCCTCTGCCAGTCCAGCAGCCCACCACCTGGCCCCCATGCACAATCCCATTTTTATACATTTTGATTATTAACAATGGAAATATTTTTTGTCAGCCTGTGAGTGAGCGGTGAACTCATCACGTATCAACATTTACTGATAAAAATCAAATCCTGCCAGTCCTAGTTACGCAACATGTTCATGATAAATTTCTTAGATTAAAAATATTTCAGTTTCCTTTTGTTAAATAGGTTCTATTTTCCTTGTCCCACTTAATGGCTTTATACAGTAGTTTTTGATGCATTAGGATGAGGACTTCTGGTATTTGAGGGGGCAAGTGGTATTACCCTTGCTATAGTTAGACTGGAGAGAGAAAATATACCATTGAGAAGACCCTGGAACAGACTTCCTAAATATACAACATGTTAAAATTTTCCAGTTGCCCCTAAGTGATGCATGCCTTTTTAGGCAGGGTTTAAAATGTTAACTTCTTTCCCAATTGATACTCAAGTCAGTCTCCCACATAGTAAATATAACTTTCATTCTCCTCCAAACTGAAGTCAAGAATATAAAATACAACAGTTTCAATCTGCTGCTTTTTAATATATTAAATTGAAGTTCAGTTTCATCATTTCTCATTCTTCACTTTGTCATTTCTAACTACTTGTTATTGAGGTTGTTAAGAATAGAAGACAGTCTCAGGATGTTGTGGTGTGAGTATTGTCCAGCAGTGTCACTGTAATGGGAGAAAGCAGGTTTGTGTTCTGAAACAAACCCTATTGTGATGATCTGACCACTGGTATAACTTTCCAGAGGAAAATAAAGTTTAAAAAAAAAAAGCTTGTGCTGCAAATGCAGTCATGCTAGCCTTCATTTTATAAAGGTACTTACTGATTCAGCATTAAGTATGGTCTACCACTGTTAATTCTTAAAAACCCTGGGCATTTGTACACATGCTTGCACTGCAGTGCCAGGTACTTTTAAAAACACCCAGTGCTGCAGTGCATACAAATGGTAAAATGCATGTCAGCACTGAGAAAATGGCAGTGGCGTGCTTTTGAACTAAAACATATCAAAGTTATTTTAGTTCAAAAGCGCACTGCTGTCATTTTCTCAGCACTGATGCACATTTTGCCTTTATACAAATGTATGTGACACAATAGCAAAGGTCATACAGTGCAACCTCATGGTTTTGTAACCCACTTAATATGCAGCATGAGCATTAGTACAGCATGTACCTTTACTCTTAGGCCTTCATGAGCATAAAGTTGGATTGCTAAATCACAGTTCTTGAGTCTAGGATAAGCTGTGCAGGCACATCTCATTGTTTGCTTTGCAGTATTTGGTGATAAGCTATGAACGGAAGTGCCTTCCTTGAAAAGCTTATATTTAAACAAGAACTATATATAGTGTATATGAGTTTGAAACCTTTGACTGGTAATGTTTAGAGGAAGCATTTTACAAGAACTATCTAGTAAAATATAGCAGCAATTGACCACAAAGTCAAACAGCAGCAAAGGTAAGTCAAGACAAAGATGTCATCTCTACAACTATTAATGACTGGCTTAAGCAAGAACATCCTCTTTGTACTAGACTGGCTGTCTGTATCGACAGTAAAAACATGGGACATAGAAATGAAGATATCATGATTCGGAGGATACTTTGTGTTTATGGGCTGATGATTAAAGAAGGAAACACAACAGCACAGGCATCACACTTTCTTGCAAGAAAGGTGGTATGTTGTTTGAAAGTGGAATAGAAGAAATGGATGACCCAGCATTGTTTTTAGGAATGGCTTATTTAGTGAACTTATCCCATTATGAGAAATTACCCAAGTAATAAGAAATTCTACTTCAAAGCTAGTCTTCTTGTGGACAGTTTCCAATCATCCTGTATCAGTGAACGCCTTTGAAAATTTCCAACTTGTTCTTTTCTACCAGTAATGCCGTGACCTTGTAGCCCAGGGTTCAGAGACTCTCTCAGTACAAGCATATATACACAGGGAGTGTGTCTACAGAAGAAGTTTACTGTGCAATTGACTCAGCTGCATAGTAAACATTGCACATCTATACATGTGCCCCTATTATAGGGTAAACTAATTTATTCCACAGCAGCACGCGTGTAGATGCTGCCCCAGCCAGTGCCTTTGCAGCGTGCTGAACCGGGGGGGTGGGGAAAGCAGCACCTGGTTACCAGGCTGGCCCCTGGACCCTGCTCAACATGCTGTGTTCCCAGGCATACATACAGATGCAGTACCCAGGACCAATAAGCTGCAAACTTTATTCAGACACATTACTAGCACGTATAGATGCATCCAAGGAAACTTCTCTCATTGCTGAAGACAATACAGAAAATGTTCACATATTCTGCAGTCATCAAGAATGCAGTCAGTTTGATTGATGATGCCTGGAAATGTGCAACTCCTTTAGTCTTTGAAAGCAGCGTGGCACAGGCCATAGGTTGACATTGATGTGTTGTTATTTCAGTTTGCTAAAGCATGTAAGCCAAAAGATTAAAGGTCTGATTAAACAAATTCCTGGGCTTAACGATGCAAAGAAAAAGAATATGGAGGAATTTTTGTAAGGAACTAGCACCAAGGTATGCTGGAGTTGAGCAAGGTAGCAGAAACAGAAAATGTCACAACGGAGGAAGGAGCCATTGTGGATGCTTCAGGAATGCTCAAAGTAACTAGCCTAGCTTAAATAATGACTACAATATTTAAGCTAGTTTGAGAGCACCACCACCCTGTTCCAGCCTGAAGTTCAGCAGCTATATGGAAAGTTGTCTCTCAGTAATTTTCATCTGAAAAAATAAGCTAGAGGTATTGGGCTTGAAGAGATGTGTGCATGTATATAACACTTTATGTTATGGTGTACTGTACTTACATTGTTTAAGGTTTCATTTCTTGTACCAGAAAGAAATGGTTAAAGCTGTGACTATGGCTTCCAGTGTGAGCCCAGGAGCACTACCAAGAGCGAAGCCCCTCCTACACTTCCCCTACGCTCCTGCCCCGTGCCTACGGCCCCTCAGTGGTACAGCTGAATTTTCTCTGAAGGCCGTACAGACATAGCTTGAGATTTTGTATCCCCTGCTAGCAGGTGTAATCCTTCCAAACAGATTTGCATAATTCACCATCACCAATGTATACTGCACCAGAGCTTACAAAGAATAATTCTAGAATTTTCCTTAATCCTATAAGGGTCCTGTAATAGTACTGATTTAAACCATATTGTAGCTTCTCCTTCGTAAATGTGCAGCTACATATTTAATGTATGCTGTAAAATAGAGAATGGACACTTCATTGTAACTCTGAGTCCTAATGCACTGATATAGTTTTGATCTGAATTCCACATCCTATAGAAAAAGAGATATAAATAAGGAGGATTGTGTTTACCTGGGATAGAGATAAAGGGTGGCTTGGAGAAGTTCTAACCCCTGCTTATGGCTGCAAATTGTTTTCTGAGAAGTTTAATCAGCAGTCATCACACTTATATAGCTTGAAGGCAGTCTTCATGACAGAAGGATACATGGCTGGATCATAATTTCTATAAGAGAACACCCAGCTGTGGTGCTGGCTCCAAGAAACATCACCAGACCAGTGTTCCAGTGAAGCTTCTTCGTAGGTGTTGAGTTCTGCAGACATGGAAGGGTCAAACTACTGCCCGGGCTGTATTGTGTCCCAGCACCTATGGTAGAAGAATGAAATACAGAACCCAGTCATGCTGACTGGCCAGTGACATCTGTGGGGGTCCCTATGCTGGCCCTTCCAGGACTTTAATGGAAAAAGAACATGTGTAGTTTATTTCATTCTATGATACTCTGCACATCCTTCCTCTTCCTGCCCTGGTTACCCTGGTTTCTATACTGTGGCCATGATGTTCTCTTGCCGTTAAGGAAGCATGGTAAATTATGCCATTTGTTTTAGCCATGGATTGCTGCTTTTTTTTTTTTTTTCCTATCTGCATAAAGAGTTTAGCAGCTAGATCTCTAGCTTTAAGACAAGAAGTTATTCTCCTGCCCTCATAAGGACTCTTCTATAATTACTTTTACAGTCACTAGCCAACTAGTCTTCTTTAAGACCAGTGAGATTTCAGCAAATGCACATGCTGAGCAGAATCAAAATCAAGGGGGCTGATTTGGCCAAAAGGGTGGGTGGTGCAAAAATACAGCCACAATCTGAGTTTAAAAGCCTTTGCTAATGTAGTTGGTGCAGTTCATTCTTCCCTTTTTTTGGTATTTTAGGTTTAGGCAATTAAGAGGAATAGACTGTTCATCATGCCTAGCTAACTACATTAACATTGGGAAGATTATTGCCAGGCCTTAACAGTTGAAGATGAATTCTGGCTCCAGATGATTGTGTTGTATCATTGAATCTTAGCTCAGTCAGTCCTGTGCCCAGCAGTGATACTAACACAAGACTACATACATGGGTCAGTCACTTTTGCTTCAGATTAACTAATGAAAAATAAGGTGTAATTTCTTGAAAGTGTCACATTAACTCAGACTAAAAAAATTGAGCTATACTGCATGTAGCAAACCCCACAGTCATCTGCAAGGTTTTGAAAAATGTTTTACAGCTGAGGAAGATAGTTTACTCCAGTCAAGTTAGAAGGTTACTAATTACTTGTACAGGTGGAAACTCAGTTTCACCTTCCACTTACGAGCATCATCTTGGAAGATACTGATTTTTGCTTCCTACTTGAAATCATTAATTCATTTTAATGCCCTACTAAATATCTCTCCTTCCCCCCTGTCTTTAGCCAGTGGATGAAGTTGAAGGCCAGCATGAAAGAAGCGATTCTGTAAAGGATGTGGAGGTAAGATTTTTCTGATGTGAATGTTTGAAGTGAGCAGACAGAGCAAATATAAAAATTGTTACCTGCTAACTGACAGTGTGATCATTCACAGTAAAAAAAAGTCTTAGCTTTGGCTTGCTTTGTGCAGATAATGGAAACAGAAGCTGCTAGCAGGATGGACTCTGCTAATGACAGACTTACCGCACTGGAAGATGTGACAAATTTTGGAATGCCTGTAGAAGAATTTGACTCTGAAGGCAAGTTGTCTAAATTATACTGGAATTAGAAACATTCATATTTATTTGTGGAATACATTTATTGCATTCAGTCCATTGGCGTAAAGTAACTCAAGTCATGTATTTGCTGTGGGGTGGGCAGGTGTGTGCGTGTGGGAGATGTACATGTGTACACAAATATGTATTATGCACTAACATGTTTTGGCCTTTTGTTACCAGAAGCTGAAATCTTCCAGAGGAAACTTGATGAAACAACAAAGTTACTCAGAGAGCTCCAAGATGCTCAGAATGAACGACTAAGTACAAAACCGCCTCCTAATATGATATGTCTTTTGGGTCCATCATACAAAGAGATGCACCTTGGTATGAATATATAACTTCTGGGTTTTTTTGTTCAGTCACTTTAGTCTGACCTTATAACAAATTACTGTAAGGCAGTGGTTGTCAACTGGGGGCATGAAGATAAGAACTAATGGGTACATGCTGGCAGGCAGGAACAGAGTGCCACCACTCTGCACCTCTGCCTCCCAGGAGCAGGGCCGGGGAAGAGGGGGGCCAAGGGTAGCACGGCTTCCCTATGCAGGCTGCACAGGCGCTGGCCGGACACAGTGGAGGGAGCCCACACGCTGGCTGCCCTCCATCAACCTGCACCACTGTCACGTGTAAGCCCCACCCCATTCTGCATCCAGCCACCCCCCCCCCCACTCCACCAGAAGTGTACCCAGAAGGGGTACATGCCTTAAGAAAGGTTGAAAACCCCTGCTGTAAGGCATTTCTTAAGTGAGTGCATCTACACGTTCATTAATGCACAGTGCCTACTGCGCATTGCATTTAGGAAGTACACTTGCAAAAGGAAGTACTAAATAAATGCACAGTAGGCTGCCCTACTGCATGTTAAGCACCAAAATTTAATTTTTCATTTAAAAATGACTCTGCTTTTTTATAACTTTTAGCTGAAAGAGTAACAAATAACCTAAAAGAACTTGCACAACAAGTGACTCCTGGTGATATTGTAAGCACATACGGCATTAGGAAAGCAATGGGAATTTCCATTCCTTCATTTGACACTGAAGACAACTGTGTAAATTTAACAGATGGTAAGTATTCAGAGTAGACTTGGGGATCTGGCTTAATACACCTAAAGTTTATCTGCCAATCAGTAGTTTTTAATAACTACAGTAAAGTTAGAGGTTCTAGTTACTTGGTCCTAGAAGTCTTTTTAGGGTTAAAAGCTGCCATGCTTAGTTCTTTTTTTGAAGCAAGTGCACGGATTGGTTCAACCACTTCTTTTAAACGTGTTGGAATTTTTGTGCTTGCACAACTCTGAGCCAAAGAAAAAAAAACAAACAAATGATTAAAAAAATTTAGTTCATCTAAATAGCAACCTTAATGTTGGGAACGTGTGTATTCAGATTTCCCTGATTTTACTTTCCATTTAAGGGTGCACATTTATGAAATTTGGCATTCTTAAAGTATAAAGTAAATAAAAAGGTATACTAGTAGTATAGTGCAAAATTAAATTATTAGCTGGTTCTACTTAAAATAGGCTAGTGCTTTAAATTTTTATATTTTGCACTGGTTTTCCCTGTTCACTCTGTACAACATACCGTATCTTAAGTTTTTTGGAATTGCCAGATTTCTCAGTCTGGCTTTCATTTAATTAATACCTGTATGAGCAAAAGGTAGCATTTAATAGTAAATTAAAGAGAGCTTGATTTTTGCATGCTACAGAAATAACTACATAAATTACACATTTTCTGTTTATTAAATTTTTCTTTTTTATGAAGGAGGAAAAAAAGTAATAATGCTTAAGTAGGTTGTTAATGAGCAACAGAAGTAAATGGCTTCAAGCAGCATTGCATATTTAACTGAAAAACTGACATAAATGACTTGTGTGTCCTATAAAATACTGCAAAAGACTGAATGTTTCATCTGGTTATTAAGTTTAAAAATACACTTGTTTTAAAATGTTTGTCCAAGAACCTTGAACTTACTACTAGTGGATTTACATTACATTTATGCAGTGACTTTGAGCAGTTATATTCAGTTATACACTTGCCACTCACTGAACAAAACTAGTTATCCCACTCACATCAGTGTGGTCTCTTCTTTGTTATCACAGGTTTTCAGGAACCAAAAAAAACTGTTCCTGTTGCTGGGAATGAATGTGATCCAGTTGCAGTTTGAAACTTCAGTTTTACATTTGCATATTTTTATTTGGTTCTATTTAAGAACTAAAACTTCAGGGTGGATTTACTGAACATTTGTACAATGTGCATTAATGGAAGTGTTTTGTCTTAAAGTTTTAAACTCATTAAACTATATCAGAATTTCATGGTTTTGTGTTATCAGTTACTTTTCATAGATGCATGTTAAATCATGAATTCTTACTGTATAACTAGTTACTTTGCTGACAGCCTGAAGAACTTCTTTAATCTTAGTGTTCTCAGTACTAACTTGGGCTGAAACAATTAAGTAGAAAACATAAAGAGCTTGCAAATTCAAGCTTGTGTAGCTGAAAATCTGGATATTCATACATGTTCCAAATAACTGCAAAACAAGTTACCTTTAAGAAGTTTTTTATTTTATGGTAGAAACAAAAGTATATTCCTTCTATGCAGTAGGTAACCGATTCATTATTTAAAGATACAGGGTAATCGGCTTTAAATGGAGATTAATCATCATTTTGTAGCTTTAGACTTGTCTGTTTTTAAAACAAGTATTCTACAGAAGTTGTCCTAAGCAGTTATTCCTTAAATTTCAACAGGTAAGGGTTCACAGTTCTGTTAAGAAACAGCTAATTAAAAGCACTGTTTTGGTAAGGCTCAATTTCACTTGAGGCAACTTTTTTGTTTATTTTCAGCTTTAGGCTGAATTCCCAACACTGCAATTGCCGTTCAAGATAAATTTCAGCCTGAAAACACGACATTTAAGGGAACAAAAAAAGTCCAGCTAAATACACTTTCCCTTAGTCAATACTTTTGACTTGTTTTCCATTTTCTCAGCTTTCATACCGCAACAAAGTAAATACAGAAAAACTCAGACAGCCATGTGATTAAGTTGATCATATCCCTTTAAAAATCACACAGCAGTACCACAGGTAACAAAAAGAGACAACCCTGCTTCATCTACTTCAAAAAGCTATAGTCTGTGGAAAATATCTGCAACTGAAACCAATCTATATCCAAATAACATCAGCCTGAATGACAATACAATGTAAACAGAAGCATTTAAAATGCTGTTGGGTATGATTTTGTTCTACAGCCTTAAGTTTTATTTAAATTTCTACTGCTATTATAGTCTATTTTCAAACCAGTTCCACCCATAAGAAAAATGCAAAGTTCAAAATACTTTAATGAGGCAATATGGTCATTCGAACTGGTTCTGGTGCTTATAAAATGAAATAAATTAACATCTCAAAAACAAATGCTTGTTAAACATCTAGCATTACAAATATACACTAGAAGGGGCTAATGGAAGCTACTCAAAAATAGAACAGAATATTACATTGACCTGATATTAGCAAGATGTTTAAGTAGGAAACTATTCATCTGCTGATGAGAGGGAACAGAAGATCTAGACAACCTCAGACTACAATTGTCTAATGTATTTTTTGTTGGTAACTACAGCAAAAACAGTTTTGACCTACCACACTGACAAAGACATTAAAAAAAAAAATTTCAATCCAGTTAGGACATTACTCAGATTTGTTCCTGTTTTGAAACATAGGCACTTTAGCTTTCAAAGAAATTACACAGTAATTAGAAAACAGCAGTGTCACGTTAGACAAAACATGGTAGATAATGCTGCAGTCATGCTTTGGTACTAAAACAAACGTTTACAAATGCTGCTTTGTCTACAAAGTAATCTTAACAAAATATTAATTATTCTATGCTTCATAGCCACTCACAGGAGAGAGATTCTTTACTTAATAAATGTACATACTGGGCATATTAATCTTTAAAAAGATGCTTTTTGCCCAAGAGCAGGAATGAATGTAGGCATGATCTTGTTTAGGCTTAGTAAAAACTAATTACATTGCTAAAGGAAAACTCTTCACATTAAACTAATTTGTAAGAAGTGCAATTCTTCATTCCTTTTACTCCCCATCACCATGGAATAAAACAGCTGGAGTAAGTCAGGGAAGCACAGTTCTAATTTTTAGGCCATGCCAGAACATTATAAACATCATTTTTCTACACGGACCTTTTGTAGTAATTATATATATAATTTTTAGCTTTGCAACCTGTATTATGAAGCTTATGCAGCCCAACCCATGACAATGAATTACAGAGAAAAAACTCAGAGGAAATTCACTGATTATACCTCAAATCACTTACAAAAATCTTCCTTAGAATTAATATATTCTAAACTGAAGAAAACCACTAATACACCATCATTTTGTTTCGCCAACTATTTTCAAGAATTCAAACAGTCCCTTCAATTTAGTCCCTATCCAAAGATGGTGTTATGGCTATTGTCAAAGCCTTTGTTGTGCAGATGTTCAGTACAAGTTGCAGGTAGTACATATATCAAACAATGTTAAGGTTTTATTTTTAATTAGGGGGCAATTTTTGAAGCCTACACACCTCAACTGAATTTATATATGGGTGCAAAGTAATCAGGTACACAAAGTATACAGTTATGAATACGCACCTTCTGTATGCAGGCATATTTGTTGTCATCTTGAATATGTGTTCTTGATATCTTCCACAAGCTTATGCTAAAGAAGAAACTTAAATACAGTCCAAAATTGAGTGATATACTTCATTACTGTTCTATCTAGTTTTTCAAAAGATTCCCATTGCCAGGAATTTTAACTAAATAAAAAAAAGGAAACTTTCTTCATACATATTCCAAAACTAAAGGGAGTTTATAGATGTGCTGCAGGGCAGGGGGCTTTAATTAGAGTGGCTTTGGGAGCCGTTCTAATTAAAGCGCAAAAAGCATCACATGCATCAGCGTCCCTGAGCTGAAAAAGGAGCACAGGGACACTTTAACTAAAGCTCTTTGAACAAGCCTTAGTTAAACCACCCCCACCACCATTTTTCAGCGCAGGGACATTGACGCATATGATACTGTAGTCTGCTGGAGCACAGTAATTACCACGCTCCAGCAGACTGGATTAATTGAGTCTGCTCCAACACCCTGTAATTACAGTGCATCAGAGCAGCCTCCCTGCATGTGTATAGGCACCCAAAATGTTTTGCTGTCTGGCTCTAAAGAGGGAATTACCTTAGTATTAACTCAAGACTACAACTGTGCATTCATTTTACTAGATACTGTATATCAATATCTATTCAGACCATGTTTGAAAGATGGACATCTCGCTAGTAGTAAAAAGTCTATAGCTGAGCATCAACTACTTGGTATTTACACTAGAAGAGAACAGTAGCCCCAAGATGAATTTTAAACACTAGTCAGATTCAGCCCAAGCTGTCAGGGAATTCTGACACGGGGAGGGCAGCTGGAGTAGCTGCTATTCTAGAATTGTCCTAGTCTCACCAAAAACGTTCACATAACAAAATGATCAGACAAAAAAGATGCTGGCAGCATATATTCTGTGAAAGGCATAATAAAAATAGGTGACAATGTAATTTACAACCTGCACAGCTCCGAGAACAGAGGCATAATGATTAGTCTGGACAGGGTGGCAAAGAGAAAACATGCTGTAACCAGGGCACCTGATTTAAGTTTACCTTAGGTTATCAATTTGAGGAACTGCCTTCTTCAGGTAGCAGAAACCAAACAAGAGCACAGTGCTAGATATTAACTTGGCAAACATGCAATGGCATGACTGTGATGAATGGAAGGCCTGCATCTCTCTGCAGCTATCATTTACTGTTTCTTACCAACATGCAGGTCTACATGGGTTTTCACATGCTGGATTTCTTTGAAGTTGATTCTGAAAGTCAAAGCAACTTCCTGTCAGTAGATATTACGTTATTCAAAAAAACCTTCACCTTCCTTGAATAATGGAAAAAGCAGGGTGAAAGACCAAGGTACACATATCGCATGACATAAGTTCTTTGAACTAACTCTGGATAAAAGTACAACTGTTCATCAAGAAAGATTGTGTAAATTTGGTGACTAAGGTAGGACAGGCATACATCAGTTTGGTTACCAGGGGAAACCCAATACAAACTATGGCATAATTACTCTTATGAAAAAGCAACAGTATAATTGCCACATAATAAACTGTAATTTTCTTGTGTCCGTCCCTCTGTTCAGCAGGCTTCTGTCTTGAAAGTTTGCTTTGTTTCAAGAAAATGCAACTGAAAGATATGCTGCACCCAAAGCTTACTGTCACTTCGTGTTCGTGACAAATGCAATACTGTTGGCAGATCTAACAACAAGGCAGTGGAATGTTTTCACCTGACAATGAGATAAATAACACGTTCATGTATGTCCTTGTTGAGGCTTTCAGTCTCCTATATTGCAAGCAGGAAAGGAAGTAACAGGAAATACAGCAATGCCATACCAGATAACTCTTCAAATCATCATAGGAACAGACAAGCCAACCATTTCCTGCAAGAACTTTCAGGACTTGTCTTCTTTGTAAGTCAGTCTCTTGAGATGCACGTGGACCATTAGCACACGTTTAGAATAATCTCCTTTATATAAGGAGAAAAATACCAAGTCTTCATAGAAGCAATGTGGTTGTTCAAAACCCATTTGACAGACTTTGTTACAGCCTCAGTTCAATCCAGCACCTTGGGATTTGGCTGTGTCAGTGCACACAAAATAAGTCCTAAGTTCTCCTTTGCCTTTGACATTAATGAGCCCCCTACATTCACACACATATCCCAGTTCTTGTAATATTCTGCTGGTCTCTTCTGTAACCTGTGAGTGAACAGAATTAGAAATTGATGTGCAACTCAATGGATATTTATTTTGAGTCCTAACCAATAACAATTCTAGAAGTAATATTCCAGAAACATCTAGAATCCCCATGTTCTTACCTGGATTTTTCCAAGTTCACCAGTACTCTCCATTCTGCTAGCAACGTTGACAGTGTTACCCCAGATGTCATATTGAGGTTTGCGGGCACCAATCACACCAGCTATCACAGGCCCGTGGTTTATCCCTATATAAACAAAAACATATCAGTATAGGTCCAGTAGATTTGGGTCTCAATAGTTACTTTGATCTTTTGGCAGGTCACCATCATTGTAGAATCATAGGGCTGGAAGGGACCCCGAAGGATCATCGGGTCCAGCCCCCTGCATGAGCAGAAAAGACATCTGGGATCAGGTGACCCCAGTCAGGTGAGCGTCCAGTCTTCTCCTGAAGACCTCTAGGGTAGAGGATTGCACCACCTCTGCGGGGAGCTTCCATAGTCTGGACACCCTAGTTGTGAAGAAGTTTTTCCTAATGTTCAGCCTGAAACTGGCCTTCCCCCAGGGCACCCTGGTGAACAGTTGTTCACTGAGCCCCTGATGTGCACCTCTGCTATAGCAGTAATCTGCAATCAGGTCCCCTCTCAGCCTTCTTTTCTTTAGGCTGAAGAGTCAGATCCCTTAGCCTCTCCTTGTGTTGCTTGCCAAGTCCCTGATCATGCAGGTGGCCCTTCTCTGGACCCTCTTGAGCTTTAGCAAGTCTTTGTTGAAGTGCGGCACCCAGAACCGGATGCAGTACTCCAGGTGCGGCTGTACCAATGTTGAGTAAAGTGGGAGAATCACTTCTTTGGATTTACTGGAGATGCATTGATTGATGCATGCCAGAGTTCTATTGGACCTAGCGGCTACTGCGTCACACTGACGGCTTATATTCATACTGGGGTCTATTGTTATCCCCAGATTCCTTTCATTTGTAGTGCTGGTCAGGTTAGCGATGCCCAGTTTGTAGGTGTGGGTTCTTCCTTCCCAAATGCAGCACTTTGCATTTCTCTACATTGAACCTCATCTGGTTCCGTTCTGCCCAACATGCCAACCTGTCTAGGTCTGCTTGCATCTGCAGGTAGTTCTGCAGATGACACAGAGCTGCAGAGTACGTAAATGAGCTTTCCAGCCTAGTGTCAGGAGTTTGTGGCAGAACTGAGCACACAGTCTAGGTTTCCCGACTCACAAACCTGTGCTATAAGCAAAGTCTAATCTTTCTACACTTTATAGATGTAAAACAATTCTCAAGTTGCTTTGTAATCAGCCAACCCCACTGCCAGGCTTTCCCTCTCCTCTTGACTCCAAGCTATGTTTTCCCAAACCCAGCTTAGCCAGCTACAGCATCATTGTCACTGTGCCCCAAGCAAAGCTCAAAGGAGGAACACCAATGCCTGAATAGTGCAGGACTGCCAAAATCACAAGGCTGCACAGCTGTTTCCCCAAAGCAGATACAGAATCCTCACTGCTTGCCAAATTTAAAAGCTGGATAAGACAACTGTCTAGCTCAGTTAAGCATTTATATGATATGCTACACCACTACACTAGTCACATTATGACCAATTCAGTGGTACCCAGCAGCCTACTTGTCTAATCATTTTTCCCCAGCTCTAGTTTTTTTTTTTTTTTTTTTACCAAACTTGTCACATTCAAATCCTTCATGAACTGAACTTACCGATACGTAGGCGGAAATTGTTAAAGGAATGTCTGTTGATGCCATCCAGTTTGCTCATCAAGGCAATTCCATACTCTACCATGATCCCAATGTGAGCATGCTGTCTCTCCTTGTCCTAGAAAATGTTATCATATACATTAATGCCTTAACAGCATACAAAGTCATGTCAATCTACTACTGAAATACTGTTTTCTGATACAGTCCAGGACTGTCAACAAATAATTTATATGGAATAGAGCACCCATTCTCATCAAGCTTCAAGTAAAACACCACCTGGGTACAAATCACAGCTTGGTTCAGAGAAGAATACAGTAAATTGCTCCAGCTGGCAGGAGGAGAGCATGATCTGATTGATGCATATAAACCTGGCTCCTTTCCCAGACTTAACGCAAAAAAAAAAAAAGTCTTGTATAACAGCACATACATCCTCATACTATCTTCTCATGTACTTCTCATCATACTATCTTCTCATGTACTATCTTCTCATAGGGTACACCAGGCATGAGCCTGAACTAAGTGCCCCGTTTGAAAAGTCCCTGAATCATGGTGTTTGAAATTCAGCTCTGATTTTCACTACCTCAGCTAACACTTTTGTAACAGGTTGCCTCTTACATAGCAAATATACTAATCAAGTTTCTTTCATAACCTGAAGCAGGTAATTTCTTGAATGCCTTCAACTGAAACTATTCTGTTGTGTCCAGAAATGTTCAGATGCTGGATACAAAGTTTCTTGAAAATTTGAAGGAAACTGCACTGATTTCAGATATATAACATCTGTTTGTAAAAACTAAAGATAAATTAAAGCTATTGGAGATACGAAATTTCTTATATTGGTCTGCAGTGCAAAGGACTGGGAAATTACAAAACAGCAAACTGACTTCAAAAGAAGTGAGCTAGAAAAAGAATGATGTCTCCTGCTGTGCATAGGACTGCAATCTTATGCCATAGTCCTGGGTCTTGTGTTAAAACCAGGGGATTTGTTCATGACTCCAGAGCCCAAAAAAGGAATGAAAACCTTGTTTTAGATATATTTATTTTTATAACATACATTGTAAGATGCACTTTTGGATCACCACTTGTGACTGCTGGTAAATTTGACCCTCCTTTTTTCCCCATTACTTGTGTCGTCCAGACTCAGATAAGGACATGTGGAATTCTAAATGCTTTCTAAAATGGCAACATACCTGATTATTTTCTTGGCCTGGTGTAACGCTGAGGCCTGCTGCTGCCATGTAAGTGCTTCCAATGGTTTTGATTTTTTCAACACCACTAAATTTAGGTTTTAACAGCAGCTGTGAGAAGAAAATTAAATTATAGAAATAAAGACTAATTCTTCATCTATCAATATGTTCTCATCAATGATCTTGTATTCTCTACAACAGACTTAAGTAAATCCCGCAAGGCAAAAATGAAATCTCAGATACAACAGTATTCAAATCCATGAGGAAAAACACTGATACTTGTCGATACAGTACTATTAAAGGATCCTAACTGCAAGAGAACATAAAATAGAGTTTGTTAGAATTTTTACTTTCCAAAACTGAAGGCTGAACTGAGTTCATGCATCGCTGATTCAGTTAGCCTATAAGATGCACCTCTACCTTGGCTTCTGCCTAAGAGCATCAGGGTCAATTAACTAATTTTCTTCTAATTTCATGATTCCTACAATGAAGTGTCTAGAATTTTAATATTGTAACAAACATGAAATGCAAGCTATGCTCATTTGAAACTTAAATACCTCATCAAAATCAGCAATGATTTCATTCAACAGCCGCAAGCACTCCAGTCCTTCTTTATTAACATCGCACTCAGTATAGAATACCTTAAAGTCAGGTACCGATGCAAACATGACACAGACGCAGTCATATGACTGATGGTACCAATCCTGTGGAAAAGCAAGAGCAATTTCACAGTCACCACTGTAACCTAATGCTCTGTAACCAAAACAACATTCAGCTGTTTGGTACTCTCAAAAACAATTGCAACTAGAAATGAAGCCACCTAAACCACTGGAATGTGGCCACATTAACAGAAGGAATATACTTTCCTACATTTCTTTTACCAAAACTATTGAGAAAATCACTATTCAGAATATCCTCCCACCACACCCCTACCTATGTTCTGGACACTGACTACTTTCTTAGTCCAGAACTCAGTGGCTCAGTGAGCAGGTGATGAAGTGCTGGTGTAAGGAGGTGTCTGATAGTCACAAAATCACTTTTATTTACCATCTCCTCTTGAAGTGTTGCTAAGGAGATGCTATCTGCACCTCAATTAATTTCCTATAAAAATTAAGGCTATCTGCTCTGTAAAATGTGGTCTGGGGAGAAAGGTGAGTCTTTTAGACTGCAAACAGATTTCACAGATTTCTAGGGTGCCATATTTATCCCAGGATAAATCCTAAAAACAAGTTTCCAGATAAGAGCTAGTACCCATTTATTCTGGGGCATTACAAAGTACATTTGTACAGTTATCCCAAAATAGCATAATTGGATCAACGGCAGAAAAGCATCACTTCAGTTAGCCAGTCACTAAACCCTGATTAGAAGGGTAATGTGTGTGCACGTCAGTCCTGGGATATTTTTGTCCTGGGACAAACACAGAAATATTTTAACCAGGGATAAATGTGTTGTCTGTTCATAGCCTTTGAACCAATTGTCCACCCAAAGCCAAGGATCAGCTCTGAATGGACTTAGTGTCTGCCAACGTAAAAGTTAACAGTTTTTGTAATGCCAGGTTGGTAGCAGAGCCTTTAATTTGGAAAGCTCTTGGGGTGCTTAACTTTGGACAAAAAAGGATGGGACTGAGGGCAGACAGCAGCTTTGAACCCCCTTTCCACTGGTGCAGGAGGTATTCTGAAAGTCTTATTTACTGTCCTTACCAGCCCAGTAAACTAAGCATACCTCATTTCGCTTTTCACCAATGAAATAGGCAGCAACATGTGCTGGAAGGACATTTTCCAGCAAAAGCCTGTTAACATTCTCCATAGTTTCAAACTGTTCGTGTTCTTTTTTAAATTTATTCTTCCATAGGCAATCCAGTCGGCAGTAATAGTCAATCTGCAAACAAAAAAACGTACAAGTTAAATCCACCTACGTCTCAAAGTAGGACGGACTAGTCTCAATTCAATCAATGTAGACTGCAAGTTTGTTCAGCTGATGGTGTAACTGAATGGCCTTTAATTTTTGATTGAAAAATTATACCCACATCTGTGAATACATAATCTATATGTACACAAGTCAAAAGGTAACTAACTGTGTAGGCAATTCTGGTGCTGTCAGATGTACCCAGTCCAACATGCGCACCTAAGTCATGATTGTATTTTATATAATAATGACATCAATTTCAAATCATTCTTCATGACATACCAAGTCAGTCTGGGTAACAGCATATTAAAATAACATCCTTACTACAAGATTACCTGATGTAAAGTCTGGCTGCACAATTTTGTTAGCACTATCTTGAAGCCATTTGTGAAAAATTGTATCCAAAAGTTGAATGCCTCAATACTAATGAAAAATGGGACCTCTCCCTCTCTCTTCCCCAAAAATAAAAGGTTTCCTCACAAGGTTCTGGGACAGAAAATAGATTCAAACACCTATTCCCAGACTCCCTAAAATTAAAACAGTATTTTGGTGCATTTTACTTAAATAAACTATTACAGAGTGAAAAAGGAAAGGATGCTTTGCTTTTAAATCATTACCTGTCTTGCCAGTAGGATCAGAGTTACGTAAAACATAGCCATGTACAAATAACTCATCATTTTTGGATCTTTCAAGAAAAGCCTAAAATCCAGAAAGGCAATACCCAGTTATTGTTTTGAGTCTTTTTACAAGCCATGGATTAACACAGAGTATCCCCACAGTCCCCTTTTCACTCTCAAGGTTTTATTAAAAATAGCAAGAGTGACATTGCCCAGGTACACTATAGTCCAGCTGCTTACAAGTGCTGCTTTGACATTTACATAGAAACTGGAACTGATGTCACTGAGCTATAATTCATACCTGTAATGATCTCAGCCTCAGACACTTGTTTCAGAATAAGACTGTTCTTTAAATTAAGTACATTGTTTTTACCAATTGAAGTTTCATAGTTTCTAGGGTCGGAAGGGACCTGAGTAGATCATCTAGTCCGACCCCCTGCCATGGCAGGAAAGAGTACTGGGGTCAAAC
>NW_017728915.1:16084858-16090052 GCF_001723895.1 Crocodylus porosus
ATGTTTTAAAATATCAAAATCAAGAAGAATTTCAGTGATTCAAAAATTCAAGACTGATTTAATTAAATTTGGAAGAGGAAAATTTTGAAATTCAAAAACATTTAGGACAGGAAAAACATCTTTTACCCAACTGTAGTGATTCTCTCACCCAGTTGGAAGCTACACTTGCCTTGTAACATACTGTCACAGGGGCGCAGCCTAGGGGTGCCGTGAACTCCCCTAGCGCCCCCTACCGTGCCAAATTGGTGTCAACGCACCCTTACCATCTCTCCTGCCACGTCTTTGATGTTATTAGTGTTTACAGGAGGCTGCCTTTTTGTCTTGAAACGGTGCCTGCGCCCTCACGGGTTCCCTGGGCTTGTCTCACAATGGCCCAGGCCCTCACGGATGCTCCGTGGCTTGTCTCACAGTGACCCGTGCCCTTGTGGCTCTCTGGCTTGTCTCACAATGACCTGCGCCCTCGTGGGCTCTCCCTGGCCTCTCTTTTCTCCTGCAGTTGCCCGCGCCCTCACTGATGTGCACTGGGGCCTTCCCTCACTACTGTGCCCGCACTGGGGCCTTCCCTCGCCTCCATGCCCGCACTGGGGCCTTTCACAATTGGGGCTCAGGTGGCCGTAGCCGTGTCTGGTTCCCAAATCCCCTCCTCGGGTCTAAAAGTTCTTGTGGGGCTGAGGTTATGTCCAAGTAGAGCACTCTGATTCTGAAACACAAGTGCCCACCTGCAGCACTGCACTGAAATGACTGCAGGTGTCACAGACTACAGCTCAGTGAGATATATTGGCTCCAGTTTGTGTAGACCAGCCCCAAACTCTCAGCACAATCAAATTATCCATGTGTATTAGCTTAATCTGGTTTCCATCATACTATGCAACAGCCCTGACAGCATACCCAGGATTCTGGGAAGAGACTTTCAAACAGGCATACAAATCTTCCTAGGTTGTATATAGAAGATAGGTTCCCCTGCTTTATTAGGTTGGAAGCGTCAGCTGGTTGGACTAAGAAGGTAGTTTTTGACCTGGATAGTTAACTATTGTGCTGTACTACTGGGGCATGGCTACATCACCTCTGACTGCACTATGGAGCTGCTGAAGGGCAGAGAACTAACACCCCACATGCATCACAACCACAAAAAGATTAGAGTGCTGCTCTTTGGCACGTCTAGTGCCGCTCTTTAGCTCTCTTGTCTCAGGGGTGTTTACTGGAGTGTATTCAGGGCTGCTCTAGCAGTAGCTACATGTTTTGGGCTGGAGCGTGTGCAGAGCAGGTATGCCACATTTCACTGCAGCACTCCATCGCATGGGTTAGCCATGCCCATGTTTATCACTGCACACACACACACACACTGCAGCCTCTCCTGGAGCAAGCACACCATATATGCATTGGCAATGCAAATGTACCATGAATAGAAATAAACATTTTGGAAACTTTTAATGTACAGCTACTACTGTACATTAAAAACTTTTTATCTTTCCCAAGCTATTACTTCCTAGATGAGGCTGGAACCTCTCAGGATAAGAACAGTTTTTAAACCTCCCCTTTTCCCTTCCCCCTAAAACAAGCAATGCATTGTAGGATTCCATGTCCCTCATTCACATCCCACAGTAAACTTTTTCTGGGAAAGTTTGGAAGAAGTCAGCAAAAAGGCTGGAAGTGATGAATCATAACAATATTTTCATTAATCACTTCACAAAATTCTCCTAAAAATTCTTGTCTCATGTTGCAATACTTAAAACCCAATGAAAGTTCAGGACTCTGACAACCCTTTCCATGTAAAACTTTTGTCCATCATGAGGAACTTTGTATCATACCTTTCACGGCCACAGTTCCCACTCAAACTATTAAAAATTACAATGTACACAGTGACAGCAACGGACAGAAGAAGAAATTTCAGTTCAAAGCTCATTCGAAGGAATGCTGAGCAAGCAATAAACGCCAATATGCAGCAATAAGTATAATACTGTAATAGAAAACAAAATTAAAAGCTGAAAAATTCACACATGTGCACAGTACATTTTACACTTCAAAAGTTAGTAAATTTGTGGCCATTGTAATTTATACCAGACAAAATAGAATTAGACCATATGGCAGATTTAATTATCTAACTTGGTTAATTCTACTAGAAGACAGATCGGGGGGGGGGGGGGTGGGGGGTGTTGTTTGGTTTTGGGTTTGTTTGTTGGGGGGGGGGTTACAAACTTACTTTTTGATTTATCCTATATAAAAGCATCTACCTAAAAACATGAAAGCAATATCTGGTACATATGAAAAAGAAATGCTGCTAGCAAAGGGATTTGTTCTCTAGACATGATTAGTTTAAAAAATGAATTTCTATTCATTCTCTTTAAGTTCAATTCTGGTTTACAAAAATGATGCAAGTCTAGTGACCTGAGTATGTAGTTGGGACCCAGAAACTCTTAACCTTTCTAGTACTTTTGCCAGCTTGAACAAATCACAACTGCAACATACAGACATCTCTACTTATTTGCCTGCCTGGCATGTGGGTTGGTTAATGATATAAAGAATTTTGATGACATAACTGATCTGTTCTAAAAGCAAATTAAAATCAATGGAAAAAAAACTCTCACTGATGATAGATGACTTTGGATTTGGCTTTAAGAATGTATCAATTTTTTTCCAACTACTTCACAGTTTTACAGGCACTTGATCTCATCTAACTTCTGGCTTTTTTCTTTTATACGTGGCACTGAACAAATTAATAAACTTTTGCACCTATAACTGCATGTATTATAATGTACCAGTGGCACATCCTCAGCTAGTGCAACCTGTCACAGTCCTACTGAAGTCATGGAGCTATGGACATTTTTACCAGGTAAAGATCTGCCCCACAGCCTGAAACAGACTCTATTGTACCAAACCTGTCTTCCTGAAGACTCCGGGCCTCATTTACAAAAGGTACTGATGATCCCTCAAGACACATCTACACAGGTGCTTTAATGTGCATTAGCCTATTTCAATGCACATTATTTACTCAATGTAAAAGCTGTAGGTTCAATCAACAAAGGAATGATACCAAGACCTTGCCAGCTGCCACTATTAAAACACAGCATTCAAAATGTGTATTTTCTGTGAGGGGGCAGGGTAGAGGGGAATGGAAACATGACACTTGCATACTACTTACAGGGATGATGATATTCTCAGAACAGAATCCAGTTGTATTTTTTCCAGTAGTCTGATTCATAGACAGGGAAGAACACAGACGTTATTAGCAGCAAAAAATCGCTCACATTTACAACATGTTAATAAGACTTGCAAAAGAAGTCCTGTCGACACATGCAGCACACTACTTAAAAAATGTTCAGAACTGGCAACCAAAGGAGAGAAATTCTTCACAAACTTTTTGGTGAATTTGAAATAGAAATTCATGTTAAGGGCCAAAAACTGAATGCCATGCCCAATGAAATCAATAGTACTGCTCTCTTTCAGTGTCAACAGGAATTGCATACAACTTTACATGCTAAAATACTGTTTCACTTTAAAAGATTCACCACTTTTGAAGCACCTCTTCTTATCTTCCGAGTATGCAGGAGACTGAACAACAAGACTCTAAATCAAATTTAACACTTGGACCTTTTGATTGTCAGAGGTGCTGAGCAGACCCAGCAGCCTGTGACTTCACTGGAGCTGTGAGGGGTCAACGCTTCTGAAAATATTAAGATGACAAGCTATGAAACCATCTTTTGTAGACCCTACATCATGCAGGGAACTATGTAATCTCTCAGATATGGCACCTGGAACCATTAGATGGCAGAAGCAAATCTGTGCATACGCAGTAATTTAAAAGCTCTATCTTTGTAAAGAGAAGGGAAGATGACAGATCCTGCCAGCACTATACACAACATTCAAGGTTTGTGATTTTTTTAAATCCAGGCAATAAAAGTGATGCTGTACTTACACAGGCAGTGACACACTCATTACTTGATCCAGTAGAGTTTGAAAGTCTGCTTTCTTCAGTAGGCTGAGTTTTTGGCAAAAAAAAAGTACATAAGAGCTGATTATGAAAAGGAGTAATTTAATCTCTATTTGTGCAGCACCTAGAACAATGAAGTTCTGGTTGCCCTCTTGATTCTGTTGCAATAGAAATGTTAAATAATGCCAATGCCTTGCACTTGTGTAACACCTCCTCAAAATAAAGCAGTTGTAACAACAGAATCAAACCTGCCATAATTTCTCAAAATAGCATCTCTCCTGCCAACACAGGCAACCAAGTAGGAGAAAGCGAACATTTTGGTGATGTCTACACAGAATATTTTTTTTCTATTTGATGGCCCAAAAGCCTGATACAATCCTTATTCTGAATTCAAAAAGAAAGATTACGTCTGGGCTTCAAAGAGACTTAGACCAGATCCCAAATTCTGCTGTCCTAACTCAGAAAGGACTCCCACAACAGGAGCAAAAACTAAGTAAACACTCCAAGATTTGCCACTGCTAGCTCTGGCTTTGATTTTTAAAAAACAGGGCAATTACTTTTCATGCTTCCCTCCCTCACTAACCCAAGCTGTCAGCAGGAACACTTACACAAGTTAGATTTTTCACACAATTGGGCCCCTGAAAGCATCTCTACAGCCGTGCTATGACACAGGTGCACAGATGCAGGGTGCTTTTAAAGTGGCTGATCATCAGGGATCCAAGTTTTCTGTTTCCCACAGAAAAATGGAGAAAGCCTTGAATTTCTCCTTTTTATCAGAGAAAACATGGATTTCTCCTTCTAGCAGAGAAGCCAGAGGATTCTCTGCTTTTGCAAAGAGCTCTGCAAGTGGGTTAAGCTGCAGCCTGCAAGAGCTGTTTGCAAACAAGGCTGGAAACCCCCAACCCTGCCCAGAGTGAGAGGGGGAAGGGCAGGGCCTGAAGCTCTCAGTCAGCCACCACTGGGCTCAGTTCAGCCTCACTATTTGTTCCTGGAGCGTGTGAGGTAAGAGGGGCTTGCAGGGGGCTAAGGGCCCCTCTGGCAGGTCTGTGGGGGGAGCCTGGAGTTGGCCCCAGCCCTGCCCGAGGAGGCAGCAGCAGTGGGGGAGCTGGCTCTGTTAGAAATATTATTAAAAATGCATTATCAATAGCAGATTTAGAAAAAGACACAGCTGCTAGCCCTCCTTGTCTCCTTAATGGGAGAGGGAAGGGGGGGTTGGAAATTGAAGGGAAAACTACCAAAGGCTCTTTGTATTAAGTATCACTCCCT